>NC_136262.1:42826921-43236921 GCF_964187855.1 Myxine glutinosa | reverse complement strand
TCAGAACGAGTACGTTTTAATCCTTGGGCAAACAACAAAACATCATCTTGCCAATCTTAATGCTGACCTCATCTCCTTCCTCAATGTCATAGTGGCACCCCATTTAGTCTGTGTTTAATTTGTGTTTCCCCTCCATTCCCGACCACACCTCAAATGGTCTCACTGCAGACTCATCTAAAAATGAAAAGTGCAATGCCTCAACTCAGTGATTGCTTGCAAATCATACGTAAACCCAACCAAATGCAAATTGTCCCCACCTTACCCTGATGTACCCACTGTATACTGGACTCGAGCATAGTGAGAAAACTTTGTTCAGCCTCAACCAGCATCAATCATTGACCCAGATGAGATGACATCAGTACCAGTGATCTTCTTGTTTGTCTGTGCTCTCCAGCCTGTCCTTAATCATTGGCTGCCTCACGTCTGCCTGGAAGACAGCTACTGTCAGTCCTCTTAAATCCCTCTCTTCCTGCACAAAACCGAAACTCTCCACTCCCCCACCCCACTGAGAGAACTCTTTCCAACATGTCGGCTGTTGGACCTGTTGACCGGCGTATCCTCAACTTTGTTCAACTGCTCTGCTTACTCCTTCTTTACTCTTTCATAAGCATTTCAATGAGTGTTGCCTGCCTACATCATGGAAACTTTTTAGTTCCTCATTTCACAATAAGGTTGCCAAGATTAACCATCTCAACTATACTGACCATCAAAGCAAATGATCATCACTGCAGACCTCAAGACTCCTCTTTTCTCTCTAATATCTGATCATCACTTTGACTCCCTCTTTCCACCCTCAAGCCACAGTAATAGATGGATGGACATAACAACAATGCATGGACATAGATGTCCTCAAGATTCAAATCAAGTGGTTAAGGCTATCACATTGACTGTCACTGAAGCCTTTGACACTTTCTGGTGCACCATGCTTTGCTTTCTAGACTGCCAACTAAAGGTATCCAGGGTCTCCTCCTGAACTGGCCATCAGATTTCCTCTGTGCTTACAAGCAACAGTTGGCTTTGGCTGGTATTCTCTTCTGTGCAATATGAGGCTGGCACCCCTCAACCTAGCATTTTGGGATAATCCTGTGCTTGGCCAACATCAATAATCCCTCATAAAATGGAAAATTCATTGTATGACTCCACCTTGTACAGGACTGTTCCTCAACCCTCCACAAGGCAGACTCTAGCAGGATCCCTAAATGCCAATCGAGGTTAAATAAGGAATTGGTCTTCTTGGTGGACGTCTCTTTTAATGCAGGAAGGCACACACTCTCACTTTGTCCCTCATTATTATGTCTGGCTTGCTTTTCCCCGAATTTATTTATATGGCCAAACTATGGCAGAACTGCAGTATTTGGAGGTCCTGCTCCTCGCAATCAGCTGTAATCTTTCCTGAACATATCATATCTCTAAGCTTGTATCCAAAAACTACACCCCTCAGATTTCTCCACAAGACCAAGTCCTTCCACAGCCATATTCAGTTTACCATGGTGTAGAAAGATTTTACATGAAGTGCCAAGGACTGACTATGGTTTGCCACAATAGGATGGAGCTGGTGCTTCCATCGTGCCTCTCGTTAAGGCTGTGGACTCTCGGACCTTCAGCATCATTGGCATCTCACAACAGGAGGCTGAGTTTCAGGATCAGTTTCTGGCTTGACACAGTGTTTTTTACATTTATCTTGACCCACACATGACGCCTATCTCTCCACACATGGTCCAACCAATTGGCACCCCCAAGTCACACGAGTTCTGGCAGAATATTTTACCTTGTTATCCTCCCCAAGTCTAAAAGAAACGTCTCACATTTATTCATTCCCCTCTTGTTGGGCCTGCGAAACCATTTCCCCAGGTCTGTTGTCTTATGCTTCTCCTTCTGGGCTTTGAAGTTCGCAACTCACCACGACCTCATGGACTCTTCCATTTCTACCTCCATGCACAGTCACCTTTGAGCTGTCTTGCCTGGGTTAGCATGTCGACCCAGCTATAGACTGTCACCTTGGTGTTTCACATGCAGGACGATGCATCAACATAAAGTATATGCCATCTATGTGAAGGTTGTTAAGCCGGTGGAGGTTAAGGATCCCATGGTGCATTTTGTGAATTTTCACCAGTACATTGAACAAATCCCAAATTCCTGCCCTGGCTCACTACTGGGAAAACCACCAAAGAGCAAATGCCCAAAGGGCAAACCAGCAAAGGGCAAACCACCTCAGGGCAAATCACCAAAGGGCAAACCACCAAAGGGCAAACCACCAAAGGGCAAACCACCTAATGGCAAATCACCAAAGGGCAAACCACCAAAGAGCAAACCACCAAAGGGCAAACCACCTAAGGGCAAACCACCAGAGGGCAAACCATCAAAGGGCAAACCACCTAAGGGCAAATCACCTAAGGGCAAATCACCAAAGGGCAAACCACCAAAGGGCAAACCACCAAAGGGCAAATCACCAAAGGGCAAACCACCAAAGGGCAAATCACCAAAGGGCAAAGCACCAAAGGGCAAACCACCAAAGGGCAAACCACCAAAGGGCAAATCACCAAAGGGCAAAGCACCAAAGGGCAAACCACAAAGGGCAAACCACCTAAGGGCAAATCACCAAAGGGCAAATCACCAAAGGGCAAACCACCAAAGGGCAAACCACCAAAGGGCAAATCACCAAAGGGCAAAGCACCAAAGGGCAAACCACCAAAGGGCAAACCACCTAAGGGCAAATCACCAAAGGGCAAATCACCAAAGGGCAAACCACCAAAGGGCAAATCACCAAAGGGAAAACCACCAAAGGGAAAACCACCTAACAAACCACCAAAGGACAAGCCATCCAGCAAACCACCAAAGGGAAAACCACATAACAAACCACCAAAGGAAAAGCCATCTAGCAAACCACCAAAGGGAAAACAACCTAGTAAGCCACCAAAGGGCAAACCAACAAAGGGCAAATTACCAAAGGGCAAACCACAAAAGGGCAACCACCTAGCAAATCACCAAAGGGTAAACCACCTAACAAACCACCGAAGGGCAAACTATCAAGCAAACCACCAAAGGGCAAACCACCAAGCAAACCACCAAAGGGAAAAGCACCTAGTAAGCCACCAAAGGGCAAACCAACAAAGGGCAAATTACCAAAGGGCAAACCACCAAAGGACAAGCCATCAAAGGGCAAATTACCAAAGGGCAAACCACAAAAGGGCAAACCACGTAGAAAACCACCAAAGGGAAAACCATCTAGCAAAGGCAAACCACCAAGTAAACCACCAAAGGAGAAACCACCTAGCAACCCACCAAAGGGCAAATCACCAAAGGGCAATCCATCTAACAAACCACGAAAGGGCAAATCATGAAAGGGCAAATCACCTCGCAAACCACCAAAGGGCAAACCACCGAGCAAACCACCAAAGGGCAAATCACCAAAGGGGCAAACCACCAAGCAAACCACGAAAGGGAAAATCACCAAAGGGCAAACCACCAAGCAAACCACGAAAGGGCAAACCATCTAGCAAATCATGAAAGGGCAAATTACCAAAGGGCAAACTATTTAGCAAACCACCAAAGGGCAAACCATCAAAGTGCGAATCACCAAAGGGCAAACTATTTAGCAAACCACCAAAGGGCAAACCACCAAAGGGCAAACTATTTAGCAAACCACCAAAGGGCGAATCACCAAAGGGCGAACTATTTAGCAAACCACCAAAGGGCAAACCATCAAAGTGCGAATCACCAAAGGGCAAACTATTTAGCAAACCACCAAAGGGCACACCACCAAAGGGCAAACTATTTAGCAAACCACCAAAGGGCAAACCATCAAAGTGCGAATCACCAAAGGGCAAACTATTTAGCAAACCACCAAAGCGCAAACTATTTAGCAAACCACCAAAGGGCGAATCACCAAAGGGCGAATCACCAAAGGGCAAACCACCAAAGGGCGAATCACCAAAGGGCAAACCACCAAAGGGTGAATCACAAAAGGGCAAACCACCAAAGGACGAATCACCAAAGGACAAATCACCAAAGGGCGAATCACCAAAGGGCAAACCACAAAAGGGCGAATCACCAAAGGGCAAACCACCAAAGGATGAATCACCAAAGGGCAAACCACCAAAGGGCGAATGGCCAAAGGGCAAACCACCAAAGGGCAAATGGCCAAAGGGCAAACCACCAAAGGACAGGCCATCTAGCAAACCATCAAAGGGCAAACCACCTAAGGGCAAATCACCAAAGGGCAAATCACCAAAGGGCGAATCACCAAAGGGCAAACCACCAAAGGGTGAATCACCAAAGGACAAATCACCAAAGGGCGAATCACCAAAGGGCGAATCACCAAAGGGCGAATCACCAAAGGGCAAATGGCCAAAGGGCAAACCACCAAAGGGCAAATGGCCAAAGGGCAAACCACCAAAGGACAGGCCATCTAGCAAACCATCAAAGGGCAAACCACCTAAGGGCAAATCACCAAAGGGCAAATCACCAAAGGGCGAATCACCAAAGGGCAAACCACCAAAGGGTGAATCACCAAAGGGCGAATCACCAAAGGGCAAACCACCAAAGGGCGAATCACCAAAGGGCAAATCACCAAAGGGCAAATCACCAAAGGGCAAATCACCAAAGGGCGAATCACCAAAGGGCGAATCACCAAAGGGCAAACCACCAAAGGGCGAATCACCAAAGGACAAATCACCAAAGGGCAAATCACCAAAGGGCAAATCACCAAAGGGCGAATCACCAAAGGGCAAATCACCAAAGGGCAAATCACCAAAGGGCAAATCACCTCAAAAAAACCTTTGCCCAAAAACTGTTTTGGAAGCAGCGATGCGCTATGAAGAATATATCACTTTCTTTTTATACAAGGATATACGCTCATAATCAACAGGTTCATAAACTACCAAACGGTAGTGGGAGGGGGGATGGAGGAAAGAAGGAATAACACAAAAATGAGTATTTCAATGGCACAGAAATGAACAGAATGGGAGTAAAACAAGGTGTGTCCAGGGAAGAGATCATGGATTTGCATGGCTGGGCACAAAAGGAAGGTAGTGATGGAAAGCGCCTTGAAAAAAACGTGATGGGAAGTGATGGAAAGAATAAAACAGAAGGAGAATACAATGGACACGGATTTTGATTCCACAATCGGGAGAATAAGGGAACAAACGAATGCAGGTGTGCAACTCGTGTGGAGCCTGGAAGATTGAGCGGATGAGGTTTTATAGAGGAAAAACGTATTGGACATGGGGTGACTCGGTTAGGGCAGAGGCATGAGAGGGCAGGTGGATCAAGGCCAGATGAAAACTTGTGTAAAATAAGAGAGCCAACCAATCTGCTACCGTTCGGAGAGTGACATTTCTTGGGAATCCATGTGCCTCCTGCCTTGAGATACCAATGGTTCGGATTGATGGTGGGTTTGGAGTTTGGGATGGAGAAGTGTGATCATAGAATGTTGTCTTCCTGAAAGGTGAGTTGTCACTGAAACAATTTGTCTTCATCACTCTTTTCCCAAATGCAATGCATTTCTCGTCAAATACAACCTTGCCCAATATTTACCTGCAAACCAAGCTCGAATCTTGCTTCCTCTGGCATTCCTATTTCAAAATATTTTCATTCTTTTCAATCAACATAAAAAGTTTCAATTCATAAAAAAAATTGTACCCAATTGCCGTTTCAATCTGAATCACGACTTTCGATAACAGAATGACAAAAAAAAAGAAAATGTGAAAGCGCGAGGTTAATGTGAAAAATTCCATCCGCGTGTAGAGGGTCATTGACTGACAAATGCAGGTGGGCTTCGATCAATAAAACTCATGAATGCATTATATTTACCAGAAATTCTCAATACCGAGATAGACAATAATTTATGATGTTTAGGAAGTCGATGGATTTTTAAACGCGTTGTAATAAAAGCAAAGCGATGGCCTAAGATTATCAATGTATTTGTATAACTGGATATCAATCGATGGTTACCTCATTCATGGGACCATGTAAGAGTCAACCACTGAATGGAGAAGAGGATCCCATGTAAAACAGACCATAAGTAGCACACAGATATTATTTTTGTTGTTTTGTATACAAGATCGAGGCTCGTGTAAGAGCTAACATTAATCACAAAAAAAAACTGACACATAAAACATACAATAAAGGGAACGGGAGACAAGATGGGGAGAGAGGGGGAAGCACACAAGTACAACAGCAGAGAACAGGGACATCGGAAGATCTGTGGGAGGGAGAGGGCTTGGGGGGAGAAGGCATGGGAAGGGGAGGGGAGGGGGGGAAGGTATAAAAAACATGGACACTGCTAGGACTTCCAGGAAAGAAGTTGGTATTTCAAAAAAGAGGATCTGGGGTGAATTAACGGGGGTAGAAAAGATCAAGGTTTTGGATGGGGGAAGATAAGAGATGGTGGTGAACAGCTGTTTTAAAGACCTGGAGAGAGGAGAGGGATTGAAGAGAGTGAGGGAGTTTGTTCCAGAGGCGGGAGAAAATGGGAATTGAAGGAGTGAAGGTGAGCAGAGAGTCTTAATTTTGGCAGTTTCACAAGAAGAGGGTTGCTGGCAGATCTTGTGCGACCTGTAGGAATACTTGGGGAACAGAGCACAGAGAGAGCTGGGGGAGCAAGGCCGGAGAGGAGTCGGTGGAAGACAGAATGACCACCAACCTGCCTGCGGTGGGTGAGTGAAAGGCTCTCGCAGTTAGCTTAATCGCGGGAGATTTTTTTTTTTTTTTTTTTTTTTTGTATACAACATCGAGGCTCGTGTAAGAGCTAACATTAATCACAAAAAACAACAACGTACAGACACAGAAAACAACAACGAACGGATACACAAAACATACAAAAAAGGGAGCCGGAGACAAGATGGGGAGAGAGAGGGAAGCACACAAGCACAACAGCAGAGAACAGGGACAACGGAAGATCTGTGGGAGGGAGAGGACTTGGGGGGAGGAGGCATGGGAAGGCGGGGGGGGGGGGGGATTTCAATGATTCTGAAACTTTGAAGCTTCATGAAACTTTGATCACGTCTGCTTTGAAGTCTATTATTAAGTCAGATGGGCTTGAGAAATATAAATATATAAATAAATCCTGCAACTAGCTCAGCCTCCAGACAGTTAGAATCCATATATTTAACAATACGGTCTTACACCAGATTTTAACCTGCAACTTCAAAGATGAGTCCAATATCCTCTGCACGAGACCATCTTATCAAATGCTCACACACTGCCTCCACAACCCACTATTAACTTGCAATTGGTCACTGGCTTTGACACCAATACAGATTTTTATTAGGGACCCGAGGCATCAAAAAACTACATGTATCAAACAAACAGTTTCAAATGGAGCACCTTGCCACCATTAGAGCATTTAAATTGCATCAGATGTGGCAATAAATATGAATCGTTGCTCCCGGCTTGCTGGACTGATGACAGAAGACACCATCATCACGACCCCGTTAATAATCCCATGTGGGCAAGGGAAACTTGATAGTATGTACAACTTAGTATTTAATGGTAAAAGTAGAACGGCACTCGGTAGAGAGCGTACCTCCGCTGGCGAAGCAGTTGACGCTTTGTATCCCACTAATAGGCCGGATCTGGAGTCAGACCTGAACCCAAATTGAATCGGCTTGTTTTTGTCACCGAACTAACTCATCCACCAAGTTTTGTCAAAATCTGTCGACAACGTTTTAAAATATCATGCGATATATCATTTTGGCCCCACCACTCAAAGGTGAAGAAACACTTGAAAAAATTGAAAAATTCTCATATCCGAATCCGTATTCAGATCTTCAACAAAATCGAATCGATTAATCTTTGTCACACACACAACTTATCCACCAAGTTTTTTTCCAAATTTGTCCATAACTTTTTGAGATACCATGCTATCTACCCGTTTAACCCTGTCAGCCAATGTTGAAGAAGAGCCTGGTGTTGGCTTAGCGGTTAGGGTGCCGGCTTGGAATTCCTAGGATCCTGAGTTCGAATCCCGATCAATCGCTGAATTAACGCCAAGGGGGTTGACTCAGCCTGTCATCCTTCCGATGTCGGCAAATCAAGTGCCAGCTTGCTGGGATGATTGATTATGGTGTGTAACCCCGATTATAGAATAGGTATCCCTGCGCATCAACGAGGCGAATAAGGGTTGGCGTCAGGAAGGGCATCCGGCCATAAAAAAAAAAAACATTGCCTCAAACATGGAACCATGATTGTCATGAGGCCCGCAAGGCTAACGTCTGCTCTAGTGGGGAAAATGGCCTTAAAACGATCATTCATTCAGTCAATGGTGAAGAATCACTTTTTACAAATTATCTGCTCAGATCCGGAAATGAATCCAGATCTTCACCAAAATCCAATAATGTCATTGTCATATACTCAACCTCTCGAACAAATTTCGTCCAAAATCATTAAAAACGTTTTTGAGATATTCTGTTCACAAACAAACAGACAGGGGTAAAAACATAACCTCCATCTACCTTCGGTGTCGTAGGTAAAAAAAAAACAATTTCAAACATCATTACAAAAACCGAGTTATGATGCATCAGCAAAAAAAATTTATAACCAGGTAGACAAAAATGCAACATGATGACAATGAAATTACGACATTGAAAACAAGGCCAACATCAAAAACACGATTGATACAATGAATGGCTTTGAGTTTGTGATACGAACAAACAAGAGATGCTTGTTTCCTGTGCAAGCCAAACCAGCCCAAGAAATGTCAGCACAACCTGCAAGTCATTAAGTTTCACCATACACGAAGCTGAAGGCCCACTGTATCATAAACAATGGCAAGATACAGAGGCCAGGGTGGGCTAACAAGGTGCAATTGAGAGAAACAGGACGAACATATGGCACCGGTACGAATTTCTTTTTATTTTCTGAAATGAAACACAAAGCCAGGTCATGCATTACCCAAAGCTCGGCACAGAGGGGAACTCCGCTCAGGGCGACCACAGGAGTGCAACATGAAGGGGAAAAACACGAGCTGGTAAATTTGCAGCATCATAAAGCAGGGCCAAAGGAATTCCTTGAATCCTCTGCCACTGTGCATTTGCCTATCTTCCCCAGGAGTTTCCACAATGCATCTTTAGAGATCTAGGCACAAAGTCCACCTTTTATTGAGCACGAAGGATGCCGCAACAGAACTAGACATCTTCGTTCTTGCACTAATTTCCTGCGACATACAGCATGGCAATGAGGAAAGTCGGGGAAAAAGCGAAAAAACGGTCACACGTAGCTCAATTAAATGCTCCTTCGTCTTCTTCTTCTTCAGAAGCATTTACTGGGCCTCCTCGAGTCCGGCTGCATAATGGAAGCAAAAATAGACCGCAGGCAGGTTGGTGGTCTTTCTGTCTTATGCCGACTCCTATCCGGCCGAGCTCCCCAGCTCTGTCTGTGCTCTGTCCGCCAAATATTCCTACAGGTCGCACAAAATCTGCCAGCAACCCTCTTATGGTGAAACTGCCAAAATCAAGACTCTCTGCTCACCTTCACTCCTTCATTCCCCTTTTCTCCCGCCTCTGGAACAAACTCCCACACTCCCTTCAATCCCACTCCTCCCTCCAGGTCTTTAAAACAGCTGTTCACCACCATCTCTTATCTTCCCCCATCCAAAACCTTGATATTTTCTACCCCCACTAATTCACCCCAGATCCACTTTTTTGAAATACCGACTTCTTTCCTGGAAGTTCTAGCAGTGTCCATGTCTTTTATACCTCTCCCACCCCTCTCCCCGCCTTCCCCTGCCTCCTCCTCCCAAGCCCTTTCCCTCCCACAGATCTCCCGACATCCGTGTTCTCTGCTGTTGTACTTGTGTGCTTCCCTCTCTCTCCCCATCTTGTCTCCTGCTCCCTTTATGATATGTTTTATGTGTCAGTTTGCTTTTATGTGATTAATGTTAGCTTTTACACGAGCCTCGATCTTGTACACACAAAAAAAAAAGTGAGCATACATCACCCAAGATGATGAGCCAAGATCACCAAATTTAGAAGCGTGCCACAATTATCAGCAAGCTGGATCATTGTGCTTGTAATTATTACGCAGTTGCAACTACAATTTTATAAGAGTGGATCGATGCAAGCTTTGGAAGTAGAATTATACACGCTGGGTATTTTTGAAACATCCACTTGTGTTGTTGACATCCAAGCGGTTCAAAAGCCCCTATTTCACACATTTGGATGCAACGCTCAAAGGCCCCCAATCTCAAAGCAATTTATTTCACAGAATATAATTCAAACCCAGAAAGTTTCGTACAGGGCTTGACATAGAATTCCAATTGAACTGTGTCTATGAGCGGAATGGAGTGGAAGGACAACGTTTAAGAGCAGGTGTCGCAGGCCGTGCAATGGTCAGGATGGAGTCCATAAGCATCGGTGGAAAAAGTGGAAAAATAAAGTGGAAAATATGTGGAAAAATAATTGAAAGTGGAAAAATAATTAAGCTCAAGCAAGCGGATTATCATAATCATGATATCAACACTTTATATCTATTCAACCCTTTTTGTCGAAAGATGCTGAATACGGGACAATCCTCCGACACAAATGAAGCTATTGCATCATGGATCATGACCACTACCAAAAAGGGGAAGGACACAATTCTGCAGCATTCCTATGAGTGGATGCATAATTTGAAGCCATCCATGTACATCTGAACATGCTATATCTATTATCTATCCAAGTGAAACTGAGATGTAAATGTGAGAGTTTGTGAGGGAATGATTGAATGCATTAGCTCTGTATGGAGAAACACATGACATTAAGCATTTCCTAGGAGGTACTAATTGTGCTTGTCAAAACTAAAGATTTATGCATGATATTCAAAAATGAAGGTACCACGAACTAGTAGAGTTGTCCTACAAGGCCAGGTTCATCTCTTTTGAGGTGGGAGGGGTACAGTGTCTGCAGATCACAGAGGAGAGGTGGGGTGCCTTCTGCCATTGCATAAAAGCAATACAAAAATAGTGAGACCCAAACGGAGTGTTCACCATCACCTCGCCTCTTTGTTTTGTCAAATCCACTGTTTTCCATTGATATATCTGCATGAGCTTGTGTAAAACGTACACGAGCCTTAAACCCTGTTGAACAAAGACCGCTCGGCAGTCAATACCTGGAACCTGATCCAAGACTGCTGGGCAGCTGTTCTCGATGTTGGTGTCTTCGTTTGTTGTAAAATGGATCTTCGAAACAACCAGAAGTTATTGGTCTGACTCTGGGCATGTGTGATGGAACACGAGGCCAAGCAAAAAAGTCCATCGGGATTGGCAAGGCATCCGTCAATGATGTCCACCACGAATATGTAATTAGAAAGCAACACGCATCGGTGCCGATTCAATCGGCATGCAGTGAGACTCCGCCACACAAACGAGCACCAATGGTGGATCTGTCGAACTGTGATTTCAGCCTCGAGGACTCTAGGTGTTACTTCTCAGAGACAGTTACACTTGAATGGAACCTTACATACGATTACATCTCAGGAAGATATCTGTGCAAGCACACCCATATGTATATATGCATATGCATGTAAAAAAAAAACATGCATATAATAATGTACATATACAAAAATGTAGCTGAATGAATTTGCAAAAACACACACAAACAAATGCTGATGTGCATACACAAGCATATCAGCAAATACACACACACACACACACACACACACACACACACACACACACACACATACACACATACATACACATACACACACATGCAAATACACACACATGCACATACACACACACCAAATGCAAATGCATACACACACAAACACACACACACACACACACACACACGCATGCATGCAAATACACACGTGCACACATTCAAATACACACACACAAACACATGCAAATACACACGTACACACATGGAAATACACACACACACAAACACATGCAAATACACACGTACACACATGGAAATACACACACACACAAACACACACAAACACATGCAAATACACAAACACAAATATACACAAACACATGCAAATACACACGTACACACATGGAAATACACACGCACAAACACACACAAACACATGCAAATACATACGTACACACATGCAAATACACACACAAACACACACAAACACATACAAATACACACACACAAACACACACAAACACATGCAAATATACATGTACACAAATGGAAATACACACGCACAAACACACACACACATGCCAATATACATGTACACAAATGGAAATACACACACACAAACACACACACACACACATGCAAATATACACATACACACATGCAAATACACATGCACAAACACACACACACACACACACACACACACACACACACACATGCAAATACACATGCACAACACACACACACACACACACACACACACACACACACACACACACATGCAAATACACATGCACAAACACACACATGCAAATACACATGCAAATATACATGCACACATGCAAATACACACGCACACACACAAACATCCAAACACATATACACACAAACACACAGGCACAAAATATGCAAACACACATACACACGCAGAAACACTCAGACATAAAATATGCAAACACACATACACACACAAACACACAGACACACACAGAAACACTCAGACATGTCTGTTCACTCCAAATCTCGTCATTCATTGAATAGTAATGGATATATCCACCTGAGGCATTCCATGAACACTTAAAGGATCTGAATCATATAGATTTAGAGAAGTGCCTGTTTGTGGTTGACTTATATGCACCCATGAACAGCTGGAAAGCTGGTGGTTGAGTTGAAAACTTGTGGTTGTACTTGGGTTGTTTATGAGAAGGTTATAGGTGGTACAAACATATTTGTCCTGGGGTTTCAGGGTGTGAGAGGATGGCAATTCCATGTGGGTAAATATTTATTGTGTGGCGCTGCTGGCAGTGGGAGCGGGTGTTGTGACCTACCAGTCCTACTAAAATACACCCATTCTGGAGGAAATGTCCTGTCTGTAAGGATGGGGTTATTCACTGGTGATAGTAATTTTACAAGACTTGCTTTAACTCCACCTTAAGTTCAAACCTGAAAATAGTTGTTCACCTGAAGACGAACCTTATTAACTTGAAAGCATTTGATAAATTTTCTGACTACCTGGACCATCAGCTGGGCTTTGGTCTTCATAAAGGTTTTGACACTTTCAGCCGAGAAACATCCAATAGTGGGTCTTCAAACGTGGCTGTGGGTCTTCATTAGTAGATCCACCACAGCTGTGTCCAGACAGTCTGTTAACCCAGCAATTCAACCTCACTATTCAAACGTTCTACAGAGACTGCCGGTAGAAAGTCTACATCCCCTTTAAATTTTTCACCTTTTGCCTTGTACCTGGAATTAAAATGCATTAAATCAGACTTTTTCCACTTTTATTTACATATTGTAACCCACAACTTCCAAGTGAAAAACAAATTCTACAAATTTCAGAAAATTAATTTAAAATACAACACTAGAATATAAATGGCAAAGAAAGTATGTTGATCACTCCGGTTTGTGTGTGTGTTTGTCTGTCTGCTCCCTTATACTTGCCTACAGGTCACAATTTGAAACCGATCTTCACGAAACTTCACCAAATGGTAGAATTCGTGGTGTCACAAAATCCTGTATATTTTTGGGGTCAAAAGGTCAAAAGGTCAACATAGGCCAAAGGTCAACCACTTTTTTCAAAATGTCTAAAATCCTCAAGTTTCATCCGATTGACTTGAAATTTGGATAGGATATACATATCGTCACACTGAATTCAATCACCAACTATTTTTGAGATCAGCATAGGCCGAAAGGTCAACATAGGCCAAAGGTCAACCACTTTTTTTCAAATTTCTAAAATCCACAATTTTCATCCGATTGACTTGAAATTTGAATAGAATATACATGTTGGCTTACTGAATTCAACCACCAACTATTTTTGAGATCAACATAGGCCAAAAGGTAAACATAGGCCAAAGGTCAACCCCTTTTTACAAATCTCTAAAATCCTCAATTTTCATCCAATTGACTTGAAATTTGAATAGGATATACATATCGGCTAACTGAATTCAACCACCAACTATTTTTGAGATTAGCTTCGGCCAAAAGGTCAACATAGGCCAAAGGTCAACCACTTTTTTCAAATTTCTAAAAGCCTCAATTTTCATCCGATTGACTTGAAATTTGAATAGGATTTACATATCGACTTACTGAATTCAACCACCAACTATTTTTGAGATCAGCGTAGGCCAAAAGGTCAACATAGGCCAAAGGTCAACCACTTTTTCAAATTCCTAAAATCCTCAATTTTCATCCGATTGACTTGAAATTTGAAAAGGATTTACATATCGGCGAACTGAATTCAACCACCAACTATTTTTGAGATCAACATAGGCCAAAGGTCAACAACAATTTCAAATTTCTAAAATCCTCAATTTTCATTCGATTCACTTGAAATTTGAATGGGATTTACATATCAGTTAACTGAATTCAACCAACAACTATTTTGAGATCAGCATAGGCCAAAAGGTCAAACATAGGTGAAAGGTCAACCACTTTTTTCAAATTTCTAAAAGCCTCAATTTTCATCCGATTGACTTGAAATTTGAATTGGATTTTCATGTCAGCTAACCAAATTCAACCACCAATTATATAAGAGGTCAAAAGGATGCTCTACTTGGTGCCATTCTGCTTTGTTCTCTTTTGCCAAGTGTCACTCTATGAGTGATTTTTCATTTGTATGTTTGTTTGTCTGTCCGCTCACTTATACTTGCCTATAGGACACAATTTTAAACAGATATTCACGAAACTTCACCAAATGGGAGAGTTCATGGTCCGACAAAATCCTATATATTTTTGAGATCAAAAGGTCAACATAGGCCAAAGGTCAACCAATTTTTTTCAAATTTCTAAAATCCTCAATTTTCAACCGATTGACTTGAAATTTGAATAGTATTTACATATAGGCTAACTGAATTCAACCATCAACTATTTTGGAGATCAACATAGGCCAAATGGTCAACATAGGACAAAGGTCAACCACTTTTTCAAATTTCTAAAATCCTCAATTTTTATCCGATTTATTTAAAATTAATTTGAAGACGATATACATATCTGGTCACTGATCTGAACCCCCAACTATTTTTGAGTTCAACGTAGGCCAAAAGGTCAACAAAGGCCAGATTTCTAAAATTGACAATTTTCATCCGATTAACTTAATTTGAAGAAGATTTGCATATCAGGTCACATAATTCAATCACCAATTATTTGTGAAGTCAAAAGGATGCTCTACCGAGTGCCATTCTACTTTGTTCTCTTGTGCCAAGTGTCGCTCTATGAGTGATTTTTCATTTTTTGTTTGTCTGCGAACAAGATATCTCAAAATGTTGTGGACGGATGTGGATGAAATTTGGTGGACAGGTTGGGTGTAAGACAAGGACACATCGATTAAATTTTGATGAAGATCCGAATCTGGTTCCGGATGCTGTGATTTTTAAAGTGATTCTTCACCATTGAGAGATAAGGGCAAAACGATATATTACGCTATATATATCTCACAAAGTTATGGACGTATTTGGACGAACGTTGGTGGACAGGTTGGGTGTGTGACATGAAATAAGTGATTCGACTTTGGTTAAGATCCGAATCCGGGTCCAGATACGAGATTTTAAAATATTTTTAAGTGATTCTCCACCATTGAGAGATTATCCAAAAACGATATATAGCACGATATTTCAAAAAGTTGTGGACGAGTTATGACAAAACTTGGGGGACGAGTTGGTTAGCTGACAAGAACAAGCCGATTAGATTTTGGTTCAGGTCCAGATCCAGTCTATCAGTGGGATACAAAGTATAAACTGTTCAGCCTGGTGGAAATATGGGCTCTCTACCGAGCGACGTTCTAATTCCACCTGAAATCGTACCGCAGATGAGATGTTTAGGAGTGTTCCTGTCCAAGAAAGGCAATTGTATCCATATTGTATTGGAATATAAAAGCATCTCGTTTATCAAATAATTTGGAGGGAAATTTCTTTCTACTGATATCAATTGGAAATTCAAAAAAACGACATTGAAGTTTAACTTTCTTTTCCTTTTTAAATTCTCGCTCTTTTGAAGAAATGTGAGCATAAAGCTGATCAGATATTAACTTATTATCAATTGCCAGTAAATAGTCAATGAATCTAAAGATGTTTGCACCACATCCACAGTTGTTAGTTAATTTTTGCACATGTTCCTGACCCAATCGGACTTGTACTCGTGCAGGAACAAACTTTCAAGGAAAGGGGCCGGATCTGAACCCATGGATCTCCACACTGTCTGCTGGAATGTCTTGCTGCCAAATGGAAAGATAAATGTAATATTTTCTTTAAGTTTATTATTTGAAAAAAAAAAATACAAGAAAATGGAGGTTCCTTTTACAGATGGGTATGCTCTATTTTGATTGACTAATGTCCCACTTTATCACCACCAATAAATGCTTTGTCTATTGCTCTATCTAATGCGGCCACAAGTTAATTTGGTGGATTGTTTGTGCACTTCTTGTTCTTCTCCTCCTCTTCCCTTTATAAGGGGTGAAGTCCAATGGTACCGTGCTCCTGCCCTGCCTTGACCATGATCCTGCTCCACTTCCCTCTGTCCTCAGCCAACTCTCTCCACTCTCCAACCACCCCCACCTTACTGATATCACTCTTCACAAAATCCTCCAATCTCAACCGTGGTCTACCTCTTCTGCTCCGACCTTGCTCCCTCAACCTGCTCTCTTTGCCATTCTCTCATCCCCCATCCTCACCAAATGTCAGTCAGAATTTCACAAATTTCTCAGTCAAAATCATCTGGACACCAATCTCCTCATTCAGTTCATCCATCCTCCTTCTAACCACCCTCTTCTTGTACAGGCTCGTGTACAAAGAAGAAAAATCATAAGTTGATAGGCATTTAGCTTTAGCTCTGTTATTATAATGTTGTGGATGCATTGGTGTCATTTTGTGACATTAAAGAATACTTGTTTTAATCTGCTAACTGTAGCTCAACACATGTTGCGGACCCCATTTTTAGAATTATCCATTGCAGGTTTGGAGTGATCAATTATATACTGGATAATTTTAATACCGGAATAAAACCTCACTTTTTATCGTAGTTTTGGAAGCATTTGTAATGAATTTCATTGCCTGTAAATACTGTCTGGCAATGGTTTCAAACAGCATTCTCTACCTGTGATGATGAGCCTCATCATATACAATGATTAATATGCACTTCAGGGATCCAGTAAATGAATAGTAATTTATGGTGTTTATCCAGAACCAAGAGTCTTCTCGTATTTAAGTGATTTACATAATGCTCGATTAAGACTATTAAATAATCATTACATATTTTGTAGGATTTAGAAGGTCCACTGTGGAAGCTCAAGTGTTCCTGAAAGTGTTAGAATGTAGAATGTTTAACATTGTGGTTCAAATGTGACATAATCGATGCCTTCTCATTGGGAACAATAACATATTGTGTTTGAAACCGATTCAAATAATCATACATGCCCGGATTGTTCAAAATTACTTTCAGATTATTCACTCCAATGTTGCATTTCAAATCAACAACTCTCCTTTATATGTGTTTCTCTACCTGCTCTAGGCATAAAAACATTTGTGTGTTAGGTATTCGGTGCTAAAAATACACACGTTCACGCACACACACACACACACACACACACACACACACACACACACACACACACACACACACACATACACACACCTTGAAAACCTGGTTGGTCTCATTCCACCTCCTGAAACTCACCCACTTGTGGACACATCCAGATAGCAGCTACAACAGCAACTTTCACACGTACACACACACACAATATATATATATATGTATATATATATATATGTATATGAATACATATATACATATACATGCACACACTCATACATATATATACACACACAAACACACACGAAGGTGGATAATTTGAGACCTGGGAGGGCTCGGTTCCACCTTCTGAAACCCGCGTGTGAAGGAGGCCACCAACGGCACACCATAAACTATAAGGAAGTACTTTTTCTTTTAGTAGCTGAACGTGTGAATGATTAATAAATCTTCCCATGCATAATATAGATCTTCCCATATTTTATGGAATCAGATCTGCTGACTTCCTGATCCCAACATCAATACTACTCACTCACGAACACCTGAAGGGCTAGAAACAGTAACAAAGATGTACATCTCAAGTCTGCATCGACAACGAAAGATGTATATCTCAAGTGTGCATCGACAACGGCATTTGTCTTGACCGCGAAGACATCAACGCTTGTGCTTTGGGAGAGTAATGAAAAGGAGCTTTACATGGAGAACTCAAGTTGGCGAAATGATAAAGAGACTGATAGTGGAAGAAATTCTCGGGGGAGGAGAAGAGGAGGAAGTGTGGTTGGAGATGAACTTCTCATGGGGATTTACCTTGTGATGTTCAGCAAGCAGTGATTTGATTAACTATGACAAACTCACTTTGTTTTCTTGCTGGAAATGTCACCGGTTCTATAGATACGATTTCCCATGTTTTTGGCCGTGAGATTTTCCATGAAAATAGTTTACATAAAAACACACCTTACGGGTGACTACCTGATATTTGTGACAGTTTTGTTGCCACAGGTCTCATCAACACCAAACTAAGTTTCCATCACCTTAACAAGGTGGATGCAAAACAGGTGCACGAAAATGACCATGTTGACAAGTCCATTAGATGTTCTCACCTTGTGGCATCCTTTTACAATGCAACGAGTGTTTAGATAATCGAGATCGTTTCACAGTTTTGAGCAAGAATCCTCTGTAGAGTAGACAAAGATGGATCAAAGGAATTGCACCTGGAATAAACGCAGCATTTTTAGACTGTCCCTCATTTCTGTGACTTTTGCGCAATTCCTGAGGTCCAGGTATGATCCTTCTTTTTGTGCCTTCTTTTTGTTATCGAGTCCTCAAGCGACTTTGTATCGACACCTGTAAGCAACAACCTGCGTTTTGTTTATAGTAGCGGCTCCTGCTGCGGCCCGAACTATGTCCTGTTTAGTATAATGAGCTATTTGTTTCGCATTTCAGTTCAGCGCGGACGTGCGGAGAAAGATTATTGCGCAGAAACGGAGACGACGCCATGAGGTCGGGATACCCAAAAGCAAGTACGTTTGTTGATATATATATATATATATTTCCCAGTTGCTTGAGCATTTATGAAGGATAAAAGTGCGTAGAACAAAAAGCATTATTGTCGGGAGGAACCCGTGGATCTGTGCATACGTAAGCTGAATTTATAAGGTGAAAAGCGCACTAGGTGTGCCACACGTCGCACGCGCGGACCCCCCATGCACCTGTACCTCTCGTCGTCGCCACGATGGCGAGCAGCAGAAAGTTGCGAAGAAGCGGCGAGATCATCCTTCGAGCGCTTCCCGACTCACGAGGACATAAAGTGGGAGAAGCGGTAAAACCTTGGGCAGATGTCACGGGAGATCCGTCCCCCGCATCAAACTTGATGTGACGGCGCTCGGGCAGCGGAACATCGGGACTGTGGTCGTAGGAATTTGCCCGTAGTGTGGCGGAATGCGAGCACAAACAGCTACTTGCGATCTCAATCGCTGCCCCACCAGCGGCAGTTACTGCAGCGTGTCCTCGACGCCTGCTTACTCTCCTATTGCAGATGCGTCCAGGCGTTTGCCTCCCGGGATTCTCGCATCGCTTTTGCGGGATGGGGAAACGGACTAGGAGGCGACGGAGCCCGTAACCCGCCCGATGATGACGACAATGATGGTGACGATGATGATGATTCGCCGAGCATGTGGCCAAACTCCGCATGCCTGGCCGGCCCACACACGGCCAGCGAGTTCTCCCACCGCGACGATCTGCCGTGTATCTTCGTATGTAGCAGGTGGAGCGAAAGATGCGCCGGCACGGGCTGCTGATAAAACGAGACTCTCTGGAGCTTCTCGCTGCGCTACAACATCCTCGGATGTTACTTGGTTACCGAGACGCCCGGGCAGCAATCCTACTCTTCCCTTCGATTCCCTTATGCCGCGCGATCTTTGCAACGGCTCGTGACGAGTCTCCACCTCCCTCGGCCAATAGCGTGGGCTAGCGGGAGAAAGAGAGAGAACCCTACCCACAACCCCCCAGCAAGCCAAGCACCCTCCTCTTTCCTCGCTGATCCCTGAAAACTGGTCGTGCTTCTTCTGATCGGGATCCCAATCCTTCATGAAAAGATCCCATCCCCGCCAACTTGACCGGCGATCCCCGGCACGCAGATTAATCAGTGGTCGCAGCAGGGCGTGTCTCGGGATATGGAGATATTCCTGAAATATTCCATGGCACCTGCTGTATTATGTGCCCTCACGATTTCCGTGGGAATTGATTTATATGTTTGACTGTGCGCGACGTGCGGTGACGCTCGTGCCGGGAAGCTCAAGGAATCGCCGTCGAAAGGGGCCGAGAAAGGTCATGCGAGACCAGAGGGGTACGAGGGTAGAGTGGGAGAGAGAGACATCTAGATGTGGATGTATTGCTAGAGATCGATGTCAAATAAGATCATTTCGATAAGAAATTTGGAATTGCGCAAAAATGCGCATTTTAAATATTCCAGCCACATCTGAATGTGTTGTTATCTATAACTGAACCCAAAAGGCGCTCAAAGACTTACAGTGGGTTTCATTTTTTGATTGTCGTGTCTTTTTGCCTGCACATCCAGGAGGTGCAACAGCCTGAGCAGGAACCGAAGCGTAGAGCGCCAGCGACATCTGCCGTTTATACTGCTGTGGGTAACACGGGTGGAGACGATGTCCTTTGAGGATTAAAAACGGGTTCAGTAAACACACGAAACAAGGAGTTTCGTAAGTTCAAAGCATACATATACATTGTGTATGGAAACCGAAAAGCACGGGTGGACAGTGAATCCTCGACGAGTTGAACCTTCGATGACCCAAACGAGTATGTCTATTTATTACGTACTGTTTGAGTTGAATCATGAGTATGTCTATTAATTACGTATTATTCGACCATGCCGCCATCTATTAATTACGTCTATTAATTACAACCCTTTGACTCTTGAAGACCTTAGCAAACGTAAGACCCTTTGGCTCTTAGATCCGTTACACCTTTTGTCCCATTCAACTCTTTCATCCCTTTTAGACTTGACTGTTTAGAAACTTTAAACCCGATAGACCCCTGCGACCCTTTCAACCTATGACCACTTTTGAAACATATCCTTAAAACCTCTAAGACCTTTTACATCTTTTCAGACAATTTTATTCCTTTTTGACCCTTTGGACATTTTAAGATCCTTTCGACCCCCTTACACACTTTACACTGCTTAAATCACTTGAGTCTTTAGACCCTTTAGACATTTTAAGACTGTTTAGACGATTGAAGACCTTTACACCCTTTAGACCACTTAGACCCCTTCAAATCCTTATATACCCTGATAGAGCCCTGTAGACCGTTGGACTGCTTGGACCCTTTCAACTTTTACATCTCTGAGACACCTTAGATCCTTTATACCTGTAGACCCGTTAGACCCCTTTAGAGTCACACCACACAAACATCTATAAGAGTCTTCTTGCAATATACAGACTTTTTCCAGCAAGTAATGTGCAATACGTATGCTGGTTGAACATAATTTGCATATTGGTTCGCTGAATTGGTTCACCAATGAAAAGCTGGAGGCATATTGTTTTTGAAGTCAAAAGCTCAAAAGGTCAAAGGTTTATTACATAAAAGCATCAATTTTAATCCTATTAACTTGAACAGTATTTGCCTATGGGGAAAGTATTCACACCCTTTGACTTTTTCACATTTTGTTGTGTTACAGCCTGAATATAAAATGGATTAAATTGAGATTTGTTGTCACTGATCTCCACATAATACCCATAATGTTCAAGTGAAAGTTTGTTTTCAGAATTTTTTACAAAATATAAAAAAATGAAATTGAGGAATATCTAATTTACATAAGTATTCAGCCCCCTGAGTCAATACATCATAGAAGCGTCTTTGGCAGCGATTGCAGCTTCGAGTCTTCTTAGTTATGTCTATATCACCATTGCACATCTGGATTTGGAGAGTTTCTCCCATTCTTCCTTGTAGATTTGCTCAAGCTCTTTCAAGTTGGATGCGGAGAGTCGGTGAACAGCAATCTTCAAGTATTTCCACAGATTCTCAATGGAATTCCAGTTTGGCCTTTGGCTGGGTCACTCAAGGACTTGCACGTTCTTGTTCTGAAGCCTTTCGATTGTTGCTTTGGCTATATGCTTTGAGGTAATTGTTCTGTTGGAACGTAAATCTTTGCCACAGTCTCAGGTCTTTTGCACTCTGAAGCAGGTTCTCCACAAGAAATTGCCTGTACCTGGCTCCATTCATTGTTCCCTCTATCCTTACAAGTCTCAGTCCCTGCAGTTGAAAAGCATCCCCGTGACATGATGCTGCCACCACCATGCTTCACAGTGGGGCTGATGCTGGATGTGTGAGGAGCTGTGCTCGGTTTCTGCCAAATGTAGCGCTTTTCATTCAGGCCAAAGAGTTCAATTTTCATCTCATCAGATCAAAGAATCATTTGCCTCATGCTCTCAGAGGTTTTCACGTTCCTTTTTTGCAAACTCCCGGAATGCTGTCATGTGCCTTTTTCTCAGAAGTGCCTTCCGTCTCACCATATGATTAATTATAGGAAGCTAATGGGTCAAACGGAACAGTACAGAGCTGAAACTTCTGCCTACTCTTCTCTTAGAAACTGACAATTTTGAAACGATCTTTGAGAAAAATATTGACCTAAAAAAACATATTTTCTATGAAGTTATGTCTGTAGTCGCATAGCTAGACGCTGCATCTTTGTCTGAATCTCGCTGTTACTCCTCTCTCAACATGTGGCAAATATGAATTGGTCGAGACAGCGTATAATTTTGCCCAAGTACTGCTAAACTGGAGGTTGTTGGAAATGCAAACAATGCGATTTGTGTTCGACCATTTTCAAATATATAATTTAATCGGAATTAAATAAAAGTTTTAAAAGCTGTAGAAAACAACAAACAAAGTATTTAATCAGCAGTGTACCGCCACTGATGCACCCTCTTTTACGCCACCTTACTTAAAACATTCAATTAGTTCCCCATGATTTTTGTTTGTGTCCATTATAACATTCCCAAAAACAATAAGTTTCCTGTTTGAAATGATTTTCAATTTTCTTTGACTGCCAGACTGACAGACAGCCTGAAACAATTGATACACAAGTGTGCAGGCCTACTCAGGACGAAGCTCCATACAATTTGCCAAATTCAAAGACAAAGTACTGCTAACTATGGGTTCGTGTTCTACAGTGTTCAAAATATAGAATTAAATTGACATTAAATAGTTCCTTGATCATGGACTGACTTCTCCCCAACAGACAGACCCCGCTCTGCGCTAAGCACGTAGGATAAAAAAGTACATTTGATAAAGTTAAAAAAGCACCATGGCAATGTAAGGTAGGTTACAATCACGCTGATTGCCGATAGATTTGCCACCGATGTTCGATGGAGACCACCCTCTTTCAGTCCATGGTTTCTCGAACTCTCAAAGAGCATCGTTTCAGGTGTCTTGTCGATCAAGCCCCACGCTGTCCGAATTGCGGTGGTGTGCTGCTGACAGCATAGGAATACCACCTCGTAATGGACTCTCAAATCCACAGGGGATTTGTGGGGAAGGCTTGTGTGTGGAGGGGTTCAAGGTGGTGCGAGCACCTTCCTATCGGCGACGCCCTGCCCCATGACACCACTGCTCGCCGACTCAATTCCCAGCAGGACGCCATTGTGGTAGGAAGTGATTTTCGATACGTCATATGGTAGAGGTGGTAGACGACGTTCCGGCGATGGGCAAAACGAAAGCAACGCGGGTCTCCATGCAAATGGCATCAAGTATATTACTAACTGTAATGCATTCGCGCTAACACAATTAGGTCGTATCGTTACGAATCACGGAGCAAAGAAAAACGAAACCTTTTGCGATGAATGCATCAGTGGTATTCAATAAGCAATGTTATAATTATGTCCGATTCTGTGTTTCTCTGGTTCACCTTGAATGAGGAGCATTGTAGTTCTACATTTTAAAGCCTTTAAATATGATCTTATTATATGGAAATGTGATTGCATGTTCAAAAATTGTCCGAGATAAATCAAGTCTGCAATCAAGGAGAAAGTTCCCGGGAGAAATTGGTCAATGCTGACGTCATTGTCGGCCAACATAGAAAATTGGGGCAAAAGGAAATCTAAAGCCATCAGGGTGTTTGACACAGATTTAAACAAAAGAATGGAAGTCTTCATCGAGGGCACAGCCCCCAACCGCACCTTAAAAATCAGACATGTACATTTTCTATTTAAATAATAAATAACGAATTAAATAATAAATAAATAAATAAATGTAGAAGAGTAAAAGCTACATAAACAAGTACAGATACATTCAAAGTACACAGCCTCCATGTCAAATAAATAAATAACATCCTCTAGTGTGGCATTGCCGGGGCACCTTCGGCACCTGGCAATGCAGCCATGCAGCGCACAGATACGGTATTGGGAGGGAGAGGTGTAAAATAATTGATTGATTAACTGTGAAAATAAAATAAATATATAATAATCGTAGAAAAATTAAAGAATTAATCAATTGGCTAATGGAATAACGAAAACACAACCGTTTCAACCAAATATGTAAATTAAAAACAATTAATTAATTAAGTCATCAATCGAATAAAGAAATAATTAATTAATTAATTGATTAATCAATAAATCAAAAATTTACCTATACACCTTTACATCCAATTCGCTTTTTCTTTTTCTTTTTTTCTTTTTTGTATACTGAATCGAGGCTCGTGAAAGAGCTGACATTTACTTCACAAACAAATCAACCAGACAAACAAAATATATAAAAAGAGGGAGCAGAAGACAAGATGGGGAGAGAAGGGGAAGCACACAAACACTTGAGAGCACACAACATTTGAGAGCAGGGTGATGTGTGGGAGGGAGAGGGCTTGGGGGGAGGAGGCGTGGGAAGGGGGGGGGGGGTGGGAAGAAGTATAAAACACAAGGACACCAAGGACTTCCAGGACAGAAGTTGGCATTTCAAAAAAGTTGAATTGTGGAATTGGATTTGTGGAATTGGGAAAAAGTGGATTTGGGGTGAAATTAGCGGGGGTAGAAAAGATCAAGGTTTTGGATGGGGGAAGATAAGAGATGGTGGTGAACAGCTGTTTTAAAGACCTGGAGGGTGGAGTGGGATTGAAGAGAGTGAGGGAGTTTGTTCCAGAGGCAGGAGAAAAGAGGAATTAAGGAGTGAAGGTGAGCAGAGAGTCTTGATTTTGGCAGTTTAACCATAAGAAGGTTGCAGGCAGATCTTGTGAGACCTGTAGGAATATTTGTGGGACAGAGCCCAGAGAGAGCTGGGAGGGCAAGGCCAGAGAGGAGTCGGTAGAAGACGGAAAGACCACCAACCTGCCTGCGGTGAGTGAGTGAGAGGCCCTTGGAGTTAGCTTCATCGCGGGAGATTCAAATGATTCTGAATGCTTTGGTTTCAACAGCGTGAAGACGAGCTAGGTGTGAGGCAGGAGCACCAGCCCAGAGGGGAGAGCAGTATTCCATTGAGCTGCAGATGAAAGCCTTGTATGTGGTGAGGAGCTCAGGTGTGCCAAGGAAGGACTTCGCACGACGGAGGATGCCCAGTCGGCGACTGGCTTTGGAGGCCAGATTTGGAATGTGGTTTTCCCAGGAAAGATCACGGCAGATAGTGAGACCCAAAAGCTTGAGTGACAGAACTTCTTGGAGAGGATTATTCAGAAAGTGGATGGGAGAGTTGTCCAGTCGGTCTTTTCCGAGAGACATCGTAAGAGTGTGAGATTTGTCAGGATTGAAAGACATGTTCCACTTGTTTGCCCAGTCTGTGATTTTGTCCAGGTCTGCAGAGAGTGAGGAGGCTGCAGACTGCCGATCTGAGGGATGAAGAATGGAGCGACAGAGAGTAGAGTATTCAGCAAAGAGATAGAGAGGATTTTCAAGAGAGTCAGGGAGATCATTGATGAAGACCAGAAAAAGCACAGGGCCCAGAACACTGCCTTGGGGAACTCCAGCCTGAACAGGAAGAGGAGATGAGAGAAACCCATTCAGGGCCACACGTTGACTACGACTAGAGAGGAAGTCCGCCAGCCATGCGTGGAGATTTCCATGGATATCAAAAGAGGAGAGTTTGGTGAGCAGAGCGGGGTGCCAGACCGTATCGAAGGCACGTGATATGTCAAGGGAGACAGCTCTAATTTCCTGTTTGGCATTGAGGACCTCCATCCATTGTTGAGAAAGCAGAAGCAGCATGTCCAGAGTAGAGTGTCCAGGTCTGAAACCAAATTGATGATCAGAGATCAAGCCATTGGAGAAGAGGAAAGATTTCATATCTGAAGCAATGATGGATTCCATGACTTTGCTGATAATTGAGAGAAGGCTGATTGGTCTGTAGTTGCTGGGATCTGTTTTTGCACCTTTTTTGTGCAAAGCGGTGATGTTGGCAAATTTCCCAGCAGATGGCAGATGACCTTGAGCAAAAGAGAGGGTGAAGAGAACAGAGAGAGGGTGTGAAAGAGCGGAAGAACAGGATTTTAGGACCCATGGGCTGATGCCGTCAGGGCCAGTTGCAGAATCAGAGTCGAGGGTTGACAGAAACTTTTCCACCTTGTCAGGAGGAAAGGACACAGAGTCCAGGAGCAGCTTGGTACGACTGGGTATGGTGGGTACAGAGAGGGATGGGTTTGGGACACAAGATTTAGAGGCAAACACAGAGTTGAAGCATTCAGCTTTTTCATGTGCGGTTATTATCTTGGGCGGCTTGGTTATTCGGGCTTGTGCGTGCGGCTTGGTTATTATCTTGTCCAAATATCAGCTTCCTAACTCAAAAGGTGCCTGAGATATTGCCCAGAAGAGTAACGAAATAAATAAGTAGTTAATTAATCGATAATAATTAAGTAACTAATCAATTAAATGGTTAATCAAAAAACAACAAGCATTACGCCTCGGTCCCCCGTCGGTGAAGTGATGCGAGTTGACAAAGTGGAAGACGCAAGGCGGCCATCTTGGATGTTGACGTGGTGACCCAATTTTCAATAGCTTTCTTCCTTATGCCTAGATACACCCACACACCAGATTAGAAGTTGGTACTTCGTTTATTTTTCAAGATATTTCGCTCACCAGGTTCAGACATATATATGGTGGTGGCCATCTTGGATTTTGACGTGGCGACCAAATTTTCAACAGCGTTCTTCCTTATGCCTCGATACACCCACACACCAGATTAGACGTTGGTACTTCGCTTATTTTTCAAGATATTCCGCTCACAAGGTTCAGACATACATGGCGTCAGACATACATGGCGGCGGCCATCTTGGATTTTGACGTGGGTTGCACCCACACACCAAATTAGAATTCGGTCCTTCGCTTATGCATGCACGTATGCATGCATGCACGCCCGCCCGCACGCACGCACGGACGGACGGACGGACACACGGACGGAGGGGAAAACCATAGTCCCCCTTTCGCTCCGCGATGCGACGGGGGACAAACAATACAGTTTTTGCCAAAGCACTTGCTCACTATTGTGCCGAAATTTCAGCTTCCTAGCTCAAAGGATGGCTGAGATATCGCCAGGACAAACAAGAAAACAAACAAGAAAACAAGAAAACAAACAACCAGAGTGAAAACTGAGTACTCCTTTTCAGCGTGCGTCATTGCCGAGCCCCCTTCGTTGCCCGGCAATGACGTTATGCAGCGCCTGGAGATGGCATAGGAAAGGAGCGGTGTACAATACGAAAGCAAACAAACAAACTCTCTTCAATCCCACTCCTCCCTCCAGGTCTTTAAAACAGCTGTTCACCACCATTGCTTACCTTCCCCCATCCAAAACCTTGATCTTTTCTACCCCCGTTAATTTCAGCCCAGATCCACTTTTCTGAAATACCGACTTCTTTCCTGGAATTTCTAGCAGTGTCCTTGTGTTTTTTTATGTCTCGCACCCCCACCCCCCTCCCTTCCCATGCCTCCTCCCCCCAAGCCCTCTCCCTCCCACAGATCTCCCGATGTCCCTGCTCTCAAATGTTGTACTTGTGTGCTTCCCCCTCTCTCCCCATCTTGTCTCCCGCTCCCTTTATTATATGTCGTATGTGTCCATTTGTTTTTTTTGTCATTAATGTTAGCTCTTACACGAGCCTCGATCTTGTATACAAAAAAAAAAAAAAAAAACCATAGTGAAAACTGAGTACTCCCTTTCAGCGTGCGTCATTGCTGAGCCTCCATCTGTGCCCGGCAATGACGTTATGCAGTGCCATGGAGATAGCAAAGGAAAGGAGCGGTGTACAACCACCGGAGTGAAAACTGAGTACTCCCTTTCAGCTCGCATCATTTCCGGGCCCCCCTTGTTGCCCGGCAATGACGTCATGAAGCACCTGGAGATGGCACAGGAAAGGAGCGGTGTGCAATAAACTAGAAAGCATGTGAAAATACAAAGTCCGTCCACGGCCGTTTGTATTCAGTCGTCTTCTTCTTCAGTGCGATAAAAATAACGAAAACAGTTTATTTTTAAATACAAAATGAGAATTGATGATTTTATGCAGCCTTTACCTTTGAGCTTTAGATCTAAAAAAGTAATCAGCTTCTAGCTTTTGATTAGTGAACCAATTATGTGGCCCAACATGCAAATTCTTAAAATCTCAGGTCAATTGGACAAAAATTGTTGATTTATTGCAACCTTGACCTTTTACCTTTTGATCGAAAAAAAATACACAATCGACTCTTGCCTTTTGATTAGTGAACCAATTCAGTGACTAGATATGCAAATTCCTGAAAATTCAGGTCAATGGGGTGAAAATTGGTGATTTTACACAATCTTGACCTTTGACCGTTTGATCTAAAAAAAAAACAATCGGCTTGTTACTTTTGATTGTTGAACCAACTCAGTGATCCAATATGCAAATTCTTAAAATTTAACGTCAATCGGATGAAAATTGACGGTTTTATATGATGCTGACCTTTAAGCTTTTGACAAAATTATTAATTTGCCTTCTCCTTATTCTCATAATAAAGCTTTGTTGAAAATTTAATGACAAAACTGAAATGGTAAATTGAAATTTCAGGTCAGTTGGATGGAAATTGATGATCTTTGGTGTCGCTGACCTAATACCTTTTGTCCTCTTGACAAAATTATTAATGTGCCTTCTCAGTATTATCATAACTAGGACGTGCCCGTACGTGGGTGCCCGTTCCTTGCCAAAAAAAAAAAAAAAAATGTCTGGGCGTGCCCATGTGCCCATGGGCGTGCCCATAAGTGCGTGATGTGACCGTACAATGAATGTATCGTCCCGACGCCGCAGCTCGGATGGCGCTGCAGTTAATCGGGCCTGTATCGGCAGAGTTATTATAAATGTGTACTACAATCGATCGTACCTTACAGCGTCTGCTCGCCACGTTCAGCATCAGTACGTCGTCACTATGACTATCCGTAAGTCCGGAAGTGACGTCCTCATTTGACTGTCCGGAAGGTCGCATATCGCAGTTACGATGAATCGCAAATTAGTTTTAATTAGTTTTAAAACATAGTTTAACGCCAACATAGTTTGCCAACGTGAAATAAATGAATACGCTCTCAAATGTGCCGTCCGAGGCAGAGTCTGTTCGGCACGTTCGGCACACGTGATAGCTCGCTGCTCTCTGATTGGTTGAATCGTTTTTTGGACATAGCTCGGTAACTACTTCTCCGATTAATATGAAACCTTGAAAAGGCACATCCTCAGGTCCCCAGCAATATACCTGGCAAGTTTAAAGTATATCGGACCCGTGGTTGTCGAGAAACAGCGGTCACAGACACACAGACATACACACAGACATACAGAGATTACTGGAATTATAGATAGACTAGGGCATGCCCGTACTATATATATATCTAAAATTATATCCCCCCCCTCTATTTACATGAAATGGTTTGGTCCAAAGCGAACGGCTTGCGAGTACGGTGACAATCCCCCCCCTCTATTTACATGAAATGGTTTGGTCCAAAGCGAACGGCTTGCGAGTACGGTGTTTTTTATCGGACCCGTGGAATTATAGATAGTAGTTTTAATTAGTTTTAAAACATAGTTTAACGGCAACATAGTTTTCCAACGTGAAATAAATGAATACGCTCTCAAATGTGCCGTCCGAGGCAGAGTCTGTTCGCCACGTTCGGCACACGTGATAGCTCGCTGCTCTCTGATTGGTTGAATCGTTTTTTGGACATAGCTCGGTAACTACTTGTCCGATTAATATGAAACCTTGAAAAGGCACATCCTCGGGTCCCCAGCAATATACCTGGCAAGTTTAAAGTATATCGGACCCGTGGTTGTCGAGAAACAGCGGTCACAGACATACAAACATACAAACATACAAACATACACACAGAGATTACTGGAATTATAGATAGATAAGGGTTTGGTGAAAATTTGATGGCAAAACTCAAATGGTTAAAAAAAGTTACGGCCTGGACACACGCACGCACGCACGCACACACACACACACACACACACACACACACACACACACACACACACACACACACACACACACACAACAAGCTAATAATGTGATGTGGTATGTTGGTAGTGGTGACGGTCAAGTGTATATAAATGAATGAATAATTAAATTGTGGGTTGGTAGCACAGTACTAATTAGTGTGTAGAAATGATCGGACGTGCACATAAAGAGTGTCCATATCAATAGTATAAATAGTGTATAAATAGTGTGTATAAATGAGTATACAGTGTTACGTGCTCCTCACCAAACCCCGGTCACGGTGCATCACGGAGCCCCGAGAGGAGTCACGGCAGAAAGACGTGTTATTCTGTATGTCAAAGATCAATGGTGAAACCACACCAATTGTTACCAACAAACAAGTATTGCATTAAGATCACACAAGAATAACAGTACGACAACAATAGTAGTCAATTGTACAACCAATATATATTTCCTATGATGGTACCATCAGGTTCGTACAATACAACTCACTGTGCTCCAAGTGAGCGAAAAGAAGAACATTCCCAATGTCTCTATTCCGGCATCAAGTCAAAGTCGATCCGCTCCAGTGATCGTCAGAACGATGTCTAATCAAGACCCAAATCCCTATCGGATGACAGTCACAGTCACGCTGCCAAAGCTGCGCAAAGGTGCCCTCAAGGCAACTGGGAAATCACACCCTCGGGTCTGGACGTTCCACGGCTTCAAATCGGCGAACCGCAGATTTCCCACTCAAAAGCCACGTTACACACACACACACCAGATTAACGTCTGAATGCGGTGAAAATGGTTGAAGCGAAGTGAAAAACCTTGAGCGAAGCGCAAATCCTGCGCGAGGTAAAAATATTGCCGACGGCCCGTTCTTGTGGCGTAACGGCACTCCGATGATTCTCCTCAGAATCAACTGCAAAACCTGTCACGCAGGTTTATCTGTCACAGCGATGACAACTCTGTTGCAGGAATCCCTTTCCCGGGAAACCCAAAGTTCACTCGTGACCCCCGTTCGTCAACGTTTGCTCAGGACCTTGAAGCAGCTCGGCTTCTTGTCCGACTCACTTGCTCCACCTTCTCTTCCTCCTCCTCCTCTTCATCATCGTCCGGTTCCGGTTTCATTTAAAACATTAACTTTTTTACCTTTTGAAAATAGTAATCTCTATTTCCCTTAAACAACAACAATAATAGCACATGGAATCAAAAATGTTTACAGTGGATGAAAACCACAACAACGGAAGTGACGAATCCGTAACACTTCCCCCCCTCAAGAAAGAAAGTTTGAACATAGTGAAAACTTTCTTTGCAGGCAAAAACTCTTTTAACAAACAAAAGTAAAACTCACACCCAAATGATCAATTCACGTGAACAACAATAATTAATATTCCTTAAAATAAAACAACAAAACTTCCAAGTTAGTTCACTCTGGATAAAGCATCAGCAACGACATTGTCCCTGCCCTTTACATGCTCAATTTCCAAGTGGAACTCCTGCAAAGCCAAACTCCATCTCATCAACCTCTGGTTTTTATTTTTCATTTTTGAATGAAGGTTAAGGGGTTGTGATCAGTGAAGACTGTTATAGGAAAGGTAGTAGTTCCCAGATACACCTCATAATGCTGAAGCGCTAGCAGGAGAGCAAGGGTCTCTTTTTCCACAGTGGCATAATTTGCCTGATGTTTGTTAAACTTTTTGGAGTAGTAGCACACCGGGTGATCCACTCCATCCTCATCTTCCTGTAATAGAACTGCCCCAGCCCCCACATCACTTGCATCAATGACCAACTTGAAAGGTGCTTGAAAATCCGGGGCTGCGAGGACAGGAGAGCTCATTAATATTGCTTTGATGTGGGCAAAGGCAGCCTGACATTTTCATCCCAAACAAACTTGGTCTCTTTCCTCAGCAAATTCGTTAAAGGGGCTACCACGTCAAAAAAATTCATGCAGAACCACCAGTACCAAACAGCCACACCCAAGAATCTCATAAGCTTCTTCTTCTTCCCATTTGAACTTGGAAGCGATCAATGGCTTCTATCTTGGCTGTCACCGGTTGCACCTGACCCTGACCTACTACATGGCCTAGGAACACCATATGTGCCTTTACAAACTCACTCTTAGATAAGTTGATGGTCAACCCTGCCTCGGTTAGTTTCTTGAAAAATGCCTGAATTTGTTTAATATGATCTTCCATGGTCATGGTGTGGATGATGATATCATCCAGATAAGCCTCCACCCCCTCAAGGTCTGCAATAGGCTTATTAATCAGCCGTTGAAATGTAGCAGGCCCGTTTTTCAATCCAAAGGGAAGAACCTTGTACTGATACAACCCATTTGGTTTGACTAAAGCCGAGATTTCCTTGGCTCTATCAGTAAGAGGAATCTGCCAATACCCTTTCAGCAAGTCAAACTTAGTTACAAATTTAACTGGGCCTATTCTATCAATGCAGTCATCAATCCTCGGGATGGGATATGAGTCGGTCTTGGTCACTGCATTAACCCGTTTTAAATCCGTACAACAGCGAAAACTGCCATCGGGTTTTGGAACCAACACACATGGTGAGCTCCATTCGCTGCTGCTTGGTTCGATGATGTCAGTCTCCAACATATACTGAACCTCCTTCCGAAGATACTCCATCTTCACAGGGTTCATCCGATAGGGGTGTTGTTTCACAGTAGTGGCTTCCCCCACCTCAATATCATGATATACCAGGTCAGTACGACCAGGTACATCTGTGAACCAATGTGCAAATTCAAAAATTAGGCTGGACAATTGTCCTTGATGTTCCCTCGTCAAATGACCTAATTTCTCATCTAAATGACTCAACACTTCTGTGTTCGTCAATCTGGGACAAGCCTGGTCATCAAAGTTATCAAACTTCACACCGGCGTCATTCTCTGGATTCTCTTGCACCCCGACTACAGGCACGACAGGTGAGACAGGAACCATTTCTTCCACAGGCTTCCTCACATAATATTTCTTCAGTCGGTTGACGTGACACAGCTGCCGCTTTTTCCGTCGGTCGGGAGTTGTCACCACGTAATCTGTTTCATTAACCCTCCTTTTGATTGCATAGGGACCAAAATATCTGGCCTGTCGTGGCTGACCTGGAACAGGAAGCAACACTAACACTCTGTCCTCAGGACTGAAATTTCTTATCTGAGATTTCTTGTCATGTCTCACTTTCATTTTATCCTGTGTCACTTTCAAGTTGCTTCTTGCAACTTCACAAGCCTTTGCCAAACTGTGCCTAACCGTTGACACATACTCCACCACTGTTGACTGTGACTCCTCCTGTAGCCACTGTTCTTTCACCAATTTCAATGGTCCTCGCACTGCGTGTCCAAACACATGTTCAAAAGGACTGAACCCCAATGACTCCTGAACAGATTCCCTCGTAGCAAACAACAATAAGGGTATTCCTTCATCCCAATCCTTGTCACATTCAAAACAATACGTTCTGACCATATTCTTCAATGTCTGGTGAAACCTTTCCAAGGCCCCTTGGCTCTCGGGATGGTAAGTACTTGATCTTACTTGCTCCACTCCCAACAGGTGTACCACTTGCTGAAAAAGTGTTGACATGAAATTGGAACCCTGATCAGACTGGATGACCTTAGGTAGGCCAACCAAAGTGAAAAATTTAATCAAGGCCTTCAAAATAACTGCCGCAGTAATTTTTCTAAGAGGCACTGCCTCTGGGAACCTTATGGAAGCGCACATGATGGTCAACAAATACTGATGTCCAGCCTTAGTTTTAGGTAAAGGGCCTACACAGTCAATGATGACACGGCTGAATCGCTCTTCAAAAGCTGGAATTGGTTTTAAAGGTGCGGATGGGACTTTCTGATTAGGTTTTCCCACAAGCTGGCAAGAATGGCAAGATTTACAGAAATCCGCTACATCACGTCGCAATCCTGGCCAGAAAAAATGTACCAATATTCTGTCACAGGTCTTGTTCACTCCAAGGTGCCCGGCCAAAGGTGTCTCATGTGCCAAACTCAATATCTCCTTCCGGTACGGCGGTGGCACCACAATTTGGTAATGAACTTTCCACTCATCGTTTGCTGGCACCTCTGGTGGTCTTCATTTTCTCATGAGTATTTCCCCTTTTATGAAGTAACCAACAGGTATCTTCATAGCCTCTTCCTCTGTAACGGCTTTACCAATTAAACTCCGGATCTCCGAATCTCCGTGTTGTTCTTCAACAAGTCTCTTTCGGACCAGCACCGTTTGCTCAACCTCGCTCCCAGATATCTCCGACAGACACTCCATTTCCTCTTTGGTTCCAGATGCCACCTTTTCCTTAAGTTCCTTGATGTCACTCCCTTTCCTATTACCTCTTTCAGAATTTTCCTCCAATACCTCTAAGGAACCCAAATCCACATCGCCTTCCTTCTCCTTCTCTTCAGAGCGCTTCCTACCCATAGCACGAGTCACTGCACAGGATGGAAAGATACCCGGAATCTCCTGCTCTAACAGTGCGGTGTTATTTTCCATACTGGGCTTTTCAACCAACATTGGATGACCAGAAACTCGACCACTGGCCAAATCATTCCCGATAATAAAAGAGATTCCCTCTACAGGAAGAGTGGCTTGTAAACCCACGGTGACCGGTCCTGACACCAAATCAGACTTTAAATGGATGACATTAAGTGGAGCTTTAACATAGCCACCAAACCCTGTAAAAGAACACTAACACCAGTTGCCGTCTTCTCTGACAATGGCAAAATGCCTTCAAGCATCAAAGATTGATGGGCTCCTGTGTCCCTCAATACCCTAACAGGTCTCTGGTTCGTTAAGTCTCCATCCAGTGACATAAACCCCTCTGAAATAAAAGTTTTGTAACCCTCTTGAACAAGGTCGTTCTGTGATGCCATAACATTGGCATGGGAACCTTCACAAGGCACTGTCCTCCAAGGACGATTTCTCGCATTTGCCAATGCATTCGGAGTTGCACTAGTTTGATGCTGCTCCTGATTATTCCTTTTCAGGGCGTAACATTGGGATATCAAATGCCCAGGTTTCTTGCAAAAAGCGCAAGTAGGCCCAGAGGAAAAACTCGTGGTCTGCCTCGGGCCCCCCGGAAGATAAGTCTGTCTTGGAACTGTAGTCCTCTGATCCCTAAAAGTCGCGGTATCAGATTTGTCCCCATAGTCTTCTCCAGGCCGCCTCCATGAATATTTGTTCTCCGCCCCTGATTTACCATAACTCTCCTGGCTAACTCGAGGCGGGAAGTTAGGTTTGTGGAACCCCATCCTGTGTGTCAAGGCATAGTCATCTGCCACGGTTGCTGCCTCATACAACTCTGGTACTTTCTTTTCATCCAGATGTACTTTAATGTCCGTGTGGACACACTGTTTGAATTCCTCCACCATGATCAATTGTCGCAACAGGTTGAAGTCTTTCCCAATCCCCTTCGAGTCACACCACTGATCAAACATGGTTTCCTTCATTCTGGCAACCTCCACATGGGTCTCACTCTCCCTCTTCCTGGCATTCCTGAATTTTTGCCGGTAAGCTTCAGGGACCAATTCATAGGCTTTGAGAATGGTTTTCTTCACTATCTCATAATCTGCACATTGGTCAATCGGTAAAGCCGAATAGATATCTTGAGCTTTACCCACCAAAACACTTTGCACTAACATAGTCCAGGACCCCACAGGCCATTTTAGCATTTGAGCCACTTTCTCAAAGTGTAAAAAAAACTTGGCTACCTCCTTTTCATTGAAGGGTGGAACCAGCCTCACATGCCTACCAACATCCCAAGTGTTCTGACTAGTTGTCGAACTAGCCGGCATGGATACTACTTCTCTCCGTTCTCCCAGTAATTCCAGCTCCCTGAGTTTAAGTTCCTTCTGATACTCCATGTCACGTTCCTTTAACTCCCTTTCGGCTCTCCTTTCCTCTGCTCTTTCCTCTGCTCTTCTTTCTTCTTCAGCTCTTCTTTCCTCAGCTCTTCTCTCCTCGAGTTCTCGTTCCTGTGCTACTCTTCTTTCCTCGAGTTCCCTTTCAGCTCTCCTTTCCTCTGCTCTTCTCTCCTCGAGTTCTCGTCATGTTCTGCCCTTCTTTCCTCGAGTTCTCGTTCCTGTTCTGCTCTTTCCTTTTCTGCTTTCCTTTCCTCTGCTTTTAACCTTTCTGGCTCTGCAGTTGCATCTCCATTTTCCGGAGCTCCACATTTTCTTTTTCCTCGGGTAACAAATCCAAGGCTACCTCTTTCCATGTTCCTTGTCCCACCAGAGATTCTACCACCAATGTCTGCATGTCTGCATGTCTGCTTTCTTCATATTAACTCGGACCTCCAAGTTAAAATATTTGGCCAATATCAAGAGTTCCGATCTTTTTAACGCTTGGAACTGTGCCTCATTAGGGGACGCCACAAAGTTTTCTGCGGCAAACACCATGGTGACTATTAGTTAGCACCTGTTAACTTCCACACAAAAATTTTCAAATTTCTTTTGAAAAATTTGGTAATGTTAGAAAAATTCCAAATTTGGGAATTTTGGGAATATTAGGGAATTCTATCCTGGACGAGTGTTAGGGAATTTAATCCCGGATGAGGATGTTAGGAATTTTGTCAGCAAAGACGAGCCCCCAATTTCTGTTACGTGCTCCTCCCCAAACCCCGGTCACGGTGTACCTCCGAGCCCCGAGAAGAGTCACGGCAGAAAGATGTGTTATTCTGTATGTCAAAGATCAATGGTGAAACCACACCAATTGTTACCAACAAACAAGTATTGTATTAAGATCACACAAGAATAACAGTACGACAACAATAGTAATCAATTGTACAACCAATATATATTTCCTATGATGGTACCATCAGGTTCGTACAATACAACTCACTGTGCTCCAAGTGAGCGAAAAGAAGAACATTCCCAATGTCTCTATTCCGGCATCAAGCCAAAGTCGATCCGCTCCAATGATCGCCAGAACGATGTCTAATCGAGACCCGAATCCCGTTCGGATGACAGTCACAGTCACGCTGCCAAAGCTGCGCAAAGGTGCCCTCAAGGCGACTGGGAAATCACACCCTCGGGTATTGACGTTCCACGGCTCCAAATCGGCAAACTGCAAATTTCCCACTCAAAAGCCATGTAACACACACACACACACCAGATTAACGTCTAAATGCGGTGAAAATGGTTGACGCGAAGTGAAAAACCTTGAGCGAAGCGCAAATCCTGTGCGAGGTAAAAATATGGCCGACGGCCCGTTCTCGTGGCGTCACGGCACTCCGATGATTCTCCTCGGAATCAACCACAAAACCTGTCAAGCAGGTTTATCTGTCACAGCGATGACAACTCTGTCGCAGGAATCCCTTTCCCGGCAAACCAAAAGTTCACTCGTGACCCTCGTTCGTCAACGTTTGCTCAGGACCTTGAAGCAGCTCGGCTTCTTGTCTGACTGACTCGCCCCGCCTTCTCTTCCTCCTCTTCCTCTTCGTCGTCGTCCGGTTCCGGTTTCATTTAAAACATTAACTTTTTTACCTTTTGAAAATAGTAATCTCTATTTCCCTTAAACGACAACAATAATAGTACATGGAATCAAAAATGTTTACAGTGGATGAAAACCACAACAACGGAAGTGACGAATCCGTAACAATAGGTAGCGGACCGAGATCGGTCTATATAAATAAATAAATAAAAATTTGTGCTTTGGTTGTGGAGATAGTAAATTCTGTAGAAATAAATAAGTAGAGGTGGAATGTAGGTAGTGGAATGCAAAAAGTATATAAATAAATAATCCAACGTTGCATGTTGCAGTGTATGGAGATTGTAAAGTGTAAATATAATTCAAGGTGTGTGTAGATTGCAGTGGTGGTAAAGTGCATATAAATAAATGTAAGGAACATACAGTAAACCCTCCGTATTCACGAGTTCTCCTTTCGTGAATTCCAAGTATCTGCAGATTCGTAAATGTATGTCAATTCCTAATCCGTGACCCATCGACTTCCACTCTTTGCGATCTACGTCGCCTCCCACCCACCGCACCACTAACACTGGGGACATGTGTACAGGATTGTTTTTGGTTTGTCTGCTTAGCAGTGGGTACGCCACCCTGGGCACTCATCCTATCCTTCCCTTTCACAGCAGTTCCAGAAACGCAAACCACCTCTTAACTCACTATTATGAACTACCTCTGCTATTTTTGCCATTAATTATGGCTTCTAAGTGCAAGATGATTGTGGAAGGTGAGTCTGCTGGAAAGGGACAGAGTAAAGTGAAAAGTTTAAGCGAAAAAGTGCATGTTTTGGACAGGCTGGCTACAAGAGCAGGAATGATCCTTCTTCGTGAATGGAAATGTCACTGTTCTGTTCTGCATACTGTAATTTATTTCTTTTAATCATTGTTCTTAAATATTTCCCTTTTCCTCCCAAAGTTCAGTCTGACTGGGAAACCTAACTCCCTTTTTCCCATTAAAGGTGGGTTTTCACGGGACACGCGACCGGTTCGCGAAGGATGCGAATGTCGAAAAAATGGCAAAGTCCAACATTCGTAGTGTTGCGGATATGAGGACTGTATATTTTTTTGATTGTGTGCTGTATTATTATTATTATTGTTTATTCTGCGCCCCCCTACCTCCGGAGCTGTGTAAAGGTGAAAGGGCATCCCATAATTAGTCCACAAGCATACACGTCAGCCAAATAATAGAATACCCCTGTTTGATAGTTATCTCTTATTCTGTGTTTTAGAGTAAGGCTGTGTCTCCCATTAATTGAAGTACTCCATTGCACCAGTGAAAGAGAATAGATCCCCTTTCATTCCCATCCCCAAAATCCCCATTTCCTTCACATCCCCTTTCGTCATTGCCGAGCCTCGATTGCCAATTACCTCCCCTCCAAAACCACCATTGAACAAGTGTTCGGGTCGGGGAAGAGGGGCGTGCCCGCCCGTCGTCATCAAGGGCGGAGCCAGAGGGTCGCATGACCAACCAGGGCCGAGGTGAGCACACCGATGGGCGTGTCCTGAAGGCCGGCGGCTTGATCGCTGGAGGCGCTATAAAGGCGCTCACGCAAGAAGCGTTGAGAGAGAGAGAGTCAGTCAGTGGAGTCGGTGGTCAGTTGGTTGCGTTGGTTGCGGTGAGGAGTCGGTGGTGGTGGTCAGTGGTTGCGTTGGTTGTGAGGAGGAGTCGGTGGTGAGGAGTGAGTGGACCAAGAAAGAGTTGAGGGTTTGGACACCAACGAGTCAGACAAGTCCTGGGAAAGCACGCGACGTCCACAGCAGCCACAACAGCAGCTTGGGGCCTAAACGGCGGTTTGGAGCAGGGCCGCGAAGGAACGGCGGCTGCTAAACGCGCCGGTTGTGCTGCAGGACCCCCTTGGACCTTCCTCTCCCTCCAGCCATCCACCTCCTGCCTTTCCACCCTTCTTGTGTACGTGAGTTTGTTTTGTTTGTTCTGTCCCTGGGTTAATTAAGTCTGTATAAGCTAGTATTTGCACTGTGTCACCTGCGTCTTATGTGTTGTAAATAAACTTGATTGCTCCTTTTTGCTTGTGTGTGTACAATAAATTCAATTACTCTTCTGTCCGTCTTCTCGTCTTATTCCTTTTCCTCTTTGCATTTCGTCGTTTTAGTCTTTTCCCAGATTGGGCAGCTGCGGTGCGATACGGCCAAAGTTCTGGGTGAATCGCGTGAGTCGGGGATCCTGTAACGGTCGCGGTTGGACCATCCGCTCGGCCCATCATACCATCTAAACCGCGATCAGTAACAATTGGTGTCGGGAAGTGGGATCGGACCCGAAGCGCGCTTAACGCGCTCAAAATTACGAGCTGCTGAAAAATTGTGTTTTAAAGAAATAAAACCCGAATTTTGAAATCGCGCCATGGCTGGTCAAGGCGATCGAATGCCGGTGGGTGAGCTAGAGGAGGGGTTAGGAGTAACCCAGGATCAAATGGAGGGGAGCAATGAGGAGGCGGTTGAGGGTGTATCAGGTGCACAAAATGGCGTCCTCGCGCACGTGGGTGTAGCGGCACCAAATTTTGCCGCGCCCGCGACCGTAGCAGCGCCACTGGTGGATTGGAATCTTTTTATGATCCAAATGAAGGCCCTTATGGATGGTCAGAGTGAGCGATTGGAGGGCCAATTGGGACAAATGGGGAACCGGATGGATGCTCAGGGTGAGCGATTGGAGGGCCAAATGGGACAAATGGGGAACCGGATGGATGCTCGGAGTGAGCAAATTGAAGCAACAATAAAGGGAATGAGGGCCGATAGGGAGGAAAGGGAGCAGAGGGACAGAGACCGCAAGTTGGGCGAAAGGGTCCCACGGGTGCACGACGAGGTAACGTGGGTCGAGAAGCGCTGGTTGAGCGAAGCGGAGGAAAGCGCGGGTACAATGACGGGGGGTAGAAATCGCGACACGGGGTTTGGAAAAGCCGGCGACCGATGAGGTAAAGGGAATTTTATTAAAGCCAGCGGTCGTCGAGGGGAACAAAGACAAAGCAGTGCTGGGAATTAAAATTGAAGAGATGACGGAGGTAGCCTGGGAATTGGAGGGAGAAATGGAATATGTACAAAGTCCCTGCTCAAATCATGATGATGTACTCGCTAATCCAAATGGAAGTTTACAGGTTCGCGTGGAGAAAAGGATCCCCCAGGTGAGTCGTGCTGTTGTGTATTGTGCGGGTAGATTTTGCAGGAGGATGTTTGGCGACAAAAGAATTGTCGCGCGATTGGGATCGATATGGCATCCGGGCGTTGGTGAAGGGTCCCGTGTGAGTAAAAATGGCACGCGTGTGAGGAAAAAGTGTGCGTCGGTGAGTGGGTGTGTTATAACGTGTGGGAGTGAAACCGAGTGCGAGCAAGAATGCACGTCGGGGGGTACGGAGTGTACGTGCGAGGGTGAGAGTGACACGAGGAGTGAGTTGGTGGTGGAGCGGGTGCGAGGATGCACGCATGGGTTGATCGGCGAAGGTGTGCGAGAAAGCACACCTGAGTTGGTAGTAGCGCGAGAGTGGGAGAGCCCATCTGAGCGCGTTAGTGGGTGGATGCAAGAGTGCACGCCCATGGTGAGTGGTACGGAGTACGTACCGAGGGAGAGTGCGCAAGATGGTGCGCGAGGTGTGTTAAAGGAGTGTGCAAACAGCGAGTGTGCGCGAGAGGTGTGGTGTATAACAGGGAGTACGTTGGTGGAATGTACGGACGGCGTTGGAACGCCGGGTTTTGTGAGGGTGAAAGGGGTAGCGTATGCGTGTGAGCATGCAAGTGAAGCATCGACGGTAACCGGGTTAGCGGTTAGGGCGACGGATAGCCGATGCGAGCACTCGGGGCGCGGGGTGCTTTGTTGGGTGCGAGGCCCGGCGCGGGTCGATGCTGCGTCGCTTCTCTTCGAAGCATCGTTGCCGATTCGGGCTTGGCCCCGCCCCGCACGGTCGAGTCCGGGCTTTGTCGGGCGAGGCGACCGGTCCGGTTCAAGGGCGAGTGGGAGGAAGTGGAACGGTGCCCCCTCGCGGGGACGGGGTTCCGACCGGGGGAGATTGAGCCATCGGGCCCGGGACCGCAAGGTGCCGCGCCGAGATGGTGCGTGGAATCTCGGCCCAACCAAACCACCTCCCTTGAACCGAAAGCCGGACGGATTCAACCTGCAGGTGACCAAACCACCCGAATTCATTGCTCGGCTTTACGAACCGAGTTTAATGATGTCACGACGCACCGAGGCTAGGATATAGTGGACTGTGATGATGGTGATAGTGATAGTGCTAGTGATAGTGATAGTGATTTGATACGAAATTTATAATAGTGGGTAGAATTGGCAGTTAATGGCAAATTTTTGATTTATTGAATTTGGACGAACAAAATTTATAGTGAGAGACCCCCGATGTGGTGGGATGGCAAATCCACCATCCCTCACGGAGCGGGGGGCAAAGGGGCACTAGATTATGGGGTGTATGGCAGTGAAAACTAGTCCGGGTGGGTTAGGATATTGTATGTAGGGATCTAGCGAAGATGACATTAGGTGACGTTAAGGTTAGTTAGTGACAAGGATACCTGTAGTGGGGACGCAGGTAGATTAGCGTGGATGATAATGACGTGGGAGCGCAATAGTTTAAAGGGACGACTGGGAAGCGCAAGTTTCAGAGGGGAGTAGTTAGATGAGATGATCCCGTGTGTTTGAAGATTGAACAGGTGTGATTGAACAGGTGTGATTGCACAGGTGTGCATCTGAACAGGTGTGTGGAGCAGTGTATGAGGGAGTAGTGGTGATTGCGTGTTGTGTTGACCAAATGGTCCAGGAAGAAAGGAGGGTGCAGGTGGCACCAGGTGTGAGTGCACAGGGTGCAACAACAGGTATGGAGAATGGTTGTGTGGAATAAATGGTATGGGATATATGGCGTATTGGGATGGATGGTCGTGGAGTGAGTATGGTGGAAACTATGGAGTGGAGTGGATGGTGCGAAGGTGTGAATGGGGGAAGAGTGGACCCCCATCACGAATACCCGGGGCGGGTAGTGTAAGTGTTAGGTAGAGGGTATAGGTAAATTGTGGTTGGATATTGGCATCTGTGGTGCGAGGTGAAAGAATGGTATTTGGATGGGTGCATTAGTGTTGTGGAAATGGCTGGGCGTGTAGCCTGTTAGTGTGTGTAGTTGGTTTGGGCACTCCACCACTGTGAGGATGTCGGCCAGGTGAGGCCGCAGGTGGGCTCTGGGAGCCGGTAGTAGTTGTTGTGGATGGGGCCCGAGGATCCGGAGGACGGACCCGGGTAGCCCAGTGCCAGAGGGCACCGAGTGGGGTGATAGAGCCAGGAGGGGCTTTCCCCAGTTAGTTAGGTTAGGGTGAGGAGCTAGGTAAGCTCGGGTGGCAACTGCAGTGGTGGAGGTGTGCAGGTGGGTAGACCTGCTGGGAGAGCTACACGTCACAGCCCAGAAATTGTGCAAGGGCACCGGGAGATGAATCGGGGGAGTGAGACCCCAAATTGAGAAGCACCACAGTTTGGTCAATGGGAATTGGTTTTTAGAACCCATAGTGTAAGTTGGCCAATGGATTGGCAGGGAGAGACCCCGGGTAGTGTAAAGTGTGTTAAGATCATTTAGAGGATAGTTAGGATGAAGGATCTCCTCGCACCATCTGCATCCACTCACCTGAGGTGACAGGTACTCCACACCATGCCATGTTTTGATTATTTTTTATGATGCAAATGTTTGGATTGTGAGACGCATCATGACGTGGGTGTGACATTGTGCTTTGATGTTCCATCTCTTCCTCCTTATGAGGATTGATGATGAATTGGGTGATGGCAAATTTTGAAGTAGAGGGATTGTGGAGACGAATTTGGTATAGGAGAAATATGGGGAAGACGTGACAGTAGTGACGAATTGGTAATGTGTAGATTTTGTACATATGGGGTAAGGGCAAGGGTAGTGTAGGTGACAGGGGGGTGACATACGGTAGGGACGAGCTTTCTCACTTCGCTCTCCGTACGCATTTCGCCTTGCATTGCCTTATTGACGTGTACCCTTGTGACCTTACCCCTCGCTCATTTCTCTTGTCCCTCTTTTGTCTCCCACATGACCTGTGCGCCATTGGGCGCCGAGGGGAGCGTGCGTGGGTCGGCCATTGTGCGCCCGGAATTCCCAGAACCAGCTGTCTGCATCGATGCACCACATTATGGACCACATGCCTGTGGCCGAGCACCACTGATGGACCCCATGGGTTGGGGCATGGCCCCTCTGCTGGAACCGGCCATGAGGGCCCAAAATCTTGCTGGCAGACCTTGGCCACAGGGCACCGATGCCCCACAGGTGAACCACACTAGTCGGCCCTGTGGGCCATAAATAAAATCAAATAAAAAGGACACATTGGGTGCATTTTTCAGTTCAAATAGGCCGCCAGTAAGGAAATGAAAGAATGACAACATCTGGAAGAACAAATAATAATTACCAGCAGAGGGAGCCAAAGAGCAAGAGATCACCTGCAGGGTTAGGGGTTGTTGATTTTATTTTTATTGAACATGCATTGAACACTGATGAACTATGGTGACTGCACCGATTGGTGCTTGAGGGTGCTTGTATTGGTGCGTTTTTGGGTGCTTTCATGGTGCGTCGATGCAGAGCAGACTGTCCCCCCCCCCCCCCCCCCCCAGAAAGAACAATCACAGGTCCTGGGTTAGTTTTGTAAATAAAAATAGCGTCATTGTAAATAATGCTTCCCACCGTCAGTGTGTAGTTTGAAGACCATTCCGCAATTCGGTTAACTGTGGGCGTAAGTCTGTTAGGCAGGGTGCAATGGAGCAGCGGGACACATTTATTTATGTTTTAAAACTGTCGCACTCAGGGTCAGGTTAAAAGTATAGGGAACTACACCTACGTGTCACACTAAATAAAAGTTGTAGGCCCGGGGAGTGCCTAAGAGGAGGAGAGTGCAGTGTTGTGGATATGAGGACTGTATATTTTTTTGATTGTGTGCTGTATTATTATTATTATTGTTTATTCTGCACCCCCCTACCTCCGGAGCTGTGTAAAGGTGAAAGGGCATCCCATAATTAGTCCACAAGCATACACGTCAGCCAAATAATAGAATACCCCTGTTTGATAGTTATCTCTTATTCTGTGTTTTAGAGTAAGGCTGTGTCTCCCATTAATTGAAGTACTCCATTGCACCAGTGAAAGAGAATAGATCCCCTTTCATTCCCATCCCCAAAATCCCCATTTCCTTCACATCCCCTTTCGTCATTGCCGAGCCTCGATTGCCAATTACCTCCCCTCCAAAACCACCATTGAACAAGTGTTCGGGTCGGGGAAGAGGGGCGTGCCCGCCCGTCGTCATCAAGGGCGGAGCCAGAGGGTCGCATGACCAACCAGGGTCAAGGTGAGCACACCGATGGGCGTGTCCTGAAGGCCGGCGGCTTGATCGCTGGAGGCGCTATAAAGGCGCGCGCGCAAGAAGCGTTGAGAGAGAGAGAGAGTCAGTCAGTGGAGTCAGTGGTCAGTTGGTTGCGTTGGTTGCGGTGAGGAGTCGGTGGTGGTGGTCAGTGGTTGCGTTGGTTGCGAGGAGGAGTCGGTGGTGAGGAGTGAGTGGACCAAGAAAGAGTTGAGGGTTTGGACACCAACGAGTCAGACAAGTCCTGGGAAAGCACGCGACGTCCACAGCAGCCACAACAGCAGCTTGGGGCCTGAACGGCGGTTTGGAGCAGGGCCGCGAAGGAACGGCGGCTGCTAAACGCGCCGGTTGTGCTGCAGGACCCCCTTGGACCTTCCTCTCCCTCCAGCCATCCACCTCCTGCCTTTCCACCCTTCTTGTGTACGTGAGTTTGTTTTGTTTGTTCTGTCCCTGGGTTAATTAAGTCTGTATAAGCTAGTATTTGCACTGTGTCACCTGCGTCTTATGTGTTGTAAATAAACTTGATTGCTCCTTTTTGCTTGTGTGTGTACAATAAATTCAATTACTCTTCTGTCCGTCTTCTCATCTTATTCCTTTTCCTCTTTGCATTTCGTCGTTTTAGTCTTTTCCCAGATTGGGCAGCTGCGGTGCGATACGGCCAAAGTTCTGGGTGAATCGGGTGAGTCGGGGATCCTGTAACGGTCGCGGTTGGACCATCCGCTCGGCCCATCATACCATCTAAACCGCGATCAGTAACAGTATTTTAGGCTCCAAAAGTTCGCCAAACATGCGCGGGGGTTCGGAAGCGTCGTCAATTGTTCGCAGGAGTCGTTTTTTGTTCGGCGGGTATTTCAAAAATGTTTGAAATTTCAAAAATGTGAACAACTGGTGTACCAGCAAAAATGTTTTAATCGAATTCCTTATCTTAAAAATCTGAAATTGCATGTACATGATGTATGACCCAATTGTATTGAAATATTAAATTTATGACGACATAGGTCACATGGTTTGGCAGCCATATTGGAATATAACCAACTAAAACCTTAAAAAACACCTTCTCCCAAACTACCAAATCGATTGACTCGAAACTTTGATCAACTCGAATTGATCTCCCAATTGACATTGGGAGATCTGTGGAATAGAGAGGGCTGGGGTGGGGTACATGGGATAAGGAAGATGGACACAACTTGGACTTTCAGGAAAGACAATGGAATTTGAAAAAGGTGGATTTGGGGGGTATTTATGGGGGTAGAAAAGATCAATGTTTTGGATGGGGGAAGATAAGAGATGGTGGTGAACAGCTGTTTTAAAGACCTGGAGGGAGGAGTGGGATTGAAGAGAATGTGGGAATTTGTTCCAGAGGTGGGAGAAAAGAAGAATGAAAGGGTGAAGGTGAATAGAGAGTCTTGATTTTGGCAGTTTCACCAGAAGAGGGTTGCTGACAGATCGTGTGCATCCTGAAGGAATATTTGGGGGACAGAGCCCAGAGAGAGCTGGGGGAGCAAGGCCGGAGAGGAGTCGGTAGAAGACGGAAAGACCACCAACCTGCCTGCGGTGAGTGAGTGAAAGGCCCTTGGAGTTAGCTTCATCGCGGGAGATTCCAATGATTCTGAATGCTTTGGTTTCAACAGCGTGAAGACGAGCTAGGTGTGAGGCAGGAGCACCAGACCAGAGGGGAGAGCAGTATTCCATAGAGCTGCGGAAGAAAGCCTTGTATGTGGTGAGGAGCTCAGGTGTGCCAAGGAAGGACTTCGCTCGACGGAGGATGCCCAGTCGGCAACTGGCTTTGGAGGCCAGCTTGGAAATGTGGTTTTCCCAGGAAAGATCATGGCAGATAATGAGACCAAAAAGCTTGAGTGACAGAACTTCTTTTAGATGATTGTTGAGAAAGTAGATGGATGAAAGTAGATGAAGATGACATGAGACATGATATTCTCTCCTCTCATTGTCTCATACTTCTGGAATTGTCAGGCTTTTAAAACGTGGTCATGGATGATGTCATTCAAGTCGTGCACTTTATTCGTGGTGATGCCCATAAACATCGGCAATGTAATCAATTGCTGGAGGAATAGGATGTGCATTATGGTGACTTGGTATATCACGCAGCAGTTCGCTGGATCTAGAAAGGTGAAGTACTCAATCACTTCTATGACTTCCTAAATCCCAGTATTGACTTTTTGATCGATAATCAAAAGTTGCCTGAGAAAATTCAAATTGTCCTAAAGAAAATGATCACAAATCAGTGTGTTGAAGATCTGGCTTCCTTGGCCAACATTACGCCGCATCTTCATGCAAAGGATAAATCTATTTGTGACTGGTACTTCTTTAATTGCTGCATTTGTGAGCAAACTGAGGCTATATGAACACTACCTGATTCAGTCAACACCTACTTTGACAAACTTTGAAAGACTAGGAAACATTACCTGGCAGCTGACGCACGTAAACAAGGATGTGAAGTGCTTGCAACAACTCCAGTCGGTTTTCCCTGATTGATTTTCGGAGTTCCAAAGTTAAAAAATATTTTGTTCTCTTTCATTTCAAACCAATTTATATTGAAGCAGATAAGTTCAGCAACTGCCACCAATATATTGACAAAGCAAATCTCGCTGATGCACAAGTTGAGCTCCTGGACTTGCAGAGCAATATATCTTGAAACGCACTCACCAAACCACAGTCACTGTTTTGACTTTTGTAATAACATGCACCGGTAAACGTTGAAACGAGCACCTTTCATAGAGCTTTCGATATTTGGATCAACCTACTGCTGCGAACAGACGTTCAGCGTGCTCACCTTAGTAAAGAATAATATCATTCAAAACTAAGTCACACAGCGAAACTTGTGAAGGCAGCTGTTATCAAATCTGAGCCAAATTTCGGTAAAAATGCAGATTCTATCCAGGCTCAATCCTCACATGATTCTTGGTGCTCTTTTCATGTGTATTTCTGAATGTGTAACCAAGTTTAGCATTGATGAATGACAATTTTTTTTAATAGCCTCTGACATCTGCTGAACGTTTAGTCCTACATTTCTGAATTTACAATTTAGCGTAAAGTTATGTTGTAATTAGAAAAAAAAAAATTGTACTTGTACACCTGCGGCATACTTATACCATGCGGCTGATCACTACTTTCAATTGGTAAAGTGGAAAATTTGTATTTAAAGGTTGTGGACTCTTACCCTAAAGCATACATAATCCTATACTACATTCTCCCACGTAAAATTCTTTTCTTTTTCCAAAATTTCCAAATTGGCTCTGATCCTAAAATCATTCGACATGCATGCCTCATGCTCAGATATTATTACATACTTGTGCCGAATATGAAAGAGATGCACGTGGACATTTTCATTTTTTGAGGGAAGTATGCAAGGATGCAAGAACTGACAGGACCCAAACTATAAGCCCCAAGCTTGGGTTGACACACTGTTGCGGGGAGAAAAAAAAGAATTCTGAACAATGTAATAACCGTTCAGGATGAGTGAAATACACCAATTAATTTCATTAATGATGGCAAACACTAAACTAAAATAATGTACAATCATATATGATGGTATGATGGTCATTTCCATTTGAATTAACACAGGTGGATATAGCTGTCAAGGATGGGTGAATATGAATGAATGAATGAATGATCGTTTTAAGGCCATTTTCCCCGCTAGAGCGGGGGTTAGCCTTGCGGCCCCCATGACAATCATGGTTCCCTGTTTGAGGCAATGTTTTTTTATGGCCGGATGCCCTTCCTGACGCCAACCCTTGGTCATGCTCTTACGATGCGCAGGGATACGGTGTACCTATTCTAAATCGGGGTGCACACCGGGATCATTCATCCCAGCAAGCTGGTACTCAATTTGCTGACCTCGGAAGGATGACAGGCTGAGTCAACCCCCCTGGAATACCGTGATGTCAATCAGCATGGCAAATACTGAGAAACATCTACTTTCAACAAGGTCAAACAGAACACATGGAGGGATTGTAAGTAAATTTAGATGCCATAGGCTGGCTTTTAAGACATAAATATATGCATACATATAACCATCCTTAAATTTAAATCAATGAATTTAAGTTATTATATGATTACTTTTTGTAAAATCAAATACTGAAAGCTGTGTATATATATATATATATATATATATATATATATATATATATATATATATATATATATATATATATATATATATAAGTTCAAAACACACCTGGTCACAAGTGTGCCGCACTGACCGGGTCCTCAGTCGAGGTCCTCAGCATCATCCCGTTTCGGCCCTTCAACCTCGATACGGTCAGCTAAGGTGGGCCAGCAGGGGCACATACACATCCACATGCAGCAACTGCACCTGGATGCATACATACCCCCACCCCCAGCCAGTGCAAACAACAACAACAACAACAACAACACCACCACATCCAGAATCCACAGCACCGAACAAACATGGTGGAACACTCAAACACCCACCTTTATACCCTTCACCACTCACCAACAAAACACACCAGATCATTCATACACACACATACACACCCATACACACACACACACACACAACACCAACAAACCAACCACCTACCCTTACATCATACACCACTCAACACACAAAAACACACACTCATGCAAAAATTAATTCATGCAAAAACACACATCCTCACCCACTCACTCATATACACAAAACAAGAAATAATAATGGTAACAAAAAAAAACAACAACAACAAAAAAACAACCAACCTACACCGTTCGATGTGCCTCCATAAACTTCCTCCATATCCAAAATGAGCCTTTCAAGGCAACCTCGGCCACCTTGTCACACACACATCCTCCTTCTTTCTGTCCCACACACTCCCAGCCTAGCAAGAAATTCAGAAAAGGAATTGCCAATGTACCCTCTTTTCCCCACCTTAAATGGCTGACACCAAACTCGCCAACCCTTCTCCCGGCACTCTGCCTCCAGCTCACTGTACTTTCCCCTCTTCCTCTCGTGCACCTCCTCCATGTTCTCTTCCCAAGGTACCGACAACTCCCCTAAGATGACCTGTCTTGTTGCACTTGACCAAATGACAATGTCAGGACACAACCTTGTCACACAGATCTCCTCTGGGAATACCAATTGTGGCTTTAGGTCTGCCACCACCTGCCAATCACAAGCATCTGACAGCCCTCTTGCTTTCCACCTCATCCTCTTTCCACCTCTTACCACTTGGCCCTCTTTGACAAACCACACCTCTCCCCATCAGTCTCCTTCTCCACTCTTCTCTCTCTCAATCTCAGCACCTCTTGTTGCACCATCTGCACCAACCACCGCCAGCACCTGATCATGTCGCCACCTGTATCTTCCTGCTGCCAATGCTACTGGGCATGCACTCAGTGCATGCTGCACCGTTCCCACACCTCCACACAAATAACATCTCTCCTCCTGCAACAACCCCCACAATCTCAAGTTTACTGGTGACGGAAGCACATCATACGTTGCCCGCAACAGGAAATTCAACAATATTGGCTCCATCCTCCAAATCTCTTGCCACTTCAATATCCTCACCTGCACACCTTCCCACTTAGTCCAAGCACCTTGCTGTGCCTGACCGACTGCTTTCACATATCTCCCCTCCTCTTCCTTTCTTCTCACCTCCCTCTCAACCATCTTCCTCCTCTCTTTCACACATGCCTTTCCCCATCGCTCATGCTCCATCCACCCCAAGCCATGCTTCCCATGCTGTACCATCCCCATGACCTCCTCCTGTTGCAACTGCTCCTCCATCTCGTCCACCTCTGCTCTTGCAATCCACTTCCGACTTCCCTTCTTCTCTGGGAGAGCATTCTGTACCACTGCATCACTTGAATCCCGCAACATCATGAACTCCCACACCCTCACCACCTTAAACTCCTCGGTTAATACCTTTTGACCCCTGAGACACATATATACTGTATATATATACCTACACAGTACAGTATATGCATATATTGTGGATTCCCTAATCCCTTCGGTTCTGGAATAAGCACCTCGACTCGGACACTGTACAAGGGCTTTATTGAGGGATAAGGATAACATGCATGGTAGATATGGGCGCAGAAGCTAGTAGCATCTTTTGGTCCTCACACAGCCAGCAACCAACAACATCTCCAGGAATCACAATTTGTATTCTGCTTCATATACTTTTCTTCAAAGGACAAGGAACTCAAAACATTTCCCCAGTTTCACAGATTGTAGCAAGGAGAAAGGTTCGGCAGGCGGGGAGCTGCTCATAAGGAAAGAATGTTGACGCAAAGTCAAACAAAGATTTCGTCAACAGCTTCTCAAAACCAGACAGTCAGATGCTGGGGAGCCAAATGGGTCATACTGCCCCCCCCCCCCCCACCCCCATTAGCCTGAGATTCGAATTAAATCCCTTGCACATACATATAAATAGTCGGCCCTGACATTTGCGGGGGATACGTTCCTGGAAAATGCCGTAAATATCAGAACCGAAAATGTAAGGGCATTGTTTCAATGAGAAAAGAGGGATATGTTCCTGGTGGTTTCTGATTTGTGGACATGAGGAAAATCCACGAATGTAGAGGAAAATTCTGAGAATGTCGAGGATTATCCAGAAATGTGGGGGCCTTGTTTCAATAGGGAAAAAGGGGCCAGCTGATTGCACTAATACATGTGGTGGGGTGTTTTCATTCTGTACAGTAACACGCAGGGGATGACATCTTACGCAGCTGGTGGGATATCCTGCAAAGCAATGTTCACAGTGTGAATGGTGGGATATCCTTCGAAGCTCACTTATAACACAGCTGAAATATTTTTATGTTTAATTGACACATGTGGGAAAATTACACATCCAGACCAGGAATCTGAACCCAGGTCTTCTGATGAACCATACAAGTGCTCTGCCTGGCTAAAGGAGCTATCTGTGTGACCCTGACCAAGCATGTAATTTTCTCCCATATGTCAATTAATTATTTATAATCCTGTTCATTTATATATTTTTTGTGTGGCCTCGGAAAGCGGTGAAAACGCGAAGCACATGGCGGTGAATGTAGAAGCAGGTCATGCTCAAGGCTTGTGGAAAATAATTATGTTTTTTGCGCATGTCCATTTACTTTGTGCGTGGCTGGTGGAAGATACATTTTAGAAATGCGTCATGCTCACAGATCGTGGAAATTGTTTTTGTGCCTGCGAAAAACTGCGAATACGCGAGAAACACAGCCGCGAATGTAGAAGCAGGTCACAATTTATCAAATGCCAATACGTGGATGGAACCCGCGGCTGTTGGGACCGCGAATGTCGGGGTCCGACAGTATAAATGAAATACATGGTGAAGCTGGCCATGAAGGAAGCCAAATGGCCATATCGGTCAACCCAATGGCCGTATGTCCATTAATAATTATGTACTGTTTGAACATCAGTTACACCGTGACTACATCTATTAATTACATACTGTTGGAACATACCTTTTTGACCCTTTAGACCCCGTTGGACCCTTTAGACCCAGGAGACCTCTCAAGACCATTTTTGTATACATATATAGTCATGGCTCATGAAAGAGCTGGTACTAGTACACTGAATGTATCAGGACGCAACAGTACAAAGGAACATCAGAGAGAGTGGGAAAACACCAACAGCAGAGCCCAAGGCCAGGACAGTGGGAAACAGACAAACAAATGGTGTGGGGAGGAATGGGAGGCAGGAAAGGATGCATGGGGTGGACAATATGGACACAGAAGGGAACTTTAAGACTCCTTAGACATTTTAGACCACTTATACTCCTCTAGACCTTTCAACACTTTGCGACCCTATATACCCGGTAAACCCGTTTGAACCCTTAGATTCCAAATACTATTGTAACGTACCCTTTAGACCACTTAGATGCCATCGACCTTTTGACCCCTCATGCCATTTAGACCTTTACATCCTTTAGAGTTTAGACCCTTCAACCCGCAAATCCTCGAGACCTCTTGAGACCATTTAGACCCATTTAGACCCCTTTATATATTTTAGACCTTTTAAGACCTTTATAGCCTTTTCCCTGCTTAGACCCCTTGATACTTTAGAACCATTAAACCATTTAGACCCCTTTGACCCCTGAGACACATTAAAGCTCCTAAGGCTGTATATAACCCTCAGATCCATTTAGACCCCTAACTGCTATTGGAACATACACTTTAGACACTTTTAAGACATTGTACGACCCCTTCACATTTTAGACACCTTGTACCCCTGAGACCCCATCGACCTTTTAGACTCCCTTGGCTGCTTAAAACCCCATATACCCTTTAGACCTCATACCCCTTTGCAACCCTCAAACCAGTTTAAGACCCTTTAGAGTTTAGACCCTTCACTTAAGACCCCCTAACTATTATTGGAACTTACTCTTTCGATGGAGGGGTTCCCAAACCCAGGGTTGCTACCCGAAATAAAAATAGAAAAACTCAAAAACCAGGTTTTTGAAAGGTGTGGAGGGGGGGGGGGGGGAGGAGAAGGGGTGGATGGGGGAGGGAGGGATTCACGTCGAAAGCGTTTACTCTGACAATTTTGATTGTAAGTACCGGTACCAATTAGGTCATGAGGCGAATGTGATTTCAAATTTTTAGTTGTGGACTAAAAAGTTTGGAAATCTGTGCTTTAGACCCATTAAGACCTTTTAAAACCTTTTACCCTTTAGAGTTTAGACCATTTATACTCCTGTTTCCCCACAGACCAATAGACCCCCTCAGACCATTTGGAACTCTTAGAGCCCTTTAGATCTTCACACCTTTTTGATCACAGAGCCCTTGACCCTGCAGACCCCTTAAAACCCGCTTGACCTTTTTACCCCATAAGACTCCTTCGACCCATGACACCCTTTTGACCCCTTAGGCCTTTATACCCCTTTAGACACTGTAGGGCCTATATACCCATTATACCCTTTATACACCTAACTATTATTGGAACATACCGTTTAGACGTTTTAAGGCCCTTTAGACTTTTTAACCCTTTCAGAACCCTTAGACTCTTTACATCCCTTACACCCATTAGACTCAATAGACCCCATTAATACTCCTTCAGACCCGTTAAACCCCTTTAAACCCCAAATACGATTGTAACATACCTTTTAGACCTGCAGAACCCTTAGACCCCCTGTAGACCCTTTTGAACCCTTTGGATTCCTCTGATCTCTTCGACCATTTTGACCTTTACACCCTTCAGACATCGTAGACCCTTTAGACATATAGACCCGTTCGACCCCTTTAAACACACACCACACAAACATCAAAATAGTCTTCTTGCAATATACAGACTACACCTTTTTCAACAAGTAATATGCAAGCTCTACTCACCCAAAGGGTGGGTACTCCGCTAGTCTATAATAAAGCGATTTCTATAGATTTAGCCCCAAAAATGTAACATGTTAGCAACAATTACTTGGAGGTCATGGATTATGAAGACCATATACACCAATTGGATGCAAGCAAACTGCAAGCCAATGTTCACATATTTATTTGTTAGGATAAAGCGTCTGATGGAGGAAAATGACTGCGGTGTGATGGACGTGAATTATTTTGTAGACTCCCTGGATTTGAGCTCTCCTTATTCAATTTCCACCAAGCAAATGCACTTTATGATCGCCGACATAAAAGAGCATTGATGCATCGCGCCTGTGATTATTTACGAGTCATACGTGCTTGATATTGCAGCGTAAATCACGGTACAATGTGCTATTTTGTATCAGCAGGGGCTTGTGAATGTTTCAACTGCTACAAGAGCAATTCTTCATCACTAACTCACAATACATTGGATTACAATCGAGAAAACGATTGTGATGCTACAAGTGTAAGTGTGATCCTAAGAGGACTGTGGTTATAAAATCAGTCGTGTGGTGGCAAGCATTTTTCTTGTAATGATGCAATGGGATGGCTGCTGTGTCTCAGATTTCATGGCATGATGTACTTAGGAAATTCATCATGGAATCTCATGATGCCAGGAATATTTCCCCAACAACTCCAGGATGCACTTATTCTTCCAATAACCACCTCCTTGTTAAACATCTGAAATATAGACTCATTGCACATCTCAACTCTATTATGTTTTGCTTCTCACATCTGTGGATCCTTCTCACATCCAAAGGCTATTCTAGCATAGTCTTCCCTCTTGGGCTCCCAAGCAGGCAATGCACATCTTGTCATTTCCTATCCATCTCAGCAATATTTTCTAAACCCATTGACCTTCAACCTTACTTTAACCCAGTGGTTCCCAAACCCATGTTCGCGACCCAAATGAGGGTCTCGAGGGTGTTCCTGAGGGTCTCGGGGTGGTCTCAAAAAAAGAATATTACAGTGTTATAAGGGGATTACTTCACTGCCACAATATGAAGGATTAACCCTGGTGTTGGCTTAGCGGTTAGGGTGCCGGCTTGGGATCCTAGGATCCTGGGTTCGAATCCCGGTCGATCGCTGAATTAACACCAGGGGGGTTGACTCAGCCTGTCATCCTTCCGATGTCGGCAAATTGAGTACCAGCTCACTGTTAATTCCCTGTGTGTCGCAAGAGGCGACTAACAGGGTTGGTGGCACGAAGGGCATCCGGCCATAAAACATTTCTTCAAAAAGGGGACCACGGTGCCCAAAAAAAGGCCAACCCCCACTCTGTGGGAAAAATGGCCTTAAAAGACGGCTCCACAATGTGAAGGATTATTGAAATAGTAATTAAAGTAAAATAGTTGTGGATAATATAGTATCTGTTATAATTCACGTGTTATAATTCACATGTAATTTATGTTTGGAATTCACATGTTATAGTTCATATGTATGGGAAACGGAAGTGACTGTTGGTTTTGGAGAGTAGGAGGAGCTAAGGAAAGACGGGTTTTTGGAGGCCTAATGGGCATGCTGTGCTGTGCTGAGATTTCGGATTAAACCGTTGACGTTACCATCAAGTACGTTTCGGGTAATTGCTGGATACAACAGCATCCATATACGCTTAATATAATGATGTTCAAGTCCGTTCATGTCCAAAACTCGTGCGTCAAGCAGACCAGTGTGGAGCCTGTTGTTAAGTAGCACTCTTATCTGGATGCGATATTATAGATGGCACTGTAATTTTAGCGTTTTAAGCATAATTATCGAATGCACTGTTTTTATTCATTAAACGTTTTTATTTAAATTAAAATTTTGGGTTTTTATACATTCATAACTGTTCCAGATGAGTTTTATCATTGGAGTTTATTTCATTATATTTTGTGCCAACATTTCTGTTGTATTCTGAATCATTCAAGAATGTTCTAGAAAACCAATTTTTCGCATATAAGAAATTTGATTTTCGCATGTGTCGACAGTTCACAATCTCACAGTCGTGCTTTCACTTGTTTACTGGAGGCTGAGATCTAGTTACTACAAACAAAGTAAGTATTGCCTGCATCTTACTTGTCTTTATTTACATGTGGTTTTTGATGAATGTTACTGTGTGTGGAGTCGAATAATATAATAATAATTAACTTTACAATTGGTTATTTTTAAAAACTTTTTGAACAATTTCCAATGTTTTCTCAAAATATTATAATTTATAACTCTTTTCATTCCAGGTCTGGTCTTTAACTGGAAAAATGGCCCAACGCAAAACACAACAGCTGTATAAGCCTGAGTTTTTTAAATATGGCTTCACTGAGATGAGAGAAAAATCTCAAATCCAGAGAGCCAATGAATCTATGAAGGAAAACAGACTAACGTGTTAGTCCATCATTTACACTTCATCAGTTATTGCTTCAAGCTTCAACAAACATTTCACTGGTTACCACAGTACTTGATTACGCTTGTAGTGTAGCCACATACAGAGACTGTACAAATTAGCAGCCTGAGTACAATGTTGGGATTGATGTAGGGATTGTTATGTGATGGCTATACTGTTAGCTACTCTCGAAACCAACATCATCCCTATCTTGTTTAGGACCTTTTTTAGACTGTAGTGTAGCGGCTACCGCTGGGTTTACACAATCGCCTTGCACCTACCAAGGACGCGGAGCGATCACCATGCCGGGCTCGTCCAGGACGCCCAGGCATGCCCGCCCTCGACTTGCCAGGCCGCGTCCAGGACGCCCGGCCACGCCCCTCTCGCCTTTCCCGGGCAAACGCTCCGGGATAATGTGTATATATATTGCTGCCCGATAAACGGGCTTTTGAGAGTACCCGAGTTGTTTTGTTTCAATAAAGAAACTCGGACGAATTCCAGCTTTTTGTCGTGTCCATTCTTCCGATTACGTGGGAGCACAGCTCCTACAGTAGTTTGTCATTCCTACATTGCCTTTTTAATTTAGCATAAAATTTTTTGTCGGTAGGTCCAAAGCTTCCAAAGCTCGCCGACGCAACACTGCTCGCTCACCCGGTGCTCAACGCTCCCATCGCCCTCACCACGGATGCCTCCGACTACGCGGTGGGCGCCGTACATGAGCAATGGGTGAACGGGGTTTGGCAGCCACTCGCTTTTTTCAGCCGGCAGCTCCGGCCGAACGAGCTCAAATATAGCACGTTTGACCGTGAGCTCCTCGGTCTACACCTGGCCATTCGACATTTCCACCACCTCCTGGAGGGCCGACCCTTCACAGCGTTCGTCGACCACAAGCCGTTGGTTTACGCAATGGCTAAGGTCACGGAGCCGTGGTCCGCCCGCCAACAGCGCCACCTCCCCGCGTGTCGGAGTTTACCACGGACATCCGGCACGTCGCCGGCAAAGACAACACCGTGGCCAACTGTCTTTCTCGGGCCAGCGCGAACGCGGTCCACCTCGGTGTGGACTTCGCGCTTATGGCGGCGGACCAAACCACCGACACCACGGTGCAAGCCCTCCGGGCGGCGGACACGGGCCTCCGCCTGGCCGACATCCCCTTCGCGGTCACTGTCCTGCTCTGCGACGTCTCCCAAGGCCAGCCTCGCCCCATCGTGCCCGTTACCTGGCAACGCCGCACCTTCGCCTCCCTCCACGGCCTTTCCCACCCGGGCCGGAAAGCTTCCCAGAAGCTGGTGTCGGCGGGATTCGTCTGGCACGGCCTTCGACGGGACGTCCGCGATTGGACCAGCACCTGCACAGCCTGCCAACAGGCCAAGGTCCACCGACACACCCAGGCCCCGCTGGCACCTTTCACCGTGCCCGAACGACGTTTCGACCACGTCAACGTGGACCTGGTGGGCCCCCTCCCCCCATCACGGGGGTTCACACACCTGCTCACCATGGTGGACAGGACCACCAGGTGGCCAGAGGCCATTCCCCTCGTCTCCACCACCACCGCCGACGTGGCACAGGCTTTCATCGCCACCTGGGTCGCCCGCTTCGGCGCACCGGCGGACATCTCGTCGGACCGCGGACCGCAGTTCACCTCCGAGCTGTGGGGCGTGGTCGCCCGCAACCTGAGGGTCAAGCTCCACCATACTACGGCCTACCACCCCCAGGCCAACGGGTTGTGCGAGCGATTCCACTGCTCCATGAAGGCCGCGCTCATGGCCGGCCTTCAGGACGGTGGTTGGGCCGACCGGCTGCCGTGGGTCCATTTGGGCCTCCGCACGGCCCCCAAGGTGGACTTCCGGGCATCCACCGCCGAGCTTGTCTACGACTAGGCGCTACGCGTCCCGGGCGAATTCGTGCCCGACGCTGCCAGTCCCTGGTCCGCAGCTCACCAGTGCTCGGACCTCCAGGAGGCCGCCCGACGGTTTGCCCCCGTGCCAACGTCCCACCACGGTGACCCCCAGTCCTACGTCCCCCCAGCGCTTCGCACAGCGGAGTACGTTTTTGTGCGTCATGACGCACATCGGGGGCCACTCCGGCCGCCGTACGACGGGCCCTTCCGGGTCCTGCGACGGGACGACAAGTCGTTCGTCATCGACATCGGCGGCAGGTCAGACCGGATTGCGGTGGACCGCCTCAAGCCGGCGCACGTGGACATCGACCAACCACCATGGTTGGCCCTTCCGCCGCGGCGAGGCCGTCCCCCGTCCACGATGCCCCCCACTCGACCGCCCACCACCACACCGCACCCCCCCCTCCCCCCACGACCTGCCAGGGGTCGCTTCGGCCGGGTCATCAGGACCCCCCTTAAATTGACCCTGCCGGTGCAAGTCGATTCTGGGGGGACGTGTGTAGCAGCTACCGCTGGGTTTACACAATCGCCTTGCACCTACCAAGGACGCGGAGCGATCACCATGCCGGCTCGTCCAGGATGCCCGGGCAGGCCCGCTCTCAACTTGCCAGGTCTCGTCCGGGACGCCCGGGCATGCCCGGGCATGCCCGCCCTCGACTTGCCAGGCCGCGTCCAGGACGCCCGGCCACGCCCCCTCTCGCCTTTCCTGGGCAAACGCTCCGGGATAATGTGTATATATATTGCTGCCCGATAAACGGGCTTTTGAGAGTACCCGAGTTGTTTTGTTTCAATAAAGAAACTCGGCTGAATTCCAGCTTTTTGTCGCGTCCATTCTTCCGATTACGTGGGAGCACAGCTCCGACAGTAGTTTGTCATTCCTACATTGCCTTTTTAATTTAGCATAAAAATTTTTATTCACTTGTTTCTGTAATTTTTAATAATGTGGAATAACACAATGGTACGGTACTCAGAGGATACCCAATCTTGGAGCAAAAGTGCCAAGATATCTTAGCAATGTCAAACACTGCACATGTGTTCCTATATTGTCTTACGTAACCCTGACTGTATCTTGCAGCTCTGTCTTATTGCTCATTTCTCAAAAAGTAATGTCTTCATCCAGCCTCAGGCCACTCAAGGACCTGCATTTAGAAATGCCAAAATAACTGGTGTGGTTTCCCTCTAACCAATAGGGTGGGGACAGAGGGGAGGGGCGGAGCCTCTCGAGAGGAATTTATTTATACACGGCCTGATGTGAAAGACACTCGTAGTTTTTACTGTTTTGTTTACTTGGAGTCAATAAAACTTATTATACACTCAAACTGCAAGTGTCCTCGATAAACTACTACGAGAGTACGAAGAGATACTCCAACTTTTGTTTTGTATCAGTGGGTGGGGCCATCATTTTTTATCCATGTCATCCCTACGTTAGTACGTAGAGTCGACAGTGCCAGCACACTCTCTGATAATAGTTTTGTAAAATTAACTTCAATGAAGAACTTTATCAAGACAAGATATAAGTACTTATCCTAAGTATCCAAATCCTGGTTCTGAGAAATCAGAAGACCTCGGTAATACTTGAGTAGATTCTCACCAGACAAAAATAGTCACTATAAATCATCAGAAAGACGTTAGTCAAGCACACTGTACACGTGACATGCTTTCTTATCTGCGCATGCGCGTAGCAAGTTTTAGGGTTGATCGAGTAGGAGTGGGGAAGGGCGTGGCATTGCCAAACTATGATGGCCTCAGTTGAGCACGAGAGAACACACTCTCAGAGAGTATCTGTAAATATTTAACTGGAGAAATAAACTGGAGAAACAAATTATAACAAAGGATTCTGCACCAAGTAAAACTCGTCATTGCCATTGAGAGAGGCCCAGCTGATAAATACACACCGTCTGAATAATTATTATAAGATTTGAGTAGATGATGTTCTACTACTGATTTACAAATGTTGCAGTACAAACTTTATAGACGAGCTCACCAATGGTGTACTGAGGGTGTCTGGCATATTTAAAAAAAAAAATTTAAATAACAATTTTCCCTCTCTACCCCCCCCCCCCCTCCCCTATCCCCCATCCCCTGCTTCCACGTTCCTCTCCCATATCCCCAATCCCAGTAGCCATAGGTAATAGGGCATAGACATAAGGAAACTAGGACCTTTATATTTAAACATTAATTAATTGACCATTGACCACTCCAGGCGATGCAGTATGCCAAAACAAAGATGAAGGATCACTAAATGTCAGTTCAAAACTTATTAAACTAGGGGGCCCGTTGGTCCATTGGACCAAATTTTAATTGGGGACTTTTGGATTTTCGGGGACTTTTGGGTCTTTGGTGACTTTTGGGTGTTTGGGAACTTTTGAGTCATCAGGGTCATCTGGGTCTTTTTGGTCCTCTTGGACTTTTGGGTCATCCTGGTTTTTTGGGTACTTTTGGTTCATCGGGACTTTTTGGCATCTGGGTCTTTTGGGGGCTTTTGGATCTTCAGGAACTTTTGGCTCTTTGGGGACTTTTGGGTCATCAGGGGTCTTTTGGGTCATCAATGACTTTTGGGTCCTTGGGGACTTTTGGGTCCTCATTGACTTTTTGGTGATCTGGATCTTTTGGGTCATCAAGGACTTTTGGGTCATCTGGGTATTTTGGGTCGTCTTTTGGGTCCTCAGGGACTTTTGGGTCATGTGGGTCTTTTTGGGTCATCAATAACTTTTGGGTCCTTGGGGACTTTTTGGTGATTTGGGTCCTTGGGGACTTTTGGTAATTAAGGACTTTGTGGGTCCTTGGGGACTTTTTGGTCCTCGTGGACTTTTGGGTGATCTGGGTCTTTTGGGTCATCAAGGACTTTTGGATCATCTGGGTGTTTTGGGTCCTCGGGGACATTTGGGGCATCTGGGTCTTTTGAGTCATCAAGGACTTTTGGGTCCTTGGGGACTTTTGCGTGATTTGGATCATCCGGGACTTTTGGTTAATCAAGGACTTTTTGGGTCCTTGGACTTTTTGGGTCCTTGAGGACTTTTGGGTGATTTGGGTCATCGGGGTCTTTCGGTTAATCAAGGACTTTGTGGGTCCTTGGGGACTTTTGGGTCATTGGGGACTTTTGGGTGATTTGGGTCCTTGGGGACTTTTGAGTCATCTGGGTCTTAAAGGTCATCTGGGTTAAAGGGTCTTCCAAGGTCTAAGGGGTGTCAGCAGTCCAAAGGGTTAAAAGGTACATTTCAATAGTACTTAATTAATTGATGTCAAAAAGTATGACTGCCACACTGACACACACACACACACACACACACACACACACACACACACACACACACACACACACACACACACACACACACACACACACACACACACACACACACACACACACACACACACACACTTCCATTTATAGCAGATGTTATTTTCGACGACATCAGTGATACTCCGACGTAGCGAATCTGCCGCCGAGAAACCATGACTTGAGATGGTTATTGATCACGTGGTTTGCTTTTGCCTTGACCCGTGACTCCAGGGTTCGTGATCACCTGTCCCATGTGTGTAGCACTGGTACCTCGCTATTATTTTATTTTCATAAATGTAACAATGAAAAACAAGGCATTTCCCGAAACATGATATTTCCGCTGATATTATTTGATGCCACATAACATTATCACGCATGAAGCCGACACTGAGGCAAATGTGTCTAGCGGCTCCGCCCCCATCAAGCTGATTGACAGGCATAGCCACGCCTACCCCAGTCCTATTCTTTGACAAAGGAATGTCGTTTTACGTACTTTTCGAGGAATAATTTCAACCTACAAGAATTATAATACCAAAGGATGTTGCAGGAAGTCAAACTCTGTCGAATGGTAGCAGAACCATTGCCTTTGATCGAGGCAGCTCGGAAATATGCCGTCTGAAGAAGATTATTATTATTATTATTATTATTATTATTATTACTAGGGCATGCCCGTACTATATATACTAGGGCATGCCCGTACTATATCTATATCTAAAATTATATCCCCCCCCTCTATTTACATGAAATGGTTTGGTCCAAAGCGAACGGCTTGCGAGTGGTGACAATCCCCCCCCTCTATTTACATGCAATGGTTTGGTCCAAAGCGAACGGCTTCCGGAGTTTGGTAAAGAAATCGCCATCGCGTGCACAAACGCGCAGGAAAGCGAATGAATCGCAAATTCGTTTTTATTAGTTGTAAAACATAGTTTAACGCCAACATAGTTTGCAAACGTGAAATAAATGAATACGCTCTCAAATGTGCCATCCGAGGCAGAGTGTGCCCGCCACGTTCGGCACACGCGATCGTTCGCTGCTCTCTGATTGGTTGAATCGTTTTTTGGACATAGCTCGGTAAGTAATTGTCCGATTAATATGAAACCTTGAAAAGGCACATCCTCGGGTCCCCAGCAATATACCTGGCAAGTTAAAAGTATATCGGACCCGTGGTTGTCGAGAAACAGCGGTCACAGACAAACAAACGTACAGACAGAGATTACTGGAATTATAGATAGATATCTAAAATTATATCCCCCCCCTCTATTTACATGAAATGGTTTGGTCCATTCGCAAAGCCAAAGCGAACGGCTTGCGAGTACGGTAGAACCCCCCCCCCCCTCTATTTACATGAAATGGTTTGGTCCATTCGCAAAGCCAAAGCGAACGGCGAACGGCTAAATCGCCATAGCTCGGTAGCTCGCTGCTCTCTGATTGGTCGAATCGTTTTTTGGACATAGCTCGGTAACTACTTGTCCGATTAATATGAAACCTTGAAAAGGCACATCCTCAGGTCCCCAGCACTATATCTGGCAAGTTTCAAGTATATCGGACCCGTGGTTGTCGAGAAACAGCGGTCGCATACACACAGAGATTACTGGAATTATAGATAGACTAGGGCATGCCCGTACTATATATATATCTAAAATTATATCCCCCCCCTCTATTTACATGAAATGGTTTGGTCCATTCGCAAAGCCAAAGCGAACGGCTTGCGAGTACGGTAGAACCCCCCCCTCTATTTACATGAAATGGTTTGGTCCATTCGCAAAGCCAAAGCGAACGGCGAACGGCTAAATCGCCATAGCTCGGTAGCTCGCTGCTCTCTGATTGGTCGAATCGTTTTTTGGACATAGCTCGGTAACTACTTGTCCGATTAATATGAAACCTTGAAAAGGCACATCCTCGGGTCCCCAGCAATATACCTGGCAAGTTTCAAGTATATCGGACCGGTAGTTGTCGAGAAACAGCGGTCGCATACACACAGAGATTAGTGGAATTATAGATAGACTAGGGCATGCCCGTACTATATATAAGCTAGGACGTGCCCGTACGTGGGTGGCCGTTCCTTGCCAAAAAAAAAAAAAAAAAAAAATTTGTGTAGGGGTGTGTGTGTGTAAACATCCTAGGGCGTGCCCGTACGTGGGTGCAAAAAAACATGCGTGCAAACAACAACAACAAAAAAAAACTTTGAAACCACGTGGCAGTAACGACCACAGAACCCCCCCCCCCCCCCCCCTCTATTTACATGAATGGTTTGGTCCATTCGCAACGCCAAAGCGAACGGCGAACGGCTAAATCGCCATAGCTCGGTAAGTACTTGTCCGATTAATTTCAAACCTTGAAAAGGCACATCCTCGGGTCCCCAGCAATATACCTGGCAAGTTTAAAGTATATCGGACCCGTGGTTGTCGAGAAACAGCGGTCACAGACAAACAAACAAACGTACAAACAAACACACAGAGATTACTGGAATTATAGATAGACTAGGGCATTGCCCGTACGTGGGTGCCCGTTCCTTGCCAAAAAAAAAAAAAAACGCTACCCGTACGCTCTACCCCGCCCGTACGCCCGTAAACAAAAAAAACAACGCTCTTCGCTTCCGCCCTTCGCTCTGACTGAATTGGGAGAAATAATGCGCATAAGAAATCGAATTACGTACCGTAATGGCGGTCAGCTCGTAACGCGCTCAGCTCCGCTCGTCTCACATCGGCCACGCCTACGCAACAAAGCGTTCTGTGATTGGCTGCCGGAAGTGAAGTCGTCACTGTCCGGAAGTTCGCAAATCGCAGTTACGATGAATCGTTTTAATTTAATCGCAGTTTGAATTCGTTTTAAAACATAGTTTAACGGCAACATAGTTTTCCAACGTGAAATAAATGAATACGCTGTCAAATGTGCCGTCCGAGGCAGAGTCTGATCGCCACGTTCGGCACACGTGATAGCTCGCTGCTCTCTGATTGGTTGAAGCGTTTTTTGGACATAGCTCGGTAAGTACTTGTCCGATTAATTACAAACCTTGAAAAGGCACATCCTCGGGTCCCCAGCAATATACCTGGCAAGTTTAAAGTATATCGGACCCGTGGTTGTCGAGAAACAGCGGTCACAGACACACAGACACACAGACACACAGACATACAGACACACAGAGATTACTGGAATTATAGATAGATGAACAAGAAGATGAAATCCCGTTTTTTCGCTTTATTTTGCTTTTGCCTTGGTCTGGAGAACTGAAAAGTGATCCCTACCTCGACAATCAGCTGAACAGACCAGGTCGGCTCCCATATGTAGCCGAAGTGAGTTTTTAAAGAAGATACTCCAACTTTAATTTTGTATGTAGCAGATGGGAGCGACATTGTTTTTCCTCGCCATCCCTACATAGAGAGTACCACCGTACTCTCTGATATATCCAGCACGCATTAGATCACCACACCCTCCTCTTCTTCTCCTTCAGTTTCAAACACGCATTTTCCATAAAATGTGTGAAGAGTTGGGATCACATCACCAGGTCTTGCTGTTCCACTCTGATGTTCGTTGGCTCTCTCGAGGGAAGATTCTCGGACGAGTTATTGAACTAAAAACGGAATGTGGATGGTGTTTTTGGAAGCCAACATGTGTGGATGCCACAGCCTGATTCATCGTCCCAATGATGTATGAGCTGGAAAGGCAAGATTTGCAGAAAAAGATAAATATCATGTTCCACAAAACAGCAGCAATTAATAATAATAATAATAATAATAATAATTCATTTATTTTGTATAGCGCTTTTCAAGTAGCCCAAAGGCGCTTTGACAGAGTGGAAAACATAATGCACAACAATACATGAAAACAACAATTGCAAAAAGACAAGAATCAATAGGGAAATATTTAAAGCAAAAGGAGGGAGAAGGAGAAGAGATAGTCAGGGGTTAAATGCTGTGGGTTGAATGTTGAATGCAGTGTTGAACAGGTGGAGAACAGGTCTTTAGTGATGTTTTGAATGTGGTGAGTGAGGAGGAGTCTCTGATGGTGTGAGGTAGAGTTCCAGAGGGTGGGAGCAGCGATGGAGAAGGCCCTGTCCCCCCAGGATCTGAATTTGGTCCGGATGGAGGGGGTCAGGAGGTTGGTACCAGCAGAGCGGAGGTTGCGGGTGGGAGTGTGTCTGGAGAGGAGGTCAGCCAGGTAGGATGGGGCCAGGTTATGGAGGGCTTTGTATGTCAAGAGGAGGATTTTGTACTGGATTCTCTGGGGGATAATTAAGACGTCCACAATGTCTTATCCATCAGAAAACACATCACTTATATATTTATACAACTGTTTATGCAGGCTGCTACTGATTTGAATCAGGTTGAAACATAAAATATTGTATATGGATGGATGATAATCAAGTACATTCATGTTAATAGGAAGAAGATCCACACCAACTTCCATGTTGGCTTCCATTTTTTAGCCGCGTCGCAGACGCTGCTCATAGAGTGCCCTCTGCTGTTGTTGTTGTTGTTGTTCTTCTTCTTCTTCTTGTTCTTGCAGAGAAGACAAAACCTCAAAGCTCCACCCATTCTAGGAACCATAGCTCCACCCATTCTGGGAGAGGCTTCATATAAACAAGTATCCACCATTTTATTAACTCGCATAGCTTTGAGGCCTGTTTTGTAGGCCCGTGGTGTCTTCCTCTCTCACACAGTTTTATTTCAAATCAAATTCGATATATCATTTCATTTTTCACAGTCGCTAACATAGTTTTAGACTCGGTTGAAAAAAAACGGGAAGAAAATCCGATGAAAGTTGCCCTTTATAGAACGAAATGAATTCTCAAAGGCCTGTAACTTCAAGTCCATTGAGATTTTTTTTTTTAAATCGCGACATGCTCAGTCATACACCGCCCGAAATAACAGACGGGAAAATGCCGAGATATATATATATATATTTTGTTTAAATCGCGGCATGCTCAGTCATACACCGCCCGAAATAACAGACGGGAAAATGCCGAGATATATTAAAAATTCGTCGCCACACACGGGAAATTGCCGAGATATATTTTCACTTTGCACAAAAATAACATCAAGTAATCGAATGAATAGGAATGTCCTGTGCCTATAACATCGACGTTATAGGCACAGCTGCATCTAGGCATTGTGTAACATCGACGTGGCTTTTGTTTTAATTAAAACTTTTTGTACTTGTTTTTTTTTGCTTGGCTGGCAAAGCTTGCCTATTTGGGTGACATCGTCATGCACCTGAATTAACTGATTTCAGACATGCAGGGCCGTAATCATACCATGGTGGACAAAGGTGAAAAAATTGCCTCATTCAAGAAAAAGCTTGCTCTTTGGAGAGAACAACTGGCTAAAGAAAAAACGGCTGCCTTTCCAGAACTGAGTGCTGTGCTGGAAGATGCGTCGGAAATATCCCTTGTTGATGTCAAAAGTATTTTCTAAGATCTTCTGAAGAACCTTCAGGAAGAGATGGACAGGTATTTCCAGAAAACGTCGACCTCAAGAAGCATAGTTGGATTCGAAATGTGTTAAATGTGGACGTCAGTGAAGTCGGAGAAGATATTCCGGAATTTCAAGAAGAACTTATAGAACTTCAGGAAAATCAAGTGCAGAAGCAACATTTTGAAAAGCCCCCACATTCCAAATGTTGGACCCAACTTGAGGAAAAGCCCATTCTGACTCAGGAGGCTGAAACAGCTCTTCTCCCTTTTCCAACAATAAATCTGTGCGAACAAGGATTTTCAGGTCTTGTTGCAATCAAGACTAAAAGAAGGAACCACGTGGATCCTCAGCATGACTTGCGTTGTGCTCTGTCCATCAACATGAAACCAAAATTAGAGGAGCTTACCCACAAAATGAAGCAGTATCACGGTAGCCACTGAGAAAATCTTCGTGTAATAAAGTCTCATTTTCATGTAAATTTGTTTTTCATTTTGTGCAATTAAAAACTCTTTGAAAATTATTATATGTTGGTAATTCATTCAATAAAATGAGATGAATAAACACAATGTATTAAATGATGTCATTAACATTGCATGTACAGCGTTTAGGGTCGCCAGGCCAGGACAAGATTGTATTCAGGGTCGCCACCAAAAAGCTTGGGAACCACTGGCTTAACAGAACCTTTCTAGTTGCAGGTTACCGCGTTTCCACGCCTCTTCTCTGCTTCATTTTCTTGTTTATTCATGCCGGTGCTTATTTTGTCCAACTGTTGTCCCACTGCCCCACTGTCAGTTCATACCATCCATTACCTCTCTCTTCCACCAAGCCTTGATCATATAAAACAAACAAATAAAGGAGAGCAAAGGGCAAAGAGGGTGTCACTTTGAGCAACCTTTTTTGTGTATAACATCACCTTGAAGAAAGTGACATTTGCGATCATGTACTCTGAATTAATGAACACGCTTAGTTAAATTTTAAACCAGCAAAAAACAAGAAGAACAAGCGTTACGCCTAGGTCCCCCGTCGATGAAGTGATGTGAGAGTTGACAAAGTGGAAGACGCAAGGCGGCGATCTGGGATTTGGACGTGGCGACCCAATTTTCAATAGCGTTCTCCCTTATGCGTAGATACACCCACACACCAGATTAGAAGTTGGTAGTTAGTTTCTTTTTCAAAATATTTCGCTCACAAGGTTCAGACATATATATGGTGGCGGCCATCTTGGATTTTGACGTGGCGACCCAATTTTCAATAGCGTTCTTCCTTATGCCTAGGTACACCCACACACCAGATTAGAAGTTGGTAATTCGCTTATTTTTCAAGATATTCCACTCACAAGGTTCAGACATACATGGTGGCGGCCATCTTGGATTTTGACGTGGCGACCCAATTTTCAATAGCGTTCTTCCTTATGCCTAGATACACCCAAACACCAGATTAGAAGTTGGTACTTCGCTTATGTTGGTACTTCGCTTATTTTTCAAGATATTCCGCTCACAAGGTTCAGACATACATGGCGGCGGCCATCTTGGATTTTGACGTGGGTTGCACCCACACACCAAATTATAATTCGGTCCTTCGCTTACGCACGTATGCACGCACGCCCGCACGCATGCACGCACGTCCGCACGCACGCACACACGCACGGACGGATGGACGGACGGACGCACACACATAGGAGGGGAAAACCATAGTCCCCCTTTCGCTCAGCAGTGCGACGGGGGACAAAAATATATAAGATGTCATAGCCCCCACCGTGGTTTTAGTAATTTTGCTGTACGGATTTAAAGGCTGTCAGTCGGCCATCTTTGGTCAGATGACAAAACAAAATCTTCTGCATATGTTTACTCTCATGTATTGTCTTTGTGCCAATTTTGAAGAAATTGGTCCATGCATGTCCGAGCAATGGATGGGGACACGTTTAAGTAACAAAATGGCTGCCAGTTGGCTATCTTGTATCTGCTCTCGAAAAAGAATGGCGTGCATATGTAAGTCATCGTTCATTATATGTGTGCCAAATTTGAACAAGATCGATAAATGCATGTCCGAGAAATGGTTGAGCATGTGGTCAATATCGGTTTTTTTTTACAACTAAAATGGCCGCCAGTCTACCAGTCGGCCATCTTTGATCAGATCGCAAAATAAAGTGAGGTGCACCTGCATGTCATCATGCACTGTGCTTGTGCCAAGTTTAAACAAATTCGGTCCATGTTGAAGAAATTGTTGGAGACATGTTTAAGTAACAAAATGGCAACCAGTTGGCCATCTTAGATCTGATCTGGAAAGAAAATGACGTGCATATGTAAGCCATAATTCATTATCTGTGTGCCAAGTTTGAACAACATTGGCAAATGCTTTTTTTTTTCTTTTTTCTTTTTTTTTTGTATACTGAATCGAGGCTTGTGAAAGAGCTAATATTTACTTCACAAACAAATCAACCAGGCAAACAAAATATATAAAAAGAGGGAGCGGAAAAACAAGATGTGGAGAGAAGGGGAAGCACACAAACACAACATTTGAGAGCAGGGAGATGTGTGGAAGGGAGAGGGCTTGGGGGGCGGAGGCGTGGGAAGGGGGTGGGGGGGGAGAAGTATAAAACACAAGGACACCAAGGACTTCCAGGACAGAAGTTGGTATTTCCAAAAAGTGGAATTGGGGTGAAATTAGCGGGGGTAGAAAAGATCAAGGTTTTGGATGGGGGAAGATAAGAGATGGTGGTGAACAGCTGTTTTAAAGACCTGGAGGGTGGAGTGGGATTGAAGAGAGTGAGGGAGTTTGTTCCAGAGGCGGGAGAAAAGAGGTATGAAGGAGTGAAGGTGAGCAGAGAGTCTTGATTTTGGCAATTTGACCATGAGAGGGTTGCAGGCAGATCTTGTGCGACCTGCAGGAATATTTGCGGGGCAGAGCCCAGAGAGAGCTGGGGGGGCAAGGCCAGAGAGGAGTCGGTAGAAGACGGAAAGACCACCAACCTGCCTGCGGTGAGTGAGTGAGAGGCCCTTGGAGTTAGCTTTATCGCGGGAGATTCCAATGATTCTGAATGCTTTGGTTTCAACAGCGTGAAGACGAGCTAGGTGTGAGGCAGGAGCACCAGCCCAGAGGGGAGAGCAGTATTCCATTGAGCTGTGGATGAAAGCCTTGTATGTGGTGAGGAGCTCAGGTGTGCCAAGGAAGGACTTCGCACGACGGAGGATGCCCAGTCGGCGACTGGCTTTGGAGGCCAGATTTGAAATGTGGTTTTCCCAGGAAAGATCATGGCAGATAGTGAGACCCAAAAGCTTGAGTGACAGAACTTCTTGGAGAGGATTATTCAGAAAGTGGATGGGAGGGTTGTCCAGTCGGTCTTTTCGGAGAGACATCGTAAGAGTGTGAGATTTGTCAGGATTGAAAGACATGTTCCACTTGTTTGACCAGTCTGTGATTTTGTCCAGGTCTGCAGAGAGTGAGGAGGCTGCAGACTGCCGATCTGAGGGATGAAGAATGGAGCGACAGAGAGTAGAGTCATCAGCAAAGAGATACAGAGGATTTTCAAGAGAGTCAGAGAGATCATTGATGAAGACCAGAAAATGCACAGGGCCCAGAACACTGCCTTGTGGAACTCCAGCCTGAACAGGAAGAGGAGATGAGAGAAACCCATTCAGGGCCACACGTTGACTATGACTAGAGAGGAAGTCCGCCAGCCATGCGTGGTGATTTCCATGGATACCAAAAGACGAGAGTTTGGCGAGCAGAGCGGGGTGCCAGACCGTATCGAAGGCACGTGATATGTCAAGGGAGACTGCTCTAATTTCCTGTTTGGCATTGAGGACCTCCATCCATTGTTGAGAAAGCAGAAACAGCATGTCCAGAGTAAAGAGTTTGTTCGAGAAATGTTTGAGGAAGTGTTCAACATCGGGGTTTTTTTACAAAAAAAATCGTTGCCAGTCGGCCATCTTTGATCGCACCGCGAAACAAAACGATGTGCATATCTATACCATCATGTGTTGTCTTTGTGCCAAGTATGAACAAAATCGGTCCATACTCCTCCGAGATATGGTTGCGGACGCACGGACGAGACCAAATCCATAACCCCCGTTTCAGACTAAATCCAACGGGGGACAATCACTTGATATTGACCAGGTGACCCAAGTCGTTAAATACTATGTATAAGGTTTCAATTATGTATACGATATTGCTGCATGCATCCAATCTGGCAAAAGTTAGCGGAGTGCAAGCAGGAGATGCAAGAAGCACTGGAGTGGAATGAGGAATTTGAGAAGAATTGATCAAAGATGTGCCTGTAAAACACAAAGACAATGGTGGTCTGATCGTGGAGACAGTAAGTGAATATCATGTTAGAGGGGAATGAGACAAGGCAGGAAATAGATGTGTACCTAGGTGGAATGGTAGTTCGGGGGCCGAGATACAGAAAATGATACAAATAGGTGCGAATGCATGGAGGAAAGTGAAGGATTTGATGGCAGACAGGAACCTGGAGGAAATTGAAAGGAAACGTTCTAAGGTCGCGTGAAATGTCGGCTGGCTACCTACACTGGCTGGAGACGATGACTTTTTTTTTTTTTTTTTTTGTTTACTGAATCGAGGCTCGTGAAAGAGCTAACATTTACTTCACAAACAAATCAACCAGACAAACAAAACACACAAAAAGAGGGAGCGGAAAACAAGATGGGGAGAGAAGGGGAAGCACACAAACACAACATTTGAGAGCAGGGAGATGTGTGGAAGGGAGAGGGCTTGGGGGGAGGAGGCGTGGGAAGGGGGGAGGGGGGGGGTGGAGGGAGAAGTATAAAACACAAGGACACCAAGGACTTCCAGGACAGAAGTTGGTATTTCAAAAAAGTGGAATTAGGGTGAAATTAGCGGGGGTAGAAAAGATCAAGGTTTTGGATGGGGGAAGATAAGAGATGGTGGCGAACAGCAGTTTTAAAGACCTGGAGGGTGGAGTGGGATTGAAGAGAGTGAGGGAGTTTGTTCCAGAGGCGGGAGAAGAGAGGAATGAAGGAGTGAAGGTGAGCAGAGAGTCTTGATTTTGGCAGTTTGACCATAAGAGGGTTGCAGGCAGATCTTGTGCGACCTGTAGGAATATTTGCGGGACAGAGCCCAGAGAGAGCTGGGGGGGGGGGGCAAGGCCAGAGAGGAGTCGGTAGAAGATGGAAAGACCACCAACCTGCCTGCGGTGAGTGAGTGAGAGGCCCTTGGAGTTAGCTTCATCGCGGGAGATTCCAATGATTCTGAATGCTTTGGTTTCAACAGCGTGAAGACGAGCTAGGTGTGAGGCAGGAGCACCAGCCCAGAGGGGAGAGCAGTTTTCCATTGAGCTGCGGATGAAAGCCTTGTATGTGGTGAGGAGCTCAGGTGTGCCAAGGAAGGACTTCGCACGACGGAGGATGCCCAGTCGGCGACTAGCTTTGGAGGCCAGATTTGAAATGTGGTTTTCCCAGGAAAGATCATGGCAGATAGTGAGACCCAAAAGCTTGAGTGACAGAACTTCTTGGAGAGGATTATTCAGAAAGTGGATGGGAGGGTTGTCCAGTCGGTCTTTTCGGAGAGACATCGTAAGAGTGTGAGATTTGTCAGGATTGAAAGACATGTTCCACTTGTTTGCCCAGTCTGTGATTTTGTCCAGGTCTGCAGAGAGTGAGGAGGCAGCAGACTGCCGATCTGAGGGATGAAGAATGGAGCGACAGAGAGTAGAGTTATCAGCAAAGAGATACAGAGGATTTTCAAGAGAGTCAGAGAGATCATTGATGAAGACCAGAAAAAGCACAGGGCCCAGAACACTGCCTTGTGGAACTCCAGCCTGAACAGGAAGAGGAGATGAGAGAAACCTGATTGACTAGTAGCAATTGTAGTCGTAGCAACTGATTGAGTAGCAACAACAGAGGCTGCAGGTCTGTGAGACCGACTGCATCAGGATGATTGCGGGAGCAAAGATGGTGGCTCTAAGGAGAATGGACACACTGAGGGAGGTGATTGCTAAGTAGATGAGGTTTATGGAAGGATTGGCAAAGAGCCGGCTGAAGTGGACTGGGCACCTAGTGCGGATGGAGGAAGATAGACTTCCGAAAAGAGCACATACGTTGAAAGAACGACGCAGGAGGAAAAGGAGTTGACGGCGGTTCAGATGGGAGGATTGTGTGAAGAGGGATGTCAGAAAGGCAGAAGGGGTGAAGAGTTGAGAGAGATGGCTGGTCAATATTTATGAGCTACCGTTGATGAAGAAGCCATCTTCCATATGGAAAATCTTTTGAGTTTTTTTTCCAGCCCTTTTTCTTCTTCTTCTTTTCTATACAGGAGCAAGGGTCATGCAAGAGCAAGGTAGAACTGCCATTGGGACAAACATCAAGGAACCTCACAAATAAAGACAAATTGAAACTAGGGACGGTATTCCCAATTTATTACCATTAACAGCTTAATTACATAAATAAATAAAAAAATATTTATGGCATACTAATTTGAACAGCAAACTGGTTTTTGCCGATCAAGCAAACTACGCCGACTGAACCAAGATAAAACCAATTTGCCATAAAATATTTTTTTTTAATCAAAATTTATGTTTCTCAACGTTCTCACTGCTATTGTTGTTGTGTATGATAAAATCAGAGAAGTTCTTCACCAGCGAATAAACCAATATGCAGAATGTGCTAAGAGTTAACAGACGCTCTGTTATGCAATCTCAATGCATTCAATTAATCTTTGCAGCTACGATTTTTAATTTTCTTTCCCAACTTGTTTTCCTTTCTTTTTTTGAAGTGCAAAGGCAACTTCACAATAACCAAGTTTAGAGTCAGTGCAGTGAAACTGACTTGAGAAAAAGCATCAAATTAAAAGGCTTGAAGGAACTGCGCTCCAACGCGAGTCGAAAGAATTGACGCGACCAAAGACGGAATTCGTCCGAGTTGCTTTATTGAAACAAAACAGCTCAGGTATTCTGACCAGCCCGTTTATCGGGCAGCAATATATATACACATTTATGTCGGGAAGTTTGCCCGGCAAAAGCTATACCGGGCATGCCCGGGTGTCAAGGGCGAGCCTTGGAAAGGCGAGTCTGGACCTGCCCGGGCGTGTTTGGCTGCGGCCTGGCAAGTCGAGGCTGGGCGTGCCCGGGCGCTCTGGACGAGCCCTGGAAAGGCGATAGCGGGCATGCCCGGACGCTCTGGGCGAGCCCTGGAAAGGCGATAGCGGGCATGCCCGGACGCTCTGGGCGAGCCCTGAAAAGGCGATAGCGGGCATGCCCGGACGCTCTGGGCGAGCCCTGAAAAGGCGATAGCGGGCATGCCCGGACGCTCTGGGCGAGCCCTGAAAAGGCGATAGCGGGCATGCCCGGACGCTCTGGGCGAGCCCTGAAAAGGCGATAGCGGGCATGCTCGGGAAAGACGAGACCGGGCGTGCCCGGGAGGTTCGGGCGTGCCCGGGAACAGTGAGTCCGGGCATGCCTGGGAGAGGCGCGTCTGGCCGTGTTCTGGCCGGTGCAAGGCGATTGTGTGCATCCAGCGGTAACCGCTACACACGCCCCTCCAGAATCGACCTGCACCGGCAGGGTCAATTTAAGGGGGGTCCGGATGACCCGGCCGAAGCGACCCCTGGAGGGTCGTGGGGAGGGGTCCGACGTGGTGGTGGGTGGTCGAGCGGGGGGAACTGTGGACGGGGGGCGGCCTCGCCGTGGAGGAAGGGCCAACCGTGGTGGTCGGTCGACGTCCATGTGCGCCGGTTTGAGGCGGTCCACAGAAATCCGGTCCGGCCGGCCGCCGAAGTCTACGATGAAAGACTTGTCGCCCCGTCGCAGGACCCGGAAGGGCCCGTCGTACGGCGGCCGGAGTGGCCCCCGGTGCGCGTCATGACGCACAAAGACGTACTCCGCTGTGCGAAGCGCCGGGGGGACGTAGGACTGGGGGCCACCGTGGCGGGACATCGGCATGGGGGCAAATCGTCGGGCGGCCTCCTGGAGGTCCGAGCGCTGGCGAGCGGCGGACCAGGGACTGGTAGCGTCGGGCACGAATTCGCCCGGGACGCGGAGCGGCTGGCCGTAGACGAGCTCGGCGGCGGACGCCTGGAGGTCTTCCTTGGGGGCCGTGCGAAGGCCCAAAAGGACCCATGGCAGCCGGTCGGCCCAACCGTCGTCCTGAAGGCCGGCCATGAGTGCGGCCTTCATGGAGCGGTGAAACCGCTCACACAACCCGTTGGCTTGGGGGTGGTAGGCCGTGGTGCGGTGCAGCGTGACCCCCAACGAACGGGCGACCGCGCCCCAAAGCTCAGACGTGAACTGTGGGCCGCGGTCGGACGATATGTCCGCTGGTGCGCCGAAGCGCGCGACCCAGGTGGCGATGAACGCCTGCGCCACGTCGGCGGTGGTGGTGGAGGCGAGGGGCACGGCCTCCGGCCACCTGGTGGTCCTGTCCACCATGGTGAGCAGGTGGGTGAACCCCCGCGAGGGGGGCAGGGGACCCACCAGGTCCACGTGGACGTGGTCGAAACGCCGTTCAGGCACGGCGAAAGATGCCAGCGGGGCCTGGGTGTGGCGGTGGACCTTGACCCGCTGGCAGGCCATGCAGGCGTTGGCCCAGTCGCGGATGTTTCGTCGAAGGCCGTGTCAGACGAAACGCGCCGACACCAGCTTCTGAGAAGCTTTCTGGCCCGGGTGAGAAAGGCCGTGGATGGAGGCGAAGATGCGGCGCTGCCAGGAAACGGGCACGATGGGGCGAGGCTGGCCCTGGGAGACGTCGCAGAGCAGGACGGTGCCCGCGAAGGGAATGTCGGCCAGGCGGAGGCCCGTGTCCACCGCACGGAGTGCCTGCACTGAGGCGTCGGTGGTCTGGTCGGCCGCCATGAGCGCGAAGTCCACGCCGAGGTGGACCGCGTTCGCGCTGGCCCGAGAAAGACAGTCGGCCATGGCGTTGTCTTTGCCGGCGACGAGCCAGATGTCCATGGTGAACTCCGACACGGCGGAGAGGTGGCGCTGCTGGCGGGCCGACCACGGCTCCGTGACCTTAGCCATTGCGTAGACCAACGGCTTGTGGTCGACGAAAGCCGTGAACGGGCGGCCCTCCAGGAGGTGTCAGAAATGGCGAACGGCCAGGAATAGCCCGAGCAGCTCGCGGTCGAACGTGCTGTAGTTTAACTCGTTCGGCCGGAGTTGCCGGCTGAAAAAAGCGAGTGGCTGCCAAACCCCGTCCATCCATTGCTCATGGACGGCGCCCACCGCGTAGTTGGAGGCGTCCGTAGTGAGGGCGATGGGCGCGTTGAGCACCGGGTGAGCCAGCAGCGTTGCGTCGGCGAGGGCCCGTTTGGCGCTGGCGAAGGCCGCGTCCATGGCCGCGGACCAAACAATGTCATGCTTGGCCGGCTTGCCCCGGAGGGCCTCGTAAAGGGGCCGCATGAGCTGAGCAGCGCGGGGCACGAATCGGTGATAAAAATTCACCATGCCGAGGAACTCTTGGAGGGCCTTGATGGAACGGGGACGCGGGAACGTGGTGATGGCCTCGACCTTGGTCGGCAGCGGCACGGCCCCGGTCTTGGTGATGCGGTGGCCCAAAAAGTCAACTGTCGTCGCGCCGAAGTGGCATTTGACCGGGTTGACAATTAAGCCGTGCTCGCTGAGGCGACCGAACAGTGTTCGGAGGTGGAGGAGGTGCTCGGCGCGGGACGTGCTGGCGACGAGGATATCGTCCAGATAGACGAAAAGAAACGGCAGGTCGCGCAGCACGCCGTCCATCAAGCGCTGGAACGCCTGGGCCGCATTCTTGAGGCCAAACGGCATCCGCAAAAATTCGAACAGGCCGAACGGCGTGATGACGGCCGTCTTCGGGACGTCGGCCGCCCGGACAGGTACCTGGTGGTAGCCCCGTATCAGGTCAATTTTCGAAAAGATGACCCGTCCCGCCAAACGGGCGGAAAAGTCCTGAATATGCGGGATCGGGTACCTGTCGGGGGTGGTAGCATCGTTGAGATGGCGGTAGTCGCCACACGGGCGCCACCCACCCCCCTGCTTTGGCACGATGTGCAGTGGCGAGGCCCACGCGCTATCAGAGCGCCGCACGATGCCGAGGTGCTCCAACGCGTCGAACTCGGCCTTCGCCACGGCGAGCTTGGCCGGGTCGAGGCGGCGGGCCCTGGCGTAGACCGGCGGGCCCGTAGTGGATATGTGGTGCTCGATCCCGTGCCGCACCGCGACGGCCGAAAACGTCGGCCGCGTGAGGGCCGGGAATTCCGCGAGCAGGCGAGCGAACTCGTTCGCTGCCGGGAGGGTGCACGCCAGTTCGGTCGGCGCGGAGCTGCTCATCGTGCACGCCAGGGAGCTGAAGGTCTCGGCGTTGACAAGGCGACGACGTTTGACATCGACCAGCAGCCCGTGCGCGCAGAGGAAGTCGGCACCCAGCAAAGCCATGGGGACGCAGGCGGTCACAAAAGTCCATTGAAAACGCTGGCTGCCGAAGCAGAGGGTGACGACGCGTAGGCCGAAAGTGCGTATGGCCGAGCCATTAGCAGCGACCAAAGAGGGGCCGCAAACGGCGTCCCGCCTGTCCTGCTCGGAGGCGGGTATGACGCTCAGTTGAGCGCCAGTGTCACACAGGAAACGCCGCCCAGACGCTTTGTCCCGAATAAACAGCAAGTTTCCCGAGTGGCCGGCGCTCATGGCTGGGAATGAACGCCGGCCCGGCCGTTTCCCGACCTGCCGAAAGTGCACGGGGGCCGGCACGTCCGAGCCTTGTGTCCGAACCTGGTGTGGTAATAACACCACGCCCGGTCTGGTGGAGGCCCCGGCCGTCGTGTCGGAAGCGGGCGGTGCGGCGTGGCGGCCGCCAGTTGCACCGGCAGTTCGGCCTCCAACCGCGCAGGGCGCTCGGGTGTCGTGGGCGTCGCCTCGGACGGCGGCGGGCTCCAGGTAACCGCGCCGATGTGCTGGCCCGCCGAGGAGATCTTATCGGCTTCCCTGGCGAGGGCGCGGGAATCCGTGATCAACGTGCCAGCCAGGGCGAGGCGTACCGGGTGAGGCAGCTGGCGAAGGAACAGCTCGCGGAACAGAAAATCCGGAGAGTGCTCACCGAGCAACGAGAGCATATAGTCCATGCGCTCGGACGGGCGCGTGTCGCCGAGCTCGGGCAGAGCGAGCAGGCGCCATGCGCGTGCTGCCGGTGAGAGGGCGAAAGTGTCGAGGAGGAGTGTCTTCAGCGCGTCGTATTTGTCAGCAGCCGGCGGGTGCTCGAGGAGGCTCAAGGCGCGGGCCGCGGTGGCGGAACCGAGCGCCGCCACAACATGGTGGAAGCGGGTGTCGTCCGCGGTGATGCCTCGCAGGGCGAACTGAGAGTCCGCCTGAGCGAACCAAACAGCCGCGTGAGCCTCCCAGAAGGTAGGCAGTTTAAGCGTCACTGCCGTATCCATGTCGGTAGGTCACCAATGAAGGAACTGCGCTCCAACGCGAGTCGAAAGAATTGACGCGACCAAAGACGGAATTCGTCCGAGTTGCTTTATTGAAACAAAACAGCTCAGGTATTCTGACCAGCCCGTTTATCGGGCAGCAATATATATACACATTTATGTCGGGAAGTTTGCCCGGCAAAAGCTATACCGGGCATGCCCGGGTATCAAGGGCGAGCCTTGGAAAGGCGAGTCTGGACCTGCCCGGGCGTGTTTGGCTGCGGCCTGGCAAGTCGAGGCTGGGCGTGCCCGGGTGCTCTGGACGAGCCCTGGAAAGGCGATAGCGGGCATGCCCGGACGCTCTGGGCGAGCCCTGGAAAGGCGATAGCGGGCATGCCCGGACGCTCTGGGCGAGCACTGAAAAGGCGATAGCGGGCATGCCCGGACGCTCTGGGCGAGCCCTGAAAAGGCGATAGCGGGCATGCCCGGACGCTCTGGGCGAGCCCTGGAAAGGCGAGAGCGGGCATGCCCGGGAAAGACGAGACCGGGCGTGCCCGGGAGGTTCGGGCGTGCCCGGGAGAGGCGCGTCTGGCCGTGTTCTGGCCGGTGCAAGGCGATTGTGTGCATCCAGTGGTAACCGCTACAGGCTCATGGAAGGAGCGAAGAGTGAGGTTCATGGCGAGGCTCATGGAAGAGAAAAGTAAAACTGACAGTGCGCCAAACTTCAAGGGAATTAATGAACATGATAAGAGGAGATAGAGGAGGGGATGAAACACTGAAACTTGCAAGAAAGATAAAAAAAATTGGTATACAAAGTTGAGGCTTGTGGAGGACCGAGAATATAGAATGGATCAGGACGTAACGGAACAAACGGAACAATAGAAAGAGAGGAAGGAAGCACACCAACATCAGGGTTGAGGGACAACATAAAGGGAGACTTGAAGACATAACGGAGGTGGGGAAGAATTAAAAATTCTCATATCCGGATGCATGGTGTGGACAAGACAGAAGCAAACTCTCAAGAAGGAGGGTTAATGGAAGTAGAAAAGATAAAGGTCTTGGATTGGGGATGATCTGAAATGGTGAACATCTGTCTTGAAGACCTGGAGGGAAGAATGAGATTGAAGACAATGTGGAAGTTGGTTCCACAGGCGGAAAAAAGAGGAACAAATGAGTGGGGCTGAGCAGTGATCCTGGATTTTGGGAGTTTCATTAGAAGAGGGTTGCTTATGAACCACGTCTTTCCTGTAAAAACCTGGAGGAAGAAGGGGCCAAAGAACTGAAAGAGCAGAGGGTGCAAGGACAGAAAAGGGCGGTAGAAGACAGAGAGACCACTGGCCTGTCTGTGATGTGCAAGTGAGAGTCCCTTCGGCACAGCCAGCAAAGAGATCAAGGGGATTGTCCAGAGAGTCAGAGAGATTGTTGATGAAGATTAGGAATAGGACTGGGCCCAGAACAATGATTTGGGGAACTCCAGCCTTGACAGGGAGAGATGTGAGGATTCCGTTTTGAGCCATATGTTGACCACGAGAGTAGAAGCCAGTAAGCCATACGTGGATTTGGCTTTGGATGCCAGAGACAGAGAGTTTTCAGAGACTATTGAAAGTTCGAGATATGTCTAGAGACGACCCTGATCTCATGTCTGACATTGAGGGCCACCATCCATAATTGGAAGAGTAGAAGCAGCATGTACAAGGTAGAGTGAAATGCTCTAAATCCAAATTCATGATATAAGATGAGACCATCAGAGAAAATAAAGGATTTAATGTTAAATGTGATGATGGATTCCATGACCTTGCTGATGATTAGAAGTATGATGGTGATTGGAAGTAAGTCTATAGCTCCATCATCTGCTCCATCATTTGAACACCTGGCTTTTAAATTCTCTGGTCACACACAGTCAGTCATGGCTGTTGTCTACCGCCCTCCCAAACCACACCCATCATTCCTGTCTGACTTCTCCTACTTTCTGACCCAGCTATGTTCCCTCTCCCCCTCAATCCTCCTCCTTGGTGATTTCAATATCCACATGGACTCCACTGACTCCACGCTAACCACTGACTTCACTGATTTACTCACCTGCTTTAACCTCACTCTACATGTCAACTTTCCTACCCATAACCGTGGTCACATTTTGGACCTTGTCTGCTCTACTGGACTAATTTTGCACCATCTCTCTGGCTCCGACCTCACTCTCTCTGACCACCTAGCCTTCACTCTGACCATCAACATCCCCACCCCAGCACCAAGGCATTATCGCACTATCAACTTCCGTAAGCTAAACGCTCTTTCACCTACCTCATTCTCATCGACCCTCTCTGAAAAAATGTCCACTTCTCCCTTCGTTGACCTCCACACCCCTTCTGACCTCACTGACTACTACAACCACACTCTCTCCTCCTGCCTTGACCAACTTGCGCCTATAAAAACCAAAACAGTTTCTTTCACCCATTCTGCTCCCTGGTTTACCCCTGAACTCCGCCTGATGAAAACTCGTGCTCGCCAACTTGAAAGACTCCGCAATAAAACAGGTCTCACAGTTCACTCCCAGGCCTACAAGGACCACATACAACACTATAAAGATGCCCTCTCCCGCTCTGCCTACTACTCTCAAATTATCCACTCTGGCTCCGGAAACCCAAAAGCACTCTTCTCTACAATAAACAAACTCCTCAGCCCCCTGAACACCACCACCCAGTCATTCACAATAGACAACTGCATCTCCTTCCTTTCATTCTTCCAACGCAAAATTGAAAACATCTACAACAGCTTGACCACCGCCGCACCCGCTACCCCTCAAACCACCTGCCCCCCCTTATCCTGCCATCCCCTGTCTCAATTCTCCCCAGTCTCCCCTACTGACCTCTCTGAACTCCTCATCGGAATGAAAACTGCCACCTGCACTCTTGACCCCATCCCCTCCAGCTTTGTCAAGGCCTCCCTTCCTGCTCTCTCTCCACTTATCATTGCAACAATAAACTCCTCCCTGTCTACAGGCATCGTCCCACCATCCCTCAAAATTGCTGCTGTTACCCCCATTCTGAAAAAACCTGGACTAAACCCTGACACCCTAAATAACTTCAGACCCATCTCCAACCTACCCTTTCTGTCAAAGGTTTTGGAACGCGCTGTAGCCACTCAACTCAAACATCACCTCTCTGCCAATAACCTGTATGAAACATTCCAATCTGGATTCCGCTCCAACCACAGTACTGAAACTGCTCTCCTCAAAATCACCAACGACCTTCTCCTCTCCTCTGACGCTGGCAACCTCAACATTCTCATCCTCCTCGACCTCAGCGCCGCCTTTGACACCATCGATCACACCAGCCTCCTCACCCGACTTGAAACCACCTTTAACATTACCGGCACTGCCCTCTCTTGGATTAAATCATACCTCTCTGACAGACGTCAGTTCATCTCCATCAATAACTGCAAATCCCCCACTGCTCCCCTCCCCCAAGGTGTCCCCCAAGGTTCAGTTCTTGGCCCCCTCCTCTTCATCCTTTACCTGTCCCCCCTCGGTCACTTAATCCGCCGTCATGGTCTCCAATTCCACTGCTTCGCTGATGACATCCAGCTTTTCATCTCCACCAAGTCCATCTCCACCGAAACCCACTCTATCCTGACAAACTGCATCACTGAAATAAAATCCTGGCTTCAAATCAACTTCCTCAAACTTAACTGTGATAAATCTGAAATAATCATCATTGGCCCAAAAACGCTCACCAAGTCCACCCATAACTTTGCCCTCAACATCGATGGTTTCCCAGTATCCACCTCCCCTCACATCCGGAATCTTGGCATCATCTTTGACCAAACCCTCTCCTTCGACAAATACACTAAACAGATCACAAAGACAGCCTTCTTTCACCTGAAAAACATCGCCCGTCTCCGTCCATCCCTCTCCTCCGTGGCTGCAGAAACCCTCATCCACGCCTTCATCACTTCCCGTCTGGACTACTGCAATAGCCTCCTTTATGGTTCACCCTCATCACCAATAAACTCCAATACATTCAGAACTCCGCTGCCCGTCTACTCACCCATTCCCGGACCCGTGACCACATCACCCCCGTCCTTTACAAGCTTCACTGGCTCCCCATCTCCCAGAGAATCCAGTACAAAATCCTCCTCTAGACCTACAAAGCCCTCCATAACCTGGCCCCATCCTACGTGGCTGACCTCCTCTCCAGACACACTCCCACCCGCAACCTCCGCTCTGCTGGTACCAACCTCCTGACCCCCCCCATCCGGACCAAATTTAGATCCTGGGGGGACAGGGCCTTCTCCATCGCTGCTCCCACCCTCTGGAACTCGCTACCTCACACCATCAGAGACTCCTCCTCACTCACCACATTCAAAACATCACTCAAGACCCACCTGTTCAACACTGCATTCAACATTTAACCCACAGCATCTAACCCCTGACTATCTCCTCTCGTTCTCCCTCCTTTGTGCTTTGAATATTTCCCTATTGATTCTTCTTTTTTTGCAATTGTTTTTATGTTTTGCTATGCATTATGTTTTGCACTCTGTCAAAGCGTCTTTGGGCTTCCTGAAAAGCGCTATATAAAATAAATGCATTATTATTATTATTATTATAGTTATGCTGATTTGTTTTCACCCTGTTTATGTTGTGTGGTGATTTTGGCTCACTTATAAGCAGATGGAAGATTTGTCTCAAAAAGGGCAAAATATAGCGATTATAAATTCTGTGTTACTCCATGAAGATTATTATTAAATCTACTTTACTTCACTCAAAGGTTTCACTCAGGACTTTCAAGCGCAGCACAGGAAACGGCTGCCGTAAACAGGAGACAGACAAATGCACAGACAGCCAACCCGGTTAGCAATTTCGATAAGATACCCACACACACACACGCAACACACACACACACACACACACACACACACACACACACACACACACACACACACACACACACACACACACACACACACACACAGATAACATGGAGTAGAGCAATATTGCATATGTAGAGATGGCATGAGGAAACTAGAGCAATGCGACTGTGTCGCTAATATGCCTCCACATAGTCCCACAATGAATAGATGCCCTCGTTCACTGTCCTAAAAATAAACAAGTTTAATTTAAATCCCTTCAGCTGTTTTTAAATATCACATTTTCACCAAACAGGACAGGATTCACATTGATCGGTGAAGCGGTTTCGGAGAAGGGAGTTTTTTTTAAAAATAGGCTTTTGAGCTAATATGGCAGCCACACCACATGGCATATGACCTTAAAATGTACACTCTGCATACATTGAAATGTATGCACACTCTGCATATGTATAGGTAGGAGATCAAGCTTCTGAAGTTTCGTGTTGATCGGATAAGGTTTGTTTTTCTATCCAAGATGGCTGCCAAACAACGTGACCCACGACGTCCTCATTTTCAAAATATATGCAACAATGGTGTTAGATTATATCTAACTATAATTCACCAAATGTCTGTCTGTCAGTCTGTCCGTCCGTCTGTTGAACCGATCGGCTGAACCGCAGCTGCAAAAACGGCTGAACTGATCACAACTAAATTTTGGGTGGGTAATCCTGGTACCCTCTGGAGGAAAATAGGCTATATTGTTTATCCTAATTTTCCCCAATTTTTTCAATTTCCAATTTTTCCAATTTTCCTGTTTTTCCAAACACGGTGGAATAATATTTACCGATATGAACAGTGATGTGGCTTTTATTGAAATTCTACAAATACTGTTTAGATTTTGATGATTTGCATGTGATATGATTTAACAGATGTTTATATAAATCGTTTAAAATAAAAAAGCCTTCAATTTCTGATATTTTGCCTTTTCATTTGGACCTCCCAATTGAAGCCCCACCCATAGGGTGGGTACCGTTGCTAGTTTGTAAAATTTCGCCACGATAGGATAAGCGGTTTCAGAGATATAATTATTTTATTTTTTCTTCAATCCAACATGCCTGCCACACCATATGACCAATGATATTTTTGTTTGTCCAATTATATTTTTGCCTAGTCAATGCCTAGTCAATGCCTAGTCTAGTCAATAATGCCTAGTCAATGACTCATGTAAATTTTCGAATCAATCGATTTGGTGGTTTGGGCGAAGATTTATTTTTAAGGTTTTAGGTTGAATCCATTATGGCTGCCAAACAATGTGACCTATGATGTCATACATTTAATATTTCAATACAAATGGGTCATTGATGATGTGCATACAATTTCAGATTTTTCGGATAAAAACAATTTGATGAAAACATTTTGGCTGGTGTACCACTTCACTGATGATGTCATCATTATCATGGTTTTGTTCCCCCATTGGGAGTACTTGACAATGTGCCTAGTTTCAAATTTTTCCATTTAGCGGTTTCCGAGAAATAATTTTTTTATTGTTTGCATTTAATCCAAGATGGCTGCCATACCACGTGACCTATGACGTCACAATTATCAGAGAAACATTATGCATGGGTGTCATTCCTACCCTGAAAGTTTCGTCTCAATCGGACGCATGGTGGCTGAGAAAAACGAGGTTTAGCCCGTACGGATGAACGGACGGACGGACAACCCGAAGACATAATACCTCTGGCCACCTTCGGGGGCGGAGGCATAAAAATGCCTGCCCTATCAAATGTGTGCAAAATTCTATGTTGAAAGCTACTATAGAGCGAAGTCGCAGGCAATTAAGACATAACTTTCATTTCCCAGGGTTTTTTTTAAGAACTAACAAGACTGATAAAGATTACAATATATTGCTGAAATACCAAATTGGGGGATCACAAAATCACTGAATTGTACTGTACTTCCGTCTCTATAATTCGGCAGAAAGTCTAGCACAATAATGGCTGAAGCGATTACAATGATTCTAATTTGAGGATGTGACATTGTCTCTTGGGTATTTCACCCATAATATAACAACAACAAAAATTGGATGAAATAAAAACGATAAAACCAAAATACACCTGTTCAACAAACTGTTTAACTCCATTTTCGCATGTGGCACCTCACTTCCTGCCGTAGACTGAAAGTCAACGTGGATTGCAAGACACTACAAAAAGCTGATTGCAAAGGAAAAGGGCCAGAATAAACAGCACTATATTAAAAACAAAGAAATAAAGAATGCAACATTTCATGCCAAGTATAGGGATAACTCAGAGTGAAAGACAGCAGACAGCCTCCCAGGTATCCTCCCTCCTGTACTCGTTAGAATGTGAACCCTGAGAGAAAAAAGGCTGCGGCACACATTAATTATGCTACGAATGCAAGAGCTAAAATGAAGTGGCATAAAAAGTATGATGGAAAACACATTGAGGTAACGAGAACGTCACTCAGTCGAGTACATACCTCTACCAGGCTGAACAATTTAAGCTTTGGGTCCACTGATAGGCCGGATCTGCATCTGCACTATTTTTGGTGCTGTCTCTCATTGGTGAAGAATCACAAAGAAAATTAAGCATTCTCGTATCTGGATCCGGATCTTCAGCAAAATGGAATAAATTGCTCTTGTCGCACTCCCAACCTGTCCGCAACGTTCCGTCCGAATCCGTGCGCAACTTTTTTGATATATCCTGCTCACAGACAAACAAATAGACAGACAGACAGACAGACAAACAGGGGTGAAAACATAACCTCCATCCACCTTCGGTGGCGGAGGTAATAAATGCTTTCAAGAAAGGCAGGTATGTATTTACGGAGCCAAATACCCCCCTCCTGTACCGTGTAAGTTCCACATCAGCTTGGTGTCCTTTACTCCGTGCCTTTTCATCTCTCTTGCCCAGTTACTGTGTATGCTCGTGTGTGTTCATGTGTGTGTATGTTGCCGTCATTTTGCCCCATGTTTCCATCATTTTATCGCGCCAATGATCAGGTTAATTCTGGATACCTGAAGGGCAAAATTTATAGTAATCCAGCAATATATCTGGCACTGTAATACAACGCACTGGATTACGGGCAGACGTTAGAATGTGAACGTTTGCTCATGAAAGAGTGATACTTAAGCTATCCTTGAAGCATCAGCGTTAGCATGACTGTAACCACCCAGGAACCTTCTGGGAGGTTGCCATCTACGTGACACCCTGAGGGTTTTATCAGAAGATTGCTGTCCGCGTTTCAATATTAGAGACGGAATAATCCTAAATGTACCACACCTGGTGGTGTAATGGTTAGAGAATCCGCTCTGAGTCTCAGCTCTGGTTCAAACCCTGCCAGAGTCAAGTTCCAACTCCTTCAAAAGTGGTACGTGGTGCTTCATTGCTTGACAATCATGGCAAACGAACCAGTATAACCCTTGCCAAGAAACTGCTACAGCAGCACCAACAAATATTTTATACGTCAAATTAAATCAAAAATGCTCAATGATTCCGACCTGCCACTAAGGCAGCAGAGCACAGATCTAAGTGAGGATTCAAGTAAGGTATAAGGTTAGTCCTGGCATAATATAAGCAGCATGTTTAGAGTGGACATTTTGGTAGAAGATTTGTTGGTCGTGTTAGCAAACACGGCATGCGTTGTTAGCAGCCACTGATAGCGATTCCTGATCCAAGAGTTTTGGTCAGGCTGTCTTTTGCCAAGGAAAGTTCACAAGCTTGACTGATATTCCAAACTTTTGCAGGCCAGATCAATAGGATGTGCTGCCTGTGGCTGGGCCTCTGGCATGATCACCCAGCTTCACTTGTAATTAAAGCAGGATGACAGCTCAGCAAAGCATCAGGGCCAATGTTTTTTATTTTGTTGGTCTTACAGATTGAGCAGCATTGTATATTCAATAATGTACAACCCTTGATTATTTTCACTTCATTCCAGTTTTAAACAAAGAATTATATTACAGTTTTAAAAAGTAAATTAGCAGCCTTTAGAAAGTACACAATAGTATGAGTGAACATACACATGTGCCTTTCATATACGTATATCGGTATATGAATGGACCGGTTGTGTGCCATGTCTACCATCCCATGTCTTCCATGTTCTCATAGCAAATTTGAAAATGCTTACACACTATCAAAGTTGAATATCTCACGTGATGGAGAAACTCTCTTGCACAATGCCTTTTGCATTATTCAGGGTTTTGAGTTCAGCAAATCAATTCCTAATGGCATGATGCAGGCGGAGAGATGGTGTGACAAGGCATGACATATAATCAATAAACCTCAACCATGACTAGTGTGGCGACATCAATAAAGCCCAAAAAGGTCACAGACAGAATAATGGCATTAATTAAGTGAAATTAATTCCAACTATACTTTTGATCATCTGAAACAGAAGTCCATAATATGGCTTGAATGTTTATCGGAAGAGCTTTATCATTTCATGGTAAATATAACTAGAAAGCATCTGAAAATGCAAAGCCCGTCCACGTCCGTTTGTTTTCAGTAGTCTTCTTCTTCCATATGCTAAACATGACAAAAGCAGTTAAAAAGAAAATACAAAACGAAAATTGACGATTTTATGCAACCTTGACCTTTGACCTTTTGATCTAAAAAAAACCAACATGATCAGCTTCTAGCTTTTGATTGGTGAACCAATTCAGTGACCCAATATGCAAATTCTATAAATTTCAGGTCAATCCTGGTGGAAATTTCCAATTTTGTCCTGGTGGCGTCTGGTCAAATCTATTTCTGGTGTTTGTTCCTCCTCCATCCCCTCCCTTACCGCAAACGGCTACACAGCTGACTCCGATCGTGAAAAAGCTGAATGCCTCAACTCTGTGTTTGCCTCTAAATCTTGTGTCCCAAACCCATCCCTCTCTGTACCCACCCTACCCAGTCATACCCAGCTGCTCCTGGACTCTGTGTCCTTCTCTCCTGACAAGGTGGAGAAGTTTCGGTCAACCCTCGAAACTGATTCTGCAACTGGACCTGACAGCATCAGCCGATGGGTCCTAAAATCCTGCTCTGTTGCTCTTTCACTCCCTCTCTCTGTTCTCTTCACCCTCTCTTTTGCTCAAGGTCATCTGCCATCAGCTTGGAAATCAGCAAACATTACCGCTTTACACAAAAAATGTGCAAAAACAGATCCTCGCAACTACAGACCAATCAGCCTTCTCCAAATTATCAGCAAAGTCATGGAATCCATCATTGCTTTGGATATCAAATCTTTCCTCTTCTCCAATGGCTTGATCTCTGACCATCAATTTGGTTTCAGACCAGGTCACTCTACTCTGGACATGCTGCTTCTGCTGTCTCAACAATGGATGGAGATCCTCAATGCCAAACAGGAAATTAGAGCTGTCTCCCTTGACATATCACGTACCTTCGATATGGTCTGGCACCCCACTCTGCTCACCAAACTCTCCTCCTATGGTATCCATGGAAATCTCCACTCATGGCTTGCGGACTTGCTCTCTAGTCGTAGTCAACATGTGGCCCTGAATGGATTTCTCTCATCTCCCCTTCATGTTCAGGCTGGAGATCCCCAAGGCAGTGTTCTGGGCCCTGTGCTTTTTCTGGTCTTCATCAATGATCTCTCTGACTCTCTTGAAAATCCTCTCTACCTCTTTGCGGATGACTCCACTCTCTGCCGCTCCATTCCTCATCCCTCAGATTGGCAGTCTGCAGCCTCATCACTCTCTGCAGACCTGGACAAAATCACAGACTGGTCAAACAAGTGGAACATGTCTTTCCATCCTGACAAATTTCACACTCTTACTATGTCTCTCCGAAAAGACCGACTGGACAACCCTCCCATCTACTTTCTGAACAATCCTCTCTAAGAAGTTCTGTCACTCAAGCTTTTGAGTCTCACTATCTGCCATGATCTTTCCTAGGAAAACCACAATTCCAATCTGGCCTCCAAAGCCAGTCGCCGACTGGGCATCCTCCGTCATGCGAAGTCCTTCCTTGGCACACCTGAGCTCCTCACCACATACAAGGCTTTCATCCGCAGCTCAATGGAATACTGTTCTCCCCTCTGGGCCGGTGCTCCTGCCTCACACCTAGCTCGTCTTCACCCTGTTGAAACCAAAGCTTTCAGAATCATTGGAATCTCCCGCGATGAAGCTAACTCCGAGGGCCTTTCACTTACTCACCGCAGGCAGGGTGGTGGTCTTTCTGTCTTCTACCGACTCCTCTCTGGCCTTGCTCCCCCAGCTCTCTCTGGGCTCTGTCCTCCAAATATTCCTGCAGGTCGCACAAGATCTGCCTGCAACCCTCTTCTGGTTAAACTGCCAAAATCAAGACGCTCTGCTCACCTTCACTCCTTCATTCCCCTTTTTTCCCACCTCTGGAACAAACTCCCTCACTCTATTCAATTGCACTCCTCCCTCCAAGTCTTTAAAACAGCTGTTCACCACCATCTCTTATCTTCCCCCATCGAAAACCTTGATGTTTTCTACCCCCGCTAATTTCACCCCAGATCCACTTTTTTGAAATACCAACTTTTTTTCCTGGAAGTCCTTGTAGTATCCTTGTGTTTTATACTTCTCCCACCCCCCAACCCCTTCCCACGCCTCCTCCCCCCAAGCCCTCTCCCTCCCACAGATCTCCCGATGTCCCTGCTCTCAAATGTTGTGTTTGTGCTTCCCCTTCTCTCCCCATCTTGTCTACCGCTACCCTTATTTTAGGTTTTGTGTGTCTGTTTGATTTTTGTGTGATAAATGTTAGCTCTTTCACGAGCCTCGATTTCTGTTTCCAAAAAAAAATAAAAAGTCAGTGACCAATTGAAAATTAAGAGTGGGATTACCCATGATTCAATGCAAAGACGTTTCAAATTGGTTGCTATGATCATCATTCAAAAAACAGCAAGTATTTAGCCACAATGTTTCAACTTTTGATACAACAACACACAACAACATGCATTTTAAGGCCATTTTCCCTGCTAGAGCGGGGGTTAGCCAACAACTTAGTTAGCCAACAACAACAACATAATCAACTTTTGATACAACAGATAAGAAAAGGTCAATGATAAAGGGGATTTTAACCTAATGGATAAACTGTGGACCAGTTTTTCCTGTATACCAGTTCGTACTCCAAACCGCTGGAAACACCACATTGATTTTTTGGTACCAAACTCCATCAAAGGATGTAATGAGGTCTAAATACAAGTAGTTCTGACAGAATCCAAACTAGAAAAGTTCTGGTGCATAAGCACTACTGTCAGAATACTGTCAAGGTCCATAAACCTTACTGTCTAATGCACTCAACTGTTTACTGTGTCACATAGGGTGAATCGAAATGGCAAAACACCAGCCGTATGACGGACGCAATGGAGGTATGTGCAAAAGGCATACCTTTATGCCACATTAACCTGGATCCATGAATAAAAATAATAAGCTTAGGTTCGGAATTGTGAAATTATTGCCAATGCAAGAAGATGGCTTTGGACATTTGCATATTCTCCAGGTCTCCCAAAGCAAATGGCTACTCCATGAAAGGTTTTCCAAGTGGTCAAAGGTTTGTTCTTTCCATCATTTGAGAAACTGTTTTTTTATTTTCCTCCGAATAAAACTATTAGGGGAATAAAAATCACATTAACCGGTAAACAATGAGAATAAGGGCCGATTGCATGAGCCCGCACGTACACGCACTCAAACTGGTCATTCAAATTACCTTCGACATGCAATGTAATGTGATCCCTGCAGCTGCAAAAATGCTGTTCCCAAAAGGGGATTAACATGGACCACCAATATATGCTTCACAACAAATATGGTTAACAACAGTTGCACACAACCAGCAAAAAAACAGACAAAGGTAACTAGAACTGCAATCGTTAGAGCGCAAACTTCCGCCAGGCTGAACAGTTTACGTTTTGTATCCACAGATAGGCCGGATCTGGACCTGGACCTGAACCAAAATTGAACTGGATTGTTATTGTCACCTAACCAACTCATTCACCAAGTTCCCTCATAATGCGTCCATTTCTTCTAGAAATATCATACTCGCATCGCTCAATGTTGAAGAATCACTTGAATGTTTTTTTTTTTATCTCGTATCTGGATCCATATTCGAATTTTCACCAAAATCGAATCGATTCGTCCTTGTCACACACCAAACCTGCCCACCAAATTTCATCAAAATCCGTCAATAACCGTTGAAATATCGCGGTATATATCATTTTTTGCCCGATCACTCAATGGTGAAGAATCACTTCCAAATATTCTCTGATCCGGATTCGAATTTTCACCAAAATCAAATTGATTCGTCCTTGTCACACACCAAACCTGTACACCAAATTTCATCAAAATCCGTCAACAACCGTTGAAATATCATGGTATATATCATTTTTTGCCCGATCACTCAATGGTGAAGAATCACTTCCAAATATTCTCTGATCCGGATTCGAATTTTCACCAAAATCAAATTGATTCGTCCTTGTCACACACCAAACCTGTACACCAAATTTCATCAAAATCCGTCAATAACCGTTGAAATATCGCGGTATATATCATTTTTTGCCCGATCACTCAATGGTGAAGAATCACTTCAAAATATTCTCTGATCCGGATTCGAATCTTCAACAAAATCAAATTGATTCGTCCTTGTCACACACCAAACCTGTACACCAAATTTCATCAAAATCCGTCAATAACCGTTGAAATATCGCGGTATATATCATTTTTTGCCCGATCACTCAATGGTGAAGAATCACTTCAAAATATTCTCTGATCCGGATTCGAATCTTCAACAAAATCAAATTGATTCGTCCTTGTCATACACCAAACCTGTACACCAAATTTCATCAAAATCCGTCAACAACCGTTGAAATATCATGGTATATATCATTTTTTTCCCGATCACTCAATGGTGAAGAATCACTTCAAAATATTCTCTGATCCGGATTCGAATCTTCAACAAAATCAAATTGATTCGTCCTTGTCACACACCAAACCTGTACACCAAATTTTGTCCAAATCTGTCCACAACTTTTTTGAGACATCTTGTTCATAGACAGACAGACAAACAAACAAACGGAGGTGAAAACAAAATCTCAGTCCACCTTTGGTGGCGGAGGTAAATGTGTACCTCAACATCTAAGGAATGTTGTTACAGTGGGTGTTAGTCCTGGTGTTAGAACATCCTGGTGTTAGGATGTTCCGAGACATCATTCCGAGTGTAACAACAATGTTAATCAAGATAAATCGATTGTTCCGACCTCCTAAAATCCATTATTGATACTTATCATCATTCCTTCATCCCCGTTGTGCCTCACCTGTCGAACAGATTAATCACTCTTTAACATCATCTCATAATCACTACCACTGCTAACCCTCTCTGCCGTTTGCCTCCTTACCATTCTGCTTGGCATATCTTGGTGCACACCTGCATTTTTTCCAGGGACAAATCCAGCTTTTCAGGTTCCATTCTTCTTCCAAAAACGAAAAACTCGAAACTCCCATGAAACCGAAAATAAAATGCACAAAATAACAATTCAAATGTTTAACTCGTTCACATTTAGATTTACTGTGCACAATTCATTGATTTTAAGAATGGAATAAACTGTGAATAACCTGCATGTGCTGCCTTGAATTTACACCACAAACAACTATCATGATCATATTAGTCTTTCATCTGAACCTTTTTTTTTTTTTTTTTTTGTATACAAGATCGAGGCTCGTGAAAGAGCTAACATTAATCACACAAAAAGTCAAACCGACACACAAAACACAAAATAAGGGGAGGGGTAGACAAGATGGGGAGAGAGAGGGAAGGACACAAACACAACATTTGAGAGCAAGGATATCGAGAGAACTGTGGGAGGGAGAGGGCTTGGGGGAGATGGGAGAGGTATAAAACATATGAACACTGCAAGGACTTCCAGGAAAGAAGTTGGAATTTCCCAAAAAAAAGTGTACCTGGGGTGAATTAGCGGGGGTAGAAAAGATCAAGGTTTTTAGGGGGAAGATAAGAGATGGTGGTGAACAGCTGTTTTAAAGACCTGGAGGGAGGAGTGGGATTGAAGGGAGTGGGGGAGTTTGTTCCAGAGGTGGGAGAAAAGAGGAATGAAGGAGTGAAGGTGAGCAGAGAGTCTTGAGTTGGGCAGTTTAACCATAAGAGGGTTGCTGGCAGATCTTGTGCGACCTGTAGGAATATTTGGGGGACAGAGCACAGAGAGAGCTGGTGGAGCAAGGCCGGAGAGGAGTCGGTAGAAGACAGAAAGACCACCAACCTGCCTGCGGTGAGTGAGTGAAAGGCCCTCGGAGTTAGCTTCATCGCAGGAGATTCCAATGATTCGGAAAGCTTTGGTTTCAACAGCGTGAAGACGAGCTACGTGTGAGGCAGGAGCACCAGCCCAGAGGGGAGAGCAGTATTCCATTGAGCTGCGGATGAAAGCCTTGTATGTGGTGAGGAGCTCAGGTGTGCCAAGGAAGGACTTCGCACGACGGAGGATGCCCAGTCGGTGACTGGCTTTGGAGGCCAGCTTGGAAATGTGGTTTTCATTAAAATGTGGAAATGTGGTTTGGAAAAAAGGTTTGATTGCATTATTCAAATTTTCAGGATTATGCCAGAGTCAAAGGTCAATTTAGCAGTTACAGAAATTGACAAAATGATACCTTAACAAAGTCTCTACAGAGCAAAGCAGGTACAGTATACCTCACCCAGTCAGGTGTCTTCTTTCCCATTTCATAGGGGTCAACGGTCAGGAATGGTCACAAAATTAAAGGTTTCACATGGCAACTCTCTTTCTTTTACCAATGCGGACAAGACCGAGCATAAACATACCTTGCACCGCCCTTACAGACAGAAAGTAGGCACATGTTGGTCCAAGTCTTGTTTTTTTATTCCACAAGGGTCAAAGGTCAAAAACCGTCACAAAATCAAGGGTTTTGGCCTGCAGTCTTGATAACTTAACCAATAGGGACAAGACTTGAAACGAAAACACCTTGCCTTTTTGACTATAACAAGTAAACATTGGTATTGTCTCTTCCTTTTGGTTTTAATGGGGTCAAAGTAGAAGGGGTAAATGTGGGGGAGTACATAATATAATTTGTTTAAGAATGTCTGCGATTCTACCTTCTTATTCAATTTCTCATTGAATATTTATCAAGGACTTTCTTTAATTGTTCAATAGAATTGTTCATTGTTCATTGTTCAATAGAAGTGGAATTGTTCAATCTTAAAAATGGAGGAATTACATAATGAGGTGATAGATCGATCTCGACTTGGACACAAGCAGACAAAGCGAGAGAATAAAAAGTGGTGACCTTATATACATACACCCAATCCATTTTGATAAAAACAATGTAATAAATGATTGGAGTTCTTTTTTATTATTAAAAAGGTCAGAATCAAACTCCCGTTCATATAATTTTAATCAAAAAAACACAAAAATAGCCAGCCAATAGCCATTGTTTAATTGATGGTTCTTAACTCTGCTCAACCATGAGAATTGACTGCAGCTCCTTTAAAATCTTGGCAACATGAAGGTCAGAGAAATGACAGCGCATTAAACTAGGACGGACGGCACTCAGTAGAGAGCATACCTCCCCCTGGTTGGCCATATCACTCAATGGTGAAGAATCACTTAAAAAATTCCACTAGCTGGACTGGATCCGGATCCGGATCTTCACCAAAATCGAATAGATTCTTCCTTGTCACACACACAACCTGTCCAACAAGTTTCGTCCAAATCCATCCATAAAGTTTTCAGATATCCTGCAATGTATCGTTTTTGTCCTATCTCCCAAATGGTGAAGAATCACTTAAGAAAATTAAATAATTCTCATATCCGAAACCATATTCAGATCTTCGCCAAAATCGAATATATTTGTCCTCGTCACACACTGAACCGGTCCACCAGGTTTCGTCCAAATCCTTCCACAACTTTTTGAGATATTTTGTTCACAAACGGACAGTCAGATAGACAGACAGGGGTGAAAACATAACCTCCATCCACCTTTGGTGGCGGAGGTAATAAAGTAACCTTTTTTTCTTGGGACACAAGGAAGCAAAGTGTTTAGCAGAAAACCAAAGTCTGTGTTGTCCTTCTTTAATGTGTCGAAAATCCAAACCGGCATCCCACATAACTAATCCTCTGCATCCCTCCCATTAGGGATCTGTCTGAATATGTTCTTTGAAATGGTTCTGAAGCTCTTCTTTTGAAATGGTTACTACAGCGACTGCGCACACACAGCGAACCCAACCACCCCCTCCCGAGGTGGCGAAAATATCACAAAGGTAGGGGCACGGCACCTCAGCGACCGTGTGAGAGGTAGGGGAACAACCCTGACATTTTGAGAAGATTGGCACACGTGATAATATTAATTTTTCTGAAGCGATTGTGTGGTTCTTCTTGTTGTTGTTGTTGTTATTGTGAAGGTAATTTTGAGATAATAATAATTTTTCCGAAGTGATCGTGTTGTTGTTGTTATTGTTGTTGTTGTTGTTGTTGTGAAGGTAATGTTGAGATATAAATCTTTTGTTTTTTTTCCAAAGCTAACCTGTTATTGGAGGTGTAGTTGTTGTTCTAAAGGTAATCTGCACAAAGCAATACTAATACCCGACTGCAAAGCCACAATGAGCCGGCGAAGCCAAAGCCCCTTGCCACTATTTTACCCATCACTATGGCATCAGTAGGTTAGGTAGTTGGTAGTAGGTAGGTGTAGTAGGTACCGTACCTCGTTCAAAATGACACCATTTGCATTCTGGATGAGATTAAAATTTATAAAATTTCCTTCTTGATTAATTCGGTGAATTCCTTCTCAACTTCGGATATTTTCGGCCATGAAAAACTATCCCCTCCGGCCGCGAGATTTCTAAAAAATAATTCTGCGTCAATTTTAGAATATTTGACGCCGTTTTCAGCCTCCGAAACGCGGTAATAAGCTTTTTTGAAATATTTTTTCAAATGCTCGAATCTCATTGGTTCCGGTGTTTGGTGACGATTTTCGTTGAAGATAACCAGGGCCCGTATGGGCCCGGGGAACGAGGCTGGTCATAAAATATTTTAATTACAAATTAGAGGTGCATAAGATTGTGAATCAAACAAAGACGGGTGAAACAAACTCCTATTGAACTTTTTCGCAATTTTTTATGCATACTTCCGCATCCGCAAGATGGCGGCCTCCATGGAGCAATTTGGTGCGTCGAAATTCTCAAAGGATTCAGCAAAATCTAGCTTTCCAACATAATATGTACGCGTTCATTCACAACACAGGCCGGGTTCGCCGGCTATTAATTTTTCTGGAGCAAATGTGTTGTTGTTGTTGAAAGTTGTTGTTGTTGTTGTTGTGAAGGTAATGTTGAGATAATACTAATTTTCCAGAGCAATTGTGTTGTTGTTGTTGTTGAAGGTTGTTGTTGTTGTTGTGAAGGTAATGTTGAGATAATATTAATTTTTCTGGAGCAATTGTGTTGTTGTTTTTGAAGGTTGTTGTTGTGAAGGTAATGTTGAGATAATATTTATTTTTCTGGAGCAATTGTGTTGTTGTTGTTGAAGGTTGTTGTTGTTATTGTTGTGAAGGTAATGTTGAGATAATATTTAGCAATTGTGTTGCTATATTTAGCAATTGAGATAATATTTAGCAATTGTGTTGTTTTTGAAGGTTGTTGTTGTTGTGGTGAAGGTAATGTTGAGATAATATTTATCTTTCCAGAGCAATTGTGTTGTTGTTTTTGAAGGTTGTTGTTGTTGTTGTGAAGGTAATGTTGAGATAATATTGATCTTTCCAGAGCAATTGTGTTGTTGTTTTTGAAGGTTGGTGTTTGTTTGTTTGTTTTTGTTTGTTTTTTGTATACAAGATCGAGGCTCGTGAAAGAGCGAACATTAATCACACAGAAAGACAAACCGACACATAAAACATATAACATCGGGAGCGGTAGACAAGATGGGGAGAGAGGGGGAAGGACACAAACACAACATTTGAGAGCAGGGACCGAGAGACATGGAGACATGGAGAGATCTGTGGGAGGGAGAGGGCTTTGTGGGGGGGCATGGGAAGGGGGGGGGGGTGGTGGATCTGGTGGATTTCAAACAAGGTGGATCTGGGGTGAATTAGCGGGGGTAGAAAAGATCAAGGTTTTGGATGGGGGAAGATAAGAGATGGTGGTGAACAGCTGTTTTAAAGACCTGGAGGGAGGAGTGGGATTGAAGGGAGTGTGGGAGTTTGTTCCAGAGGCGGGAGAAAAGAGGAATGAAAGAGTAAAGGTGAGCAGAGAGCCGAGATTTCGGCAGTTTAACCATCAGAGGGTTGCTGGCAGATCTTGTGCGACCTGTCGGAATATTTGGGGGACGGAGCACAGAGAGCTGGGGGAGCAAGGTCGGAGAGGAGTCGGTAGAAGACAGAAAGACCACCTACCTGCCTGCGGTGAGAGTGAAAGGCCCTCAGAGATAGCTTAATCGCGGGAGATTCCAATAATTCTGAAAGCTTTGGTTTCAACAGCGTGAAGCCGAGCTAGGTGTGAGGCAGGAGCACCGGCCAATAGGGGAGAACAGTATTCCATTGAGCTGCGGATGAAAGCCTTGTATGTGGTGAGGAGCTCAGGTGTGCCGAGGAAGGACTTCGCACGACGGAGGCTGCCCAGTCGGCGACTGGCTTTGGAGGCCAGCTTGGAAATGTGGTTTTCCCAAGAAAGATCATGGCAGATAGTGAGACCCAAAAGCTTGAGCGACAGAACTTCTTGGAGAGAATTGTTGAGAAAGTCGATGGGAGGGTTGTCCAGTCGATCTTTTCGGAGAGACATAGTAAGAGCGTGAGATTTGTCAGGATTGAAAGACATGTTCCACTTGATTGACCAGTCTGTGATTTTGTCCGTCTTCAGAGAGTGAGGAGGCTGCAGACTGCCGACCTGAGGGAAGAGGAATGGAGCGGCAGAGAGTGGAGTCATCAGCAAAGAGATAGAGAGGATTTTCCAGAGAGTCGGAGAGATCATTGATAAAGACCAGAAAAAGCACAGGGCCCAGAACACTGCCTTGGGGAACTCCAGCCTGAACAGGAAGGGGAGATGAGAGAAATCCATTCAGGGCCACACATTGACTACGACCAGAGAGGAAGTCCACAAGCCATGCATGGAGATTTCCATGGATACCATAGGAGGAGAGTTTGGTGAGCAGAGCTGGGTGCCAGACCGTATCGAAGGCACGTGATATGTCAAGGGAGACAGCTCTGATTTCCTGTTTGGCATTGAGGACCTCCATCCATTGTTGAGAAAGCAGAAGCAGCATGTCCAGAGTAGAGTGACCTGGTCTGAAACCAAATTGATGATCAGAGATCAAGCCATTGGAGAAGAGGAAAGATTTCATATCCGAAGCAATGATGGATTCCATGACTTTGCTGATAATTGGGAGCAGGCTGATTGGTCTGTAGTTGCAAGGATCTGTTTTTTCACCTTTTTGTGTAAAGCGCTAATGTTTGCTGATTTCCAGGATGCCGGCAGATGACCTTGAGCAAAAGAGAGGGTGAAAAAAAACAGAGAGAGGGTGAGATAGAGCGGCAGAGCAGGATTTTAGGACCCGTGGGCTGATGCCGTCTGGTCCAGTTGCAGAATCAGAGTCGAGGTTAGACAAAAACTCCTCCACCTTGTCAGGAGAGAAGGACACATAGTCCAGGAGCAGTTGGGTTCGACTGGGAAAGGTGGGAACAGAGAGAGATGGGTTTGGGACTAAAGATTTTGAGGCAAACACAGAGTTGAGGCATTCGGCTTTGTCACGTGCGATGTCAACTGTGTGGCCATTTGAGGTAAGGGAGGTGATGGAGGGGGAACAAACACCAAAACTGATTTGACCAGACGCCACCAGGATTTGGAGGAAGGAGACAGGTTTGAGAGTTCATTCTTGAGTGTGGAGAGATAGTGCTTCCTGGCACTCCTGAGGGTAGACACACACTTGTTCCGAGCTTGGTGGAAGGAACTGAGATTGCCTTCAGTTGGATTTGCCTTCCAAGAGGCCAAGGCAAGTTGTTTCAGGGCAACTGCCTCACCACAAGATTCAGTGTACCATGGACGGGAGGAAGGGTAAGACAACTGAAGATGAGATGGGATAAATCTGTGCATGAGAGAGAGCAGTTTGCTTTGGAAGAATTCCCAGCAAGAATTGATGTCAGAGGCAGTGGAGATGGGAGACCAATCCAGACGATTGATGGCTGCTTGAAGACCGTCCCAGTCGGCCTGAGTGAAATGCCAGACTCGTCGACGCTGAGGAGGCTCTCTGAGAATGGCCAGAGAGATGTCCACTTAGGCAAGCACATGATCAGAAGAACCGATTGGAGCAGAAGAAGAGCAGCAGACATTAGCAGGGAAGTTTGTCATAACCAAGTCTAGAAGAGAAGATACTCCATTGGCTGAGATCCGGGTTGGGAAATTGACAGATTGTGTCAATCCCATTGAGTCACAGAAGTCCTTTGCTGGGGTGCCATGAATGGTGAGAGAGGAACCCACACCCAACCAGGTGGCATGATGACAATTGAAGTCGCCACATATGAGGAAGAGAGAGTTGGGATGAGTGGATAGAAGTTGGTCCATGTTGTCAGACAGTGAAATGTAAATGGAGTCATCACTGTTTGGAGGACGGTACAGAACACATATGAACAAAAGGTCGGAGCGGAGAGGAAGCCGTCGCCAGAGGTACTCCTGGGGGTGAGGAGGAGAGAGGGCAGTGCAAGGAGAGTGAGGAAGAGAGTTTTTGATAAAGATAGCCACCCCACCACCAGGACGAGGCTCAGGTCTATCATACCGGAGGAGGGAGTAACCTTGGGAGTAAGTAAGTTGTTGTTGGAGGGAGTAAGTTGTTGTTGTTGTGAAGGTAATGTTGAGATAATATTAATTTTTCTGGAGCAATTGTGTTGTTGTTTTTGAAGGTTGTTGTTGTTGTGAAGGTAATGTTGAGATAATATTTACTTTTCTGGAGCAATTTTGTTGTTGTTTTTGAAGGTTGTTGTTGTTGTTGTGAAGCTAATGTTGAGATAATAATGATTTTTCGAGAGCAATTGTGTTGTTGTTGTTGAAGGTTGTTGTTGTTGTTGTGAAGGTAATGTTGAGATAATATATTTGTTTTTCTGGAGCAATTGTGTTGTTGTTGTTGAAGGTTGTTGTTGTTGTTATTGTGAAGGTAATGTTGAGATAATATTTATTTTTCCAGAGTGATCGTGTTGTTATTGTGAAGGTAATGTTATGCGGAAGTTCTTTTGTTGTACAATGGCGATATTTAATGCTCCAAATAATCGGAGATTTTTCATGAAGAAGATTTTTGCATTCGTGTCCTTTTGTCTGTTTGTCTTTGTATATTTGTTTGTCCACACAGAATAAATACGATTTTCTCTGCAACCGTTGTTCCGATTGACAGGAAATTTTCACCATAGGTGCACCTACACCTGTAGAATTTTTTAATGATAATTATGACGTCACAGATCACGTGGTTCGGCAGCCATCTTTGAAAAACCGAAAAACTTTGCACCTCTAAATCTCCGAAAGCGTTGAATAGAAAAAAATGACATGGCTCACTGTAAAGAACTCTCCATGGGGAATAAAATATGTTAATGATGATGTCGTAGGTGCCTCCATCATGACGTCATAATTCGACAAGTACAAAACTTCATCCCATCAAGATGAAATTTATTGAGCGTCACGTCGGCATAAATTGGCGAAGAAAAAAATAATGATGACGTCATAGGTCACGTGGTTCGGCCGACATATTTGTTTCAACACAAAAGCCTTAAAAACCACTGAAAATACATCCTGGTGAGGGATTGCAATCTCTGATTGCTCTTTTTCTTGTTGTTGTTGTATTGTGAAGGTAATTTGAGGTCATGTTATTTTCCCGAGGCAATGTTTACATCAAAAACGAACAGCATTTCTCTGCACAACCTATTTTGACAACAGGATGATTCACACACACCTCAACCACTGAGGTATGTTAATGTGCTGCAAGACAAGACACGTCGTCATTGGTTGCGACATACATACACACACACCAACACACATTCTCATGGAATCAGACCACGATCCTTGGCACAGGATATATGAGAGTGAACCGAGAGATTATCGAGGCATGGTACTCTGATAAAAACTCCATCAACCGACACATCGACTTACACCCCACATACAAAGCATTATGCAATCAATTACGTCAAAAACCGCAGAGTCATTTGAATGCAGGAAAGCTCTGTGATTGGCAAGGACTTGGACCAATCCATGACGTGAACAGTCCCTCACGGAACTTAACAGTTAACACAACACTCAACGCCTCTGAGGAAGAGAACAAGTTTGCTCTCGAAACATCAGATGACTAGTAAAGAATTTAAATTATTTTACTGCTCAGTGTGCTATCCTTTACTATGTGTGTATATATATATATATATATATACATATATATATATATATATATATATATATATACAATATATATATATATATATATATATATATATATATATATATATATATATATATATATATATATATATATATACAGTGCGTATCAAAAAAAGGTAATCCGAATTCAAGGGGTTAATATGCAAAGTTTATTTATTTTGACAATTTACATGTGGTTTACTAATTAAGAGGAGATCCTCAGCTTTCCATTGATGCCTTCCATGCATCATTGCTGTCACACATGACCGAGTACATGTTCATTGAAAATGACAAGTTCAAATCGCATTTTTTCAAGTTTGGCGAATCGGTGCAAGACAGTTTGAAATGGACGCATTACTTGTCGACTGACAAGTGGATTATGCAAAATTGTTAAGCTGGTCTGGTAATCGTCGGTTGCGTTATCCTTTGTTTAAGATGGGTATTTAAGATGGGCCGACAGTGTATGGGTTTAGAGACAGTCTGAGTCATTGAAAAGATGGTTCAACTTACGAATGAACAGCGGACCAGCGGACCCCCGGATGTGAGTGTATGTATGTGCATGTAAGTGTGTGAAAGTGCTTGTATATATATATATATATATATATATGAATGTAAGTGTGTGAAAGTGCTTGTATATATATATATATATATATATATATACAAAACACACCTGGTCACAAGTGTGCCGCACTGACCGGGTCTTCAGTCGAGGTCCTCAGCATCATCCCGTATCGGCCCTTCAACCTCGATACGGTCAGCTAAGGTGGGCCAGCAGGGGCACATCCACATCCACATGCAGCAACTACTCCTGGATGCGTACATACCCCCACACCCAGCCAGTACGAACGCAGACTACAACAACAACACCTCTTTATGGCCGAAGCCTTTTTATTATAAAAAAGTTAAAAAAACACACTCAAAAACCACTCAATAAAACCTTCACCAACACACAAGAACCCAGGAAATCAAAAGCCAAGAAATAAAAAGCCAAGGGATCAAACAATAAATAAGAAATCAAAGAGAAAGCAAAGCAAAGATCAGAAAACGAAAGAAAAAGTTCAAAGACAAAGGTGAAAATCAAATCAAACTCAATAAATCATTAATAGTTAAAACCAAAGTCCATCATCCCTATCCTCAAACCCCCCCCCCCCCCCAAAAACCCCTCTCCAACCCCAGGCAGCAGACACCTAACTCTAACTAACCAAAGGGGAGGGAGAAAGGAAAGAAGACCCTATTCCCCCTCCCACCCTCCCAAAACAACCAAGGAAGGGACACCTTAAAACAATAGGGATCAAGGGGCCTTTTTTCCTATGCATACCGAAATCAACAACCGTCTGCTAACCGCAGCCGGGAACATGCAGCCACAAACACGTTGAGGGCTCGATCCACCGCTGGAAATAATAATGAAAGAAAATAAAAATCAAACCAAGGCAAAATCAAGATCAAACAAAAGGAAACCCAACTGCCCCCACCCTCCCCAGGCCGCGCCCGGGAGGGCCCACCCGGATTTTGCACCACAAGGAAGGCACCGGCTCCCTCAGCTGCCCACGAGGCGTGAGTGTCCCAGTGACAATCACCGCCCGACAGGGCCCGCAAGCACACCTGCCGGAGCACCCCCAACCTTTCCAAGCCCGGGCGGCAAGCTCGGTCAGGGACTACGGCTGCACATGACTGTCGCCCACACATTTGGAAGTAACCTCCCGCGGGACCCCCCGCCCTTCACCACAGAAAAGCCCGGCCGTATTCTCCGCTCCAGGGAGGGCTTTACGACACACCTGACGCATCGTTGCGGCCAGCACCCCACGCCGTCGCCCGCAGGCTGTCGCCAAGCCTGTACCTTTGGAGGCAGGATTGGGCCATGCCCCATATCTGCCCAGGATCCAACCATACCCTGGTATGGAAACCTCTGGTTCTCGCTCGCCACAACACGGTCTTGATTATACAGACCATTCTCCAGGCCTGCCTCCACTTGCGGACAGGCACTGGTTGTGGTACGAGCCCGCTGAACGCAAAGACGTCCCGTCTGACCATCACCAGCCAAGGCACATAGCATTCGAGGAGGCCAGCCGCAAGCGACCAGACCCCCTCGGCGACAGGGCAGTCCCAAAGGACATGCCTGACGGTTTCGTCCCCTGTGCATCGGGGTCGGGGACACTGGACCGACACGTTCAGGCCCCTCTGGAACTGAAACACCCGGACCGGAAGACACTCATGGGCGGCTTGCCACGCGACGTCCTTCTGGTCGTTGGCGAGACAGCGAGCCAAGACGTTCTCCCAAACCTTTCTCGCCGTACGTTCTGCGAGAGGCCTTCCGCGAAGGATACGCACCTCCCGCAGCACCTCCCTTGGGCGCAAGTGATCCAGGACCCGCGACAACTGCCAACCGATGGGCCGACAGGTCAACAGGCCCTGCTCCCGGGCGAACCCCTCAAACATCCGGAAATGCCCCGGACACGACCCGGAAAAAGGCCGAGACAGCGGGAGGGACCGCCCTTCCAACCGCGCGACGGACGGCCCCAGAAAGAAAAACAGAAAGTCCCGCGCCAGCCGGCGACCCGGGTCCTCAGACACGAATAACTCCATGAGAGTACACGCAAACGCAGACATACATACAAACACCGGGCAGGGGACACCCTTCCCACCCAAGGACGGGCTCATCTTCACGACCCTCCTACTCCTGCGCTCTGCTCGGGTACCCCAGAAGAAAGTGAAAATTATTCCGTCCAGAGCCCGTCCCACCGCAGGAGGAGGTGGGGAGATTCTCGCCAAATACAACAACTTACCGATCAAAACATTCTTGATAACTAAATTTAGCCCCTCCATGGTTAGGCGACGAGACCGCCAAGAAGCGACCTCCAATTCCAATCCCCCAATGACCGTTCGCCAGTTCTCAGCGGCCACGCCGCCTGGGTCAAAGCAGACCCCGAGGATCTTTAATCGATCTCTCCGCTCCGTGTACGGGCAAGGGGGGCCGGAGCTCGTCCTGTGCCGACCAAAGTGCATGACCTCACTCTTCTGAGGATTGATTTTAGAAGAGGAGGCCAACCCAAAACGCTCGCAGAGACCCACCAGTCTGCACATGGCGACTGCATCTGTGACGAACACCGACACGTCGTCCATGTACAGACTCACCTTTAGGCGCTCCCCATGGGTTCCGGGAATCCACAACCCAGGGAAGGATGGGTCCGCTCGCAGTGCACAAGCAAACGGTTCAATACAAAGGACAAAAAGGACTGGTGACATTGGGCAGCCCTGCCTGACCCCAGAAGCGACTGGGAAGGCTCCCGAGAGGTGTCCGTTGACCAAAACACGGGCTTCAACGTCCCTATACATCAGGTCCACCCAATGCATCAAATTTGGCCCAAAGCCAAAACGGTCCAAAACGGCCATCATGTATTCATGTGACACTCTGTCGAAAGCCTTCTCCTGGTCCAAACTGACTATGCTCAGTGGGAGGCCTCTCTCCTCCGCTAGCTGGATCGCCTCTCGAACCAGGCCCAGGCTGTCGGACACTCTGCGTCCTGGAACAGCACAAGTCTGGTCCGGGTGCACGAGGTCCACCATGACACCGTGCACCCTCTTAGACAGCACCTTTGTTAGTATCTTGTAGTCGACATTCAACAAAGTGATCGGGCGCCAGTTGGACAGATCCTCCCGATCACCTTTCTTGTGCACGAGGTTTACGACGCCCCGGCGCATCGAATCTGGAAGCCTCGCAGAGGTGGCTAGCTCCCTCACTACCTGCAGATAGTCCTCGCCAAGGACGTGCCAAAGGCGGCGATAAAACTCCACGGGCAGGCCGTCGTCACCCGGGGTTTTATTCGCGGCCAAATCCCTAACAGCGGAGGTCAATTCCTCCAGGCTCACCGGCTCCTCCAACCGCTCCCACTGTTCGGGGCTCAAAAGATTCCTCAGATGGCCGAGAACGTCGGCCATCTGGATTTGGTCCACCGGTCGTTTTTCAAAAAGCCTGGAGTAATAGTCCTCCACTGCTTCAGTAATTTGGTCCGGATCCCAAACACGGCCTCCCCCCACATTAACCTGGGCCAAACCGCCCCTCCGCCTGGCACATCGTTGAAAGAAGAATCTGGTACACCTTTCGTTCCACTCCAATGCCTGCACCTTGCTCCGGAAGATGACGGCCCTCGCCCTGGCTTCGAGGAGGCTAAAAATCCTCCCCTTCACCCAGCGGATTTTCTCTGACACGTCCCTCCCTTCGCAAAGTTTCTTATGCAGGCGCTGGAGGTACGCCTGCATGCGCTTCAAACGCTCTCGTTTCCCCGCGGCCCTCATTCGCCCGGCCGTTCGGAAAAACCCTATGGTCCTACGTTTCACCTCCTCCCACCAGGCTGCCGAGGTAGGGAAGAGGCACCTGACCGTTTCCCACTCCCTATACTTCCGAACGTAGGCACGCACTAAACTGTCATCCTGCAAAAGGTGACAGTTAAGCTTCCAGAGTCCAAAACACCGGGGACGCACCTCATTTAATTCAATACCCAGAGACAAACGACAGTGATCTGAAAATGCCACCGCGTGAAGTACCAGGTCCGGGTCGCCAAAATTTGGTGTCAAAAGAATGTAATCAATCCTAGCCCGACTGGTACCAGCCGCATCGGTCCGCGTGACCTCATTCCTTTCCGCACCCGTGTCCCTCAACCTAAAATCCTGAACAAGCCCTTTAAGGGCCCGCGCCGATGACTCCAGGGGCAACCTGTCCAAACTTATATTAAAATCTCCCCCGACGATCACGGGGCCAGAGGTGGAGAGGAGGGGCCCCAACTGGCGCAGGAGCTCCACTCTTTCTCCCACCATCGTAGGAGCGTACACATTGACCAAGGTCAGTGGGGTCAATGACACCACCACCCTGAGCACGGCCAATCGCCCCGGGATAATTTCTTCTAAACTAAGGACCTCGACATTCGGGCTCTTAATAAGGAACCCTAATCCTGCCGCCCTGTTAGTATAGCTGCCGGACCAATACGACTCTCCGTACCGCCAATTTGCACGGAGGTATCCATACTCACCGTGCGGAATATGGCATTCCTGCAACAGGCAGACATCCCATTCAAAATTGCGCAGTTCTTCAAAAATAGCGATCCTCCGGACCGTGGTACGGACTCCCCGTACATTTAAACTCGTTAGTTTAAAGCTCATAGGTGTTAGTGTATTAATCACCAACCCTAGTGCAAACCACGAAAGGGGAGTCATAGGACTTATGAAGCTCCTCCCTCCTTGCCAAGACGCGACGAGCTACCATTCTTCCTCCCCCTGCGGTTCTTCCCGCAGCCGGGAGCCACGAGGGTGCCCGGGAGCCAGTCCCCATCTATGCAGACATTCTCCCCGGGTAGCAGGGAGAGGTCCTCCTGCTCGGGGGTCAAATAAATTACCCCCCCTCGCCCGCCACCCGGGGAAGAAAGCCACCAGTCCTCCGCGAGCAAACCCTCCTTGAGGCCCATGGCCACAGCTGCCCCCGGAGGAGGGGTAAGGTCAACGGGTGGGGAACGACTCACGGGGGAACGGGAACGTGAGCGTTCAGGGGAAGACGGCATTCGGGCCCTCCCCCGGAGACCTGCTGCGGCCAACCCCGACTGCGCCCCACCCCTACCACGAGCAGGCGATCCCCCAGGCCTGGATGGGTCGCTTGATGCACGGGGGGCTCTGCGTCCCACAGGGGTTTTCTTCTTTGACGTTCTTGTGTTCTTTCCCTGTGGGGCTTTGCCCAGAGGAGCTTTTCCTTTGTCCTGGCCCCTCCTCCGACGCTTCTTCTCGATCCATTGTCCAGCGTCACTTTGCTCATAGCCGGAGGAGGAGCCATCACTTCCAGCCTCCGGCAGCGGGGTTTCTGGCACCGAGGATGTTTCTTCTGACCCCGCCACCGGAGCCACCATTCCTCGTGCATCCTCCCCTCCCACCGCAGTGGGCCCGACACCCGGCGAAGCCACATCCAGGTCCTGATCTAACCCTCCCTCCTCCATGTTCTCCTTTCCCTCCACCTCCCTCCCTTTACTTTCTACGGGGCCGGGGGCTGACACACACACAAACACATTAGTCCCCCCCCCCCGACCCCAGATGCAATACCCTCCCCTGTCCCTTGGGCAAACCCCTCCCCCACCCCTTGGGCAACCCCCTCCCCCACCCCTTGGGCAACCCCCTCCCCCACCCCTTGGGCAACCCCCTCCCCAGCCCCTTGGACAACCCCCTCCCCAGCCCCTTGGACAACCCCCTCCCCAGCCCCTTGGACAACCCCCTCCCCAGCCCCTTGGACAACCCCCTCCCCAGCCCCTTGGGCAACCCCCTCCCCAGCCCCTTGGGCAACCCCCTCCCCAGCCCCTTGGGCAACCCCCTCCCCAGCCCCTTGGGCAACCCCCTCCCCCACCCCTTGGGCAACCCCCTCCCCCACCCCTTGGGCAACCCCCTCCCCAGCCCCTTGGACCCCCCCAGCCTGACACCCCCTCCCCAGCCCCTTGGACAACCCCCTCCCCAGCCCCTTGGACAACCCCCTCCCCAGCCCCTTGGCACCCCCTCCCCACCCTTGGGCAACCCCCTCCCCAGCCCCTTGGGCAACCCCCTCCCCCACCCCTTGGGCAACCCCCCCTCTAGTCCCTGGAGGCACACCGTCCCCTTTTCCTGTCCCTGGGGGCACACCGTCCCCTGTCCCTTGGGCAACACCCCCACTCCCGCCCGCAGCAGCACGCATCTTGCTCGCGTAACTCTGCGGGCAGGAGCGGAAAGTGTGCCCCGGCGCACCACAGAGGTTGCACCGCACCGCTTGGGTGCAGCGCTCCCTCAAATGTCCCAACTCGCCACACTGGGTGCAGATACTCGCTGTACACCCTGTAATCAAGTGGCCAAGTTGACCGCATCGGCGGCATAATTTCGGCTGTCCCGCATAAAAGACCTGGCCTCGGTCCATCCCAACCATAATTCCATTAGGGATATGGGTGGCCGTGCCGTCCTGCCTCGTCCGCAGCTTTACCCGGAACTGCCGAGAACCGGTCCAAATACCGAGGCTGTTCCGGACGAGCCGTACTGGGCCTCGGATGTCCGCGTATCGACTGAGCCAAACCTTGACATCATAGTCACTCACGCCTTCGTTGTACAGGTGGACGGTCACGACTCTCTCCTGTGTTTCTGAGAGAGCCTCGACCGCCCAGTCTGCCAGTTTCCCAGCAGACCGAGCGGTAGCCCACCGGCGCCAGAACTCGGCAAGTCCCTGCCCTGTTTGAAAGGACACGTCGAAGCCACGGGCGAGGGAGATCAGGCAGAAAAAGTCAACAGCCTTGAACCCCAGCACACCCAACAATACATCTTTCCCGAATCTATCTCCAGCCGGCACACTGCAAGCCACATCAACCTACCGAAACCGGACACAATTATGGCGCCTGCTCGCCATGCCGGGGTTCTAGGAGGGGCGGAGGACAACACTCGGGGGGGGGGGGAGGGAGGGGGGGGGGAGACGAAGGGGGGGCACAAGACTCCCCCCCTGTCTGGTGGGCAACGCCCCCCAAACAGGAGGAAGATGGGGGAAAGCAGGGAGGGAAAGGACGAACGAAAATGCAGGACAAACAAGCAATAATCAAAGCAATAAGTAAATAATAAGAAATGCAAACACAGCAAAACACAGGAAACGAAAACACCGGCAAAGGAGAACAGAACTGGTTCACTCTAGCCGCCGCTTCCGGATCCACAGCACCAAACAAACATGGTGGAACACTCAAACACCCACCTTTATACCCTTCACCACTCACCAACAAAACACACCAGATCATTCATACACACACTTACACACACATACACACACATACAAACACATCCACACACAACACCAACCAAACACCTACCCTTACAACATACACCACTCAACATACAAAAACACACACTCATGCAAAAATTCATTCATGCAAAAACACACACCCTCACCCACTCACATACATAAAATAAGAAATAATAATAGTAACAAAAAAACAACAAAAACCCACACACAACCAACCTACACCGTTCGACGTGCCACCATAAACTTCCTCCATATCCAAAATGAGCCTTCCAAGGCAACCTGGGCCACCTTGTCACACATCCTCCTTCTTTCTGTCCCACACACTCCAAGCCGAGCATGAAATGCAGAAAAGGAATTGCCAATGTACCCTCTTTTCCCCACCTTAAATGGCTGACACCAAACTCGCCAACCCTTCTCCCGGCGCTTTGCCTCCAGCTCTCTGTACTTTCCTCTCTTCCTCTCGTGCAACTCCTCAATGTTCTCTTCCCAAGGTACAGACAATTCCCCGAAGTTGACCTGTCTTGTTTCACCTGAACAAATGACAATGTCAGGCCGCAACCTTGTCACACAGATCTCCTCTGGGAATACCAATTGTGGCTTTAGGTCTGCCACCACCTGCCAATCACAAGCATCTGACAGTCCTCTTGCTTTCCACCTCCTCCCCCTCTTTCCACCTCTTACCACTTGGCCCTCTTTGACAAACCACACCTCTCCCCCATCAGTCTCCTTCTCCACTCTTCTCTCTCTCGACCTCAGCACCTCTTGTTGCACCATCTGCACCACCACCGCCAGCACCTGATCATGTCGCCACCTGTATTGTCCTGCTGCCAATGCTACTGAACATGCACTCAGTGCATGCTGCGCCATTCCCACACCTCCACACAAATAACGTCTCTCCTCCTGCAACAACCCCCACAATCTCAAGTTTACTGGTGACGGAAGCACATCATACATTGCCCGCAACAGGAAATTCAACAATATTGGCTCCATCCTCCAAATCTCTTGCCACTTCAACATCCTCACCCGCACACCTTCCCAACTAGTCCAAGCACCATGCTGTGCCTGGCCGACTGCTTTCACATATCTCCCTCCTCTTCCTTTCTTCTCACCTCCCTCTCAACCACCTTCCTCCTCTCTTTCAAACATGCCTTTCCCCATCGCTCATGCTTCATCCACCCCAAGCCATGCTTCCCGTGCTTTACCATCCCCATGACCTCCTCCCATTGGAACTGCTCCTCCATCTCGACCACCTCTGCTCTTGCATTCCACTTCCGACTTCCCTTCTTCTCTGGGAGAGCATTCTTTACCACTGCATCACTTGAATCCCGCAACATCATGAACTCCCGCACCCTCACCACCTTAAACTCCTCGGTTAATAATGTCAAGGGAAACTGGAGTTTTCCACCCTGACCATAAAAGGCAATGTTCGTCAAACAGCGTGGCACTCCCAACCACCTCCTCACAAACCCGCTCACCACAACCTCCATCCTCTCGACATGCCCAACTGCAATATCATGCATCATCAATGGCCACAATACTCGTGGCAACAATCCAAACTTCAAACACCATACCTTCAACTTACCTGGCAAATCACATCCATCAATCCTCTACAAACCACTAAAAAGCTTGTTTCTGAACTCCTCCACTCTTCCCACATCATTCAACTCCACTGTATACCATCTTCACATGTTATCCACCACTCCTCGTCTCACTACCACACTCCTCGACTTTCTTGCTTTAAATCCCATTCTTGCCCACGGCATCAACCTTTGCAGTCGTCCCAGTACCTCTACTGCTGCATCAGCGGATTGTTGGACAACTCTCAGGTCATCCATGAATACAAACATTGCTGGCAACCTCTGACCAGGGGCTAGCTCCACTTCTTTCCCATGTCCACTCACCACACGTATCAACAACTCCATAACCAGCACAAACAAAATAGGGATATGGTACATCCCATCGGGATCCCCACTTCCAACTTCCGCCACTCTGTTACATAGGACTGTGTCGCAAACCGCATCCAAAACTGATCATAATATGCCATCAAAAAATCCCTAAATCTCCGTGGCACCCAAAATAAATCCATGGCATACCAGATCAAGACATGCGGCACTGACCCATATGCATTCCCCAAATCCAGCCACACCACCGCCACATCCTTCCTTTGCCTCTTTGCCTCCTGTAACACTTGCCAGACCATTGCCGAGTAAATGTATGTATGTATATATATATATTGTTACGGCCCGTGGTTAAGGATGTTGGTTTGCCGAGCGGATGGCACCGCGGCCTAACAGTTACCCCGATTAACCCGATCCCCGAACGTTGGCCGGATCGTGCCACAGATATTCAATATGGAAAAGACAAAAGCGACACGGATGTGAAGAAGAAGAAGAAGACGAAAAAAAGGTTGAAAATACTACTATAATTTATTTACTATGTACAGGCTCAAAAAAACCAAGGAGAAGGAAAGATAAGAAAATAATATACAGAAGATATTAGAGACACAGTGAAAACGCTAGCTTATACGAGCTTAATTAAATACCCAGGACAGAACAAACGAAGACGACTCACATGGGGAGTGATGATAGGAATGGCGGAGGTGGATGGCTTGGAGGGGGGAGGCCGGTCCACGGATACCGCAGCACGATCGGCGCGTTTGGCAGCCGCCGTTCCTTTTCGGTCCTGCTCAAAACGTCCGTCCAGTTTGCCGTCCAGCTGCTGTGGCTGCAGTTTCGGTGGCTCAAGCTGCTGTGGATACAGTTTCGTGGCTCAAGCTGCTGTGGATGCAGTTTCGGTGGCTCAAGCTGCTGTGGATGCAGCCGCGGTGGCTCAAGCTGCTCTCTTCAGGGATCCCTTACTCAACTCTCTTTTCGGTGATCTCTTCGCCGCAACTCTTGTCATGGACCTCTCTCTCAGGGCTTCCGCGCGCGCTCTTTTATATCGCCGCGGCAAATCAAGCCGCCGGCCTCCCGGACACGCCCATCGGTGAGCTCCTTCGGCCCTGATTGGTGGGCACAGCCCTCTGGCTCTGCCCTTGATGACGAGGTCCAAACCCGCCCTTCTTCCCCAACCTTGCCTCGTGGCCAATGGTGGTTGAAGAAAACCGCCCAAAATGCAGTTGGCCATTGAAATGAAATGAAAGGGGATCTACTCTTATTTCACTTGGTGCAATGGAGTATTTAAATTAATGGGAGACACAGCCTTACCCTAACACACATAATAAGGATATAAGCTACTGAACAAGGGTATTATAGTGGCCTTCAATGTATGCTTTATGGAATTAACTACCGGAACGCCCTTTGACCTTTATACAACAGACTGGAGGCAGGAAGGCGATATTTTACAACAATTTACTATTCAATAAAACACAAAAAAAAAACACAATCCTCATACCCGCAACACTGCACCCTCCTCCTCTTAGGCACGTCCCGGGCCTATAACTTTAATTTAGTGTGACACGTAGGTGTAGTTCCCTCTACGTTTAACCTGACCCTGAGTGCGACAGTTTTAAAACATGAATAAATATGTCCCGCTGCTCCATTGCACCCTACCTAACAGTCTCACACCCACAGCTAACCGAATTGCGGAATGGTCTTCAAACTATACATTGACAGTGGGGAGCATTATTTACAGTGACGCTATTTTATTTACAAAACGCAACCCAGGACCTGTGATTGTTCTGTCTGGGGGGGAGACAGTCTGCTCTGCATCGACGCACCATGAAAGCACCCAAAATGCACCAAAGCACCCTCAAGCACCAATCGGTGCACAGTCATCACTGTTCAATAATAAAAATAAAAACAACAACCCATAACCCTGCAGGTGGTCTCTTGCTCTTCGGCTCCCTCTGCTGGCTATTATTATTTTCCTGGTGTTGTCATCTTCTTTGCTGGCGGCCTATTGGTGGAATTAAAATGCACCCAACGTGTCCATTTTTTATTTATTTATGGCCCACAGGGGCCGACTATGTATGGTTCACCTGTGGGGCATCGGTGCCCTGTGGCCAAGATCCGCCAGCAAGATTTCGGGCCTTCATTGCCGGTTTCAGCAGAGGGGCCATGCCCCAACCCATGGGGTCCATAAGTGGTGCTCGGCCACAGACATGTGGTCCATAATGTGGTGCATCGATGCAGACAGCTGGTTCTGGGAGTTCCGGGCACACAATGGCGGACTCACGCACGCTCCCCTCGGCGCCCAGTGGTGCACAGGTCCTCATGTGGGAGACAAAGGGGGGGGGGGGGAGAGACAGATGAGCGAGGGGTAAGGTCACAAGGGTACACATCAATCAAGGCAACGCAAGGCGAAGTGCGTACGGAGAGCGAAGTGAGAAAGCTCGTCCTTACCGTACGTCACCCCCCCTGTCACCTACCCTACCCTTGCCCTTACCCCATATTTACAAAATCTACACATTTACAAATTCGTCATTACTGTCACGTCTTCCCCATATTTCCCCTACACCAAATTCGTCTTCACAATCCCTCTATTCAAAATTTGCCATCACCCAATTCATCATCAATCCTCATAAGGAGGAAGAGATGGAACATCAAGCACAATGTCACACCCACGTCATGATGCGTCTCACATTCCAAACATTTGCATCAATTAAAATAATAAAAACAACCTGGCATGGTGTGGAGTACCATCGTTACCTCAGGTGAGTGGATGCAGATGGTGCAAGGAGACTTCAATCCTAACTATCCTCTAAATGACCTTAACACACTTTACACTACCCGGGGTCTTTCCCTGCCAATCCATTGGCCATCTTACACTATGGGTTCTAAAAACCAATTCCCATTGACCAACTGTGGTGCTTCTCAATTTGGGGTCTCACTCCCCCGATGCAACTCTCTGTGCCCTTGCACAATTTCAGGACTGGGGCGGGTAGCTCTCCCAGCAGGCCTACCCACCTGCACACCTCCACCACTGCAGTTGCCACCTGAGCTTACCTAGCTACTCACCCTAACCTATCTAATTGGGGAAGGCCCCTCCTGGCTCTGTCACCCCTCGGTGCCCTCTGGCACTGGGCTACCCGGGTCCGTCCTCCGGATCCTCGGGCCCCATCCACAACAACTCTACCGGCTCCCAGAGCCCACCTGCGGCCTCACCTGGCCAACATCCTCACAGTGGTGGAGTCCCCAAACCAACTACACACACGAACAGGCTACACGCCCAGCCATTTCCACAACACTAATGCACCCATCCAAATACCATTCTTTCAACCGCACCACAGATGCCAATATCCAACCACAATTTACCTATACCCTCTACCTAACACTTACACTGCCCTCCCCGGGTATTCGTGATGGGGGTCCATCCTTCCCCCATGCACACCTTCGCACCATCCACTCCACTCCACAGTTTCCCCCATACTCACTCCACGACCATCCATTCCAATACTCCATATCTTCCACACTCCATGTATTCCACACTCCATGTATTCCACACTCCATGTATTTCACACGACCATTCTCCATACACCTGTTGTTGCACACCTGTGCAATCACACCTGGTGCCACCTGCACCCTCCTTCCTCCCAGGACCATTCGGGCAATACAACTCACATCAATATCACTCACTCATACACTGCTCCACACACCTGTTCAGTTGCACACCTGTGCAATCACACCTGTTCACCATACACACGGCATCATCTAATCTACTACTCCCCTCTGGAACTTGCGCTTCCCAGTCGTCCCTTTAAACTATTGCGCTCCCTCGTCCTTATCATCCACACTAATCTACCTGCGTCCCCACTACAGGTATCATTGTCACTACCTAATCTTAACGTTACCTAAGGTCATCTTCAAGGTCCCGACACATTATCCAAACCCTCCCGGGCTAGTTTTCACTGCCATAAACCCCATAAGACTAGTGCTCCTTTGCCCCCGCTGTGAGAGATGGCAGAGTTGCCATCCCACCACATCGGGTATCTCCCACTATAAATTTTGCTCGTCCAAATTCAACAAATCAAAAATTTGCCAATCACTACCCATCATCTGCCAATCCTTAGTCTGCCAATCCTTTGCCAATCATTACTCTGCCAATCATTCTACTAATCATCAAATTTTGCTTTGCAGTTTCGGGTCCAAACCGCTATCCTCGTCATCAGTCTTCTCACTAGTGCCTCTCAGTGCGCCAATTCACTTCTAAAGCTCGGCTTCGTAAAGCCGAGCAATGAATGCGGGTTGTTTGGTGCCGGCGGCTGGATGCGTCCGACACTCGGTGAAGGGAAGGACGCTTACCCGGGCCGAGATCCCACGCACCACCTCGGCACGGGGCCATCCAATGGCCCGATCTCGACCTGCCGGAAAGCCTCAACAAAAAGGGGTCGCCATGTCGACCCTTCCTATCGGGTTGCCCGCTCCGCCTAGTGGAGCACGGACGCGGCCGTTCCGAGCGAGGCCCAGCGTGGATCGCGTACGGTGGTTCTTTCGAAACCGCCGTGGTTCGGATCCCCGCTGGTCCTCGCGGCACGCGAAGCTGCTCGGCGCGCACCGAGGGCCCGATTCGGCTAAATGTCATTCTAACCGCTAACCCGGTTACCGTCAATGCTTCACCTGCATGCTCACATGCATACGCTACCCCTTTCACCCTCACCGAGCTCAGTGCTCCAACGCCGCCCGTACACCCCGCGTACTTCGCTATTGCACTCGTTCTTCCGCTCACAGACTTGGTCACACACCTGACCACCGCACACCTTTGCACACACTCGTTGTTCGCACACCTCACCAACACACCTCTTCGCGCCCCCTTCTCGGTCACCTCCTCTGTGACAATCACGGGTGTGCTCTCACTTGCACACCCAACCACGTGCCTCACTACTAACTCAAGTGTGCATTCCCACACATGCTCTACCATTCCAGGTGTGCATCCTTCCATTGCAGGTGTACATCCTCTCTCACCTGTCACAACCAACTCACGCTCCGTGTCACTCTCACTACTTTCACCACCACTCTCGACAGCGCACTCACCCTTACTCTCGACAGCGCACTCTTTCCTCATGCACCTGTCCGTTACACACCTTTCTCGCGCACACTCTCACGCACACTCTCCCGTTACATCCTCTGTAACACTCACCACAGGTGTACACTCTTTCGTTACATCCTTTGTAACACTCCTCACTATGCGCTTCCATGTGCTCCCTCGCACACGCGCTACGACCGACTCACTCTCGACAGCACACTCACTCCTCGGCGCGCACTTTTTCCTCACACACCCCAGAGTCGGACATTCTCGCACACCTCCTCTTTCGCACACCGTACCTGTCGCACACTTCACCAACGGCCTCTCACGAACACCCGGATCCAAATCAACCCCCAAGCCGACTGAAGCTCCCCCTCACATCATCTACATTTCTGAATATATCGCCACTCACCTTGGCACCTCGTCTCCGCACCTCCTTCACCACCTGCAAACTCTTTATTTGGTTAGCGAGCACATCATCACGATTTGAGCACCGACCTTGTACATATTCCATCACCTCCTCCTGTATTTCTCTCTTAGTTTCTGTCCGTCTCTTCTTAATTTCACTCACCCCCTCTAACACCTCCTTTAACTTTTGCTTCACCTCTTTTATCTCCCGGTGCATCTCTTCAATCTCGTCCTCTAAGGCTACCTTGACCATCTCTATGTGCGTCCTTACCTCCCGGTCCTTCGTCTCCATTACTTCTGTCACCTCGTCCAACCTCATTGTCAGTCCCTCACGTACCATCTGACATTGCCTCTGTGTCGCTATTAAGTCATTTTTAATGTCGTTTTGTGTCGCTTTTAACCCTCCTAGTACCGCAGTGTTCCTTTGAACCTGCTCCACTAACTCCGTCTGTCCCACCGTCAGCTGTTCCACCTCCTCCGTCAGGTCCTCTATGCCCCCTTGTAACTTTGCCGTCCCATTTCTCACCTCTTTCTCCATACGCTTTTCACCTCGCTTTACCTCCTCGCGTACCCCCGAGACCTCCTCGCTTACACCTCGTCGTATCTCCTCCTTCATCTCCTCCCTCGCTTTTGTAGATGCCACCCTCATCTGTCCCAATTCATCCCTCTGAGCATCCAATTTGGTTTCTACCCCGATTTTCACCTCCTCTATCTGCTCTCCCATTTGTTTAATTTCTCGGGCGGATTGCTCCCCTATTTCCCGCAATTTGCCTTCCATTCTATCTTCTAGCCCCCTTAACCCATTTTTCACCCCTTCTATCCCATTGTCTAACCCCTCAAATTTCTTGTCTAACCCCTCACCGGTACCCCTCGCTTCGTCCCTCATTGCCCCCATACTGTTTTTCAAACCTCCAATTTGGTCTCCCAATCGCTCACCCTGAGCCTCCATCTTATCATTTAGCTTCTCCATGCTTGCCGCAAGTTGAATCAGAAAGAGGTTCATGTCTATCGGCGCCGTGGGCTCGGCCGACCGCGGCTACGTGCGCAGCGCAATTTGGTGCTGCTACGGTCACGGGCGCCGCTAAATTTGGTGCCGCCGTAACCACGTGCGCGAGAGCGCCATTTTGCACGCTTGAAACCTCCTCAACCACATTGCCAATGTTCTCCTCCTCTCTTTCCTCCACATACATTTCCCCGAGGTCCTGGGTCGATTCTTCTCCGTCTATCTCTCCCACCGACATCCCGTCGCCTTGACCAGCCATGGCGCGATTTCAAAATTCGGGTTTTGTAAAACAAAACAAATTTCAGTAGCTCGTAATTTTGAGCGCGTTAAGCGCACTTCAGGTCCGATCCCACTCCTGACACCAATTGTTACGGCCCGCGGTTAAGGATGTTGGTTTGCCGAGCTGATGGCACCGCGGCCTAACAGTTACCCCGATTAACCCGATCCCCGAACGTTGGCCGGATCGCGCCACAGATATTCAATATGGAAAAGACAAAAGCGACATGGATGTGAAGAAGAAGAAGAAGACGCAAAAAAGGTTGAAAATACTACTATAATTTATTTACTATGTACAGGCTCAAAAAAACCAAGGAGAAGGAAAGATAAGAAAATAATATACAGAAGATATTAGAGACACAGTGAAAACGCTAGCTTATACGAGCTTAATTAAATACCCAGGACAGAACAAATGAAGATGACTCACACGGGGAGTGATGATAGGAATGGCGGAGGTGGATGGCTTGGAGGGGGGAGGCCGGTCCACGGATACCGCAGCACGATCGGCGCGTTTGGCAGCCGCTGTTCCTTTTCGGTCCTGCTCAAAACGTCAGTCCAGGCCCCAAGCTGCTGTGGCTGCAGTTTCGGTGGCTCAAGCTGCTTTTGGTGCAGTTTCGGTGGCTCAAGCTGCTTTGGATGCAGTTTTGGTGGCTCAAGCTGCTGTGGATGCAGCCGCGGTGGCTCAAGCTGCTCACTTCAGGGATCCCTTACTCAACTCTCTTCTCGGTGATCTCTTCGCCGCAACTCTTGTCATGGACCTCTCTCTCACGGCTTCCGCGCGCGCTCTTTTATATCGCCGCGGGCAAATCAAGCCACCGGCCTCCCGGACACGCCCATCGGTGAGCTCCTTCGGCCCTGATTGGTGGGCACAGCCCTCTGGCTCCGCCCTTGATGACGAGGGCCAGACCCGCCCTTCTTCCGCAACCTTGTCTCGTGGCCAATGGTGGTTGAAGAAAACCGCCCAAAATGCAGTTGGCCATTGAAATGAAATGAAAGGGGATCTACTCTTATTTCACTTGGTGCAATGGAGTATTTAAATTAATGGGAGACACAGCCTTACCCTAACACACATAATAAGGATATAAGCTACTGAACAAGGGTATTATAGTGTCCTTCAATGTATGCTTTATGGAATTAACTACCAGAACGCCCTTTGACCTTTATAGAACAGACTGGAGGCAGGAAGGCAATATTTTACAACAATTTACTATTCAATAAAACACAAAAAAAAAACACAAACCTCATATCCGCAACAATATATATATATATATATATATATATATATATATATATATATATATATATATATATATATATATATATATATATATATATATACAGTCATGTGAAAAAGTAAGTACACACCACGTAAAGTTTTGACTTTTTCAACATATTTCAACATACAGCTATTTGATCTTCATTTCAACAATATTGACAGATAAAGATGATATAATATAACAAATATCATGAAACATTTTCATTTTGTAGTCCATTGTGTAATTTAAATAAACATAAATGCAAATTTCGCATGTGGAAAAAGAAAGTACACCCCTACATTTATCACTACTTCAAATACCTAAAATTAGAATCAGGTGAACCAGCTCAGGTGCAAATGATTCAAACATCGTTATAGAGGATCTTGGAGGAACCTGTCTTATTTAAACCTCAGAAATTGCGTTTGGTTTGCTCTTTGTTGTTGAAGTGTGCGGCGTCACCATGCCTAGATCAAAAGAGCTCTCTGAGGCCTTCAGAAAGAAGGTTATAGATGCCTCCAAGTCTGGGAAGGGATTTAAAAAGATCTCCAAACAATTTGAAATCAATCATTCGACTGTCCGGAAGATCATCTACAAGTGGAGAAGATTCCAAACAACTGCCAACTTGTTCAGGCCAGGCCGCCCCAGCAAGTTCAGCCCGAGAGCAGACCGCAAGATGCTGAAAGAAGTCTCAAAGAACCCCAGAATGTCATCACGGGACCTACAGGTAGCTCTTGCCACTGTTGATGTCAAAGTGCACAAGGCTGCCATCAGAAAGAGGCTGCAAAAATTTGATCTACATGGGAGGTGTGCCAGGAGGAAACCTTTGCTGTCAAGAAAGAACATCAGGGCAAGAATAAAGTTTGCCAATGAACACCTAGGCAAAGACCAGCACTTCTGGAACAATGTGCTCTGGACAGATGAGTCAAAGGTAGAGCTATTTGGCCACAGTACCAGAAGACATGTTTGGCGAAAACCAAAGACAGCATTTGACCACAAGTACCTGATACCAACTGTAAAGCATGGTGGTGGAAATTATTTTGGTTTGGGGCAGCTTTGATGCATCAGGGCCTGGGCAACTCACCATCATAGAATCCACTATGAATTCTTCATTGTACCAGAGGGTGCTTGAGGATAATGTGGGGCCATCTGTCGGAAAGTTGAAGCTCAACCGAAGTTGGACCGTGCAACATGACAATGACCCTAAACATCTATCTATAATTCCAGTAATCTCTGTGTGTATGTTTGTATGTTTGTATGTTTGTATGTTTGTATGTCTGTGACCGCTGTTTCTCGACAACCACGGGTCCGATATACTTTAAACTTGCCAGGTATATTGCTGGGGACCCGAGGATGTGCCTTTTCAAGGTTTCATATTAATCGGACAAGTAGTTACCGAGCTATGTCCAAAAAACGATTCAACCAATCAGAGAGCAGCGAGCTATCACGTGTGCCGAACGTGGCGAACAGACTCTGCCTCGGACGGCACATTTGAGAGCGTATTCATTTATTTCACGTTGGAAAACTATGTTGCCGTTAAACTATGTTTTAAAACTAATTAAAACTACTTTGCGATTCATCGTAACTGCGATTCGTAACTGCCGTTCGCTTTGGCTTTGCGAATGGACCAAACCATTTCATGTAAATAGAGGGGTTGGGGGGGATTGTCACCGTACTCGCAAGCCGTTCGTTTTGGACCAAACCATTTCATGTAAATAGAGGGGGGGGATATAATTTTAGATATAGATATAGTACGGGCATGCCCTAGTACCAGTAAATCCACCAAGGAATGGCTGAAAAGAAAGAAATGGAGGGTTTATTTCAGACACCAACCAACCTTTCAGACACCAACCAACAAGACATCAACCAACTATGGAGTTGTTCCTATCAATTACTGGAATGATAAAGGAAGACTCCACTTTGTTCTTATGTTCGGTTTATTAAACTCAAGGGGGGGTAGAGAATTACGAACTGATGCAAGGTAAATACCATACTAAAACGAACTACACTTTAACAAAGCCTTGTTCAGCCGGTCGTGTCAAATCTTCTCCTCTGCAGATCTTCTCCTTCGCTCTTGGTCAGCGCAGCTCTCTCTTCTCGAAGTCCCATTTTCCTTATATTATGAATGTTCACTTCCATATATGGTATGGAATTTAAGACTCCGCACAGACTCTCCCGGCTAGACAGTGGAACAGTCTGGGTTCTATCTTGGAGAATTCTAAGGGCCATCTTAGACAGTTATTACAGTTGAAATGATAAAACACCTTTATCTGAACCCCTTGGTTCTGGAATGGCCAAGTCAAAGCCCGGATCTAAATCCCATCGATATGTTGTGGGGGGTTTTGAAACGAGCTGTGCATGCAAGAAACCCCTCAAACATCACACAGCTGAAAGAATTCTGCATGGAGGAGTGGGCAAAAATTTCTCCCAGTCGATGTCAGAGACTGGTAGACAGTTATAAGAAACGCCTACTTGAGGTTGTTTCTGCCAAAGGGGCAATTTTTTTTTTTGTATACTGAATAGAGGCTCGTGAAAGAGCTGACATTTACTTCACAAACAAATCAACCAGACAAACAAAATATATAAAAAGAGGGAGCGGAAGACAAGATGGGGAAAGAAGGGGAAGCACACAAACACTGAGAGCACACAACATTTGAGAGCAGGGAGATGTGTGGGAGGGAGAGGGCTTGGGGGGAGGAGGCGTGGGAAGGGGGGGGGCGGGATGGGAGAAGTATAGAACACAAGGACACCAAGGACTTCCAGAACAGAAGTTGGTATTTCAAAAAAGTGGAATTGGGGTGAAATTAGCGGGGGTAGAAAATATCAAGGTTTTGGATGGGGGAAGATAAGAGATGGTGGTGAACAGCTGTTTTAAAGACCTGGAGGGTGGAGTGGGATTGAAGAGAGTGAGGGAGTTTGTTCCAGAGGCGGGAGAAAAGAGGAATGAAGGAGTGAAGGTGAGCAGAGAGTCTTGATTTTGGCAGTTTAACCATAAGAGGGTTGCAGGCAGATCTTGTGCGACCTGTAGGAATATTTGCGGGACAGAGCCCAGAGAGAGCTGGGGGGGGCAAGGCCAGAGAGGAGTCGGTAGAAGACGGAAAGACCACCAACCTGCCTGCGGTGAGTGAGTGAGAGGCCCTTGGAGTTAGCTTCATCGCGGGAGATTCCAATGATTCTGAATGCTTTGGTTTCAACAGCGTGAAGACGAGCTAGGTGTGAGGCAGGAGCACCAGCCCAGAGGGGAGAGCAGTATTCCATTGAGCTGCAGATGAAAGCCTTGTATGTGGTGAGGAGCTCAGGTGTGCCAAGGAAGGACTTCGCACGACGGAGGATGCCCACTGCCCAGTCGGCGACTGGCTTTGGAGGCAAGATTTGAAATGTGGTTTTCCCAGGAAATTAGAGCCATTAATACCACCTATTAGAGCCAAGGGTGTACTTACTTTTTCCACATGCGAAATTTGCATTTATGTTTATTTAAATAATACAATGGACTACAAAATGTCAATGTTTCATGATATTTGTTGAATTATATCACCTTTATCTGTCTATATTGTTGAAATGAAGATCAAATAGCTGCATGTTCAAATATGTTGAAAAAGTCAAAACTTTACATGGGGTGCACTTACTTTTTCACGTGACTGTATATATATATATATATATATATATATATATATATATATATATATATATATATATATATATATATATATATATATGTATATATATGTATATATATATATATATATATATATAAATATATATATATATATATATATATATATATATATATATATATATATATATATATATATATATATATATTGTTGCGGATATGGGATTTGCATTCTATCCATATCCGCTTGTAAATATTCCCCTATTTCCTCAATACTTCCCAACTATCCCCAATCCCCCATTCCCTAGTCCCATTTTCTGTAAACAACACTCTGTAGACCGACCTCCCCCTATTTCCCCCATTAAATGTCGCATCCAGGTCCACCGCATCTCACGTAGACAACTATAGGACATCTTGCTAGTTATTCTTAGTCTATGTCAGTTAAGGACTCGTTTCCATTAATTCTGACTCTTCGTTGCACCAGAATGTGATTGTATGGCACCGTTAGGAAGTTTAGGACCTCCCAATACCTCCCCGCAGCTCTTCCTCACGGTTCAGCAGCAACAACAACAACAACAGCGGCGGCGGCGCGGGGAGTGTGCGTCCTCACTCCGGCTTGGTTGGTAGGGGGTGTTGGGAGGGCACCAAGCCTTTCCAACGAGCCGCCATCGAACATGTGCTCGACGGGGTTACCAAGTAGGGGCTCGCTGTCAGCTCCTCGTCAAGGGCGGAGCCCGGTAACCCCCGCACCCAATAGAAGCAGCGGACCGATCCCATCTGGGGCGGAGCCAACGAGCCGAGGGCGTGTCACTCCCCGCTGAGCATGCGCAGGAAGAGGGAGGTGACGTCAGATGCGCCCTGAGCTGGGAGAGAGAAGGACGCCACCTCCGAGTGCTGCAATACCTCCCCGCATCTCTGGACTGGACCGTGCTTGATTCTGCCCCTGAGCCAAGGTGCACCTTGTGCTATCGACTGCCTGTCCTTCCCTGCCATCAATCCCTGTGTAAGTCAGTCTTGTTCCGTTTGTCTGTGGTCTGTCTGGGATAGATAAGATTGTGTCTAAGTGCCTATCTCTTCTGTGTCTTTACCTCATTACCTTGTAATCTACCCCTTTTCTCCCCCACTAATTATATCCTCCTCCGGAGGTCTTGAGGACTGTACCCCCTTGCGTCGTTTCATTTATCCCAGTCGTTGTGTCCTTTCCATCATTGATTTAGCATAGCGCGATTTGGTCAACGTCGGGTGGAACCGGGTGAGTTGGGGTAATCGGGTAAACTGTGCGAACACAGCGGCCATTCCGCTCGGCCCATCATAACATCTAAGCCGTGTCCGTAACAATATATATATATATATATATATATATATATATATATATATATATATATATATATATATATATATATATATTGTTACGGAACCCAGCGTCGGCCTTTCCCTTTAAGAAAGGGGGATTAATCCCCTCGCTGATGACTGACCGACGTGGTCCCGGGGGTATGACATCACGCCCGGTCGGCGCTGGGTAGGGTATTAGGCCCAACCGCCCTATGACCTAAATACCAGCGCCTCGAAATACTCCCTGCTCACGGCCGCAGAGTAATGGATGATTTACGCCGAGCGAAGCGAACTGCGGCGTGAGCCGTTTACCAAGACTCGACCCGATATATATTCGTTGGCCGAATCGCGCCACGTACCCTCAATATGGAAACCTCTAAAGCGACCGAATGTGAAGAAGAAGACAAGGTAGGAAGAACGGATATTTATTATTATTTACACACAACTAAAGCAGAAAAGAAATGAAATACGATTTACAAGGCAATGGAAGGAGCAGGAGACACAGTGCAATTATTTACTTACCTATACAGTCTTACTTATAAACCCCAAGACAACATGAAAGACGGACAAACGGGCAGACTCACATGATTGGGAAATTGCAGATGGATTGGCTGGAGGGAGAGGAAGGTCCAGCTCGGACCGAAGCATGGTCGGGCCGGGAGCGGGCAGCCGCCGTTCCTTCGCGGCCACGTCGGCACCGCCGTCAAAGCCCAAGCTGCGGTCGTGCAAGCTGCTATGGTTCGAACTGCGGCGGTGGCAAAGCTGCGTGGTGGAGTCAAAGCTGCATGGTGGAGTCAAAGCTGCGTGGTGGACCCAAAGCTCAGCTCTCGTATCTCATCTGCTCCGTGTCTCACCTCCTCTCTTTCTTTGGCACCACCTTCTTTGTATCTCTTGCTGTATCTCTCCTTTGCGCGATCGTCGCACGCTTCTCTCATACCTTCAGCGCGGGTGTGACACGCCCTCGTCGGTTTCGGTACCGCCCTCCCCCGTGCTCTGTTTCGTGACCTTATATGGCAATGCCACGGGCTTGTCTCTTTATTTGGGCTGGGCGCCGAACGGCGCGCCCCACGTGGCGAGCCACGGGCTTGTTTCCTTATTTGGGCATGGGGGCTGAACAGCCCTGCTCTTCGTGTCGCGCCCTGGGCTTGCCTCTTCACGGTGACCCCGCCCCTCCTGTTCAAACAGAGCACGGAGCACATATTCACGATAGCAGCGAAATGAGAGGGCGCGCACCCCACGCTTGTGAAACTGCTTTACCCAGAGATGGAGAGTTTGGCTGGGAAATGTAATTATTGAAGGGGAGCTATTCTTATTTGATTCGGTGCAATGGAGTGTCAACTAATGGAAGACACAGCCTTTAACTAACATAGAATAAGGGAATAACTATTTAGAGGTTCTAAAATTGGCTAGGTGTATGCGGTGAATTAATTAAGGGGACGACCATTGATCTTGGTTCTTAAAGGAGGTATTTACAACAATCATTACACTTACACAGGGTGATATTTTACAACAATTCTCAAATCCACAATTATATATATATATATATATATATATATATATATATATATATATATATATATATATATATATATATATATATATATATATATATATATACAGTGGAACCTTGACTTACGAGTGCACCAACTTACGAGTTTTCCGAGATAAGAGCCGTCGCTCGGGCGGTTTATTGCTTTGAGATGCGAGCCGAGATCTGAGTTACGAGCTTTCGCCACCCGCCACCATGTGGGTTCCGGTCACGTGGTTATCTTGCCGTGCAAGCATTTCTGCCGTATATCGCTGCTGTTTGGTTTTCGCATGTTGGTTATTTTGGAGCTTCCGCCACCCGCCACCAAGTGGGTTCCGGTCACGTGGTTATCTTGCCGTGCAAGCATCTCTGCCGTATATCGCTGCTGTTTTGTTTTCGCATGTTGGTTATTTTGGAAAATTTCTTAGTTTTAACCATGGGTACTAAGAAATTGAGTGCCAAGGGCAGTACTGAGAAGAAGAAGAGGATGATGTGCTTGGATATAAAACACGCAATCGTCGAAAAACATGAGCGAGGTGTGCGTGTTGTCAACTTGGTGAGGCGGATGTGAAGGCAGCTGAAGATTTTATTATAACTTTTGCCGAACTGATAGAAGCCGAACGATACATCCCCCAGCAAATCTTCAACTGTGACGAGACAGGGCTCTTCTGGAAAAAGATGCCGAGGAGGACGTATATAATGGCAGAGGAGAAGAGCATGCCAGGCCACAACTTGTTCAGAGTGCCGGCGATAGCTCGCCTTCTCTTTGTGGAAAACACGGTGAGTTCCTTAACATCCAACAACTAAAGGGAGGCAAACGGGGCGCCCAGTTTAGCGGTACACACATTGATGAATCACCCTGCCTGTGATTCACCCATGACAGGTTATAGCTGGGTCGGGATTCAAACCCAGGCTGGACAGTTTAGAGTCAAGTGTGCGTACCTCCAGTCCAGGCCATCCTGCCAACTTGTATGCTGCATACAGGTGAAATATAAAGCGCGAGATATTTTTATATATACTGTATATTTAAAAAAAAATTGGTGTGGTTTTTGGCGGGCTGGAACGGATTAATAGCATTTCAATGCATTTTAATGGGGAAATTTGATTTGAGAAACGAGCAAGTTGAGTTACGAGCTCGGTCACAGAACGAATTAAACTCGTAAGTCAAGGTTCCACTGTATATATATATATATATATATATATATATATATATATATATATATATATATATATATATATTTATATATATATATATATATATATTGTTGCGGATATGGGATTTGGCCTCCATCCATATCCGCTTGTAAATATTCCCCTATTTCCCCAATACTCCCCAACTATCCCCAATCCCCCATTCCCTAGTCCCATTGTCTGTAAACAACACTCTGTAGCCCCGACCTTCCCCTTTTTCCCCCATTAAATGTCGTGCCCAGGTCCACCGCATCTCACGTAGACAACTTTCGGACATCTTGCTCGTTATTCTTAGTCTATGTCAGTTAAGGACTCGTTTCCATTAATTCTGACTCTTCGTTGCACCAGAATGTGATTGTATGGCACCAGTAGTAAGTTTAGGACCTCCCAATACCTCCCCGCATCTCTTCCTCATGAAACAACAACACCAACAACAACAACAGCGGCGCGGGGAGTGCTCGTCCTCACTCCGGCTTGGTTAGCCGCCATTGACCATGTGCTCCGACGGGGTTACCACGCAGGGGCTCACTGTCAGCTCCTCGTCAAGGGCGGAGCCCGGTAACCCCCCGCACCCAATAAGAAGCGGCGGGCCGATTCCATCTGGGGCGGAGCTAACGAGCCGAGTGCGTGTCACTCCCCGCTGGACATGCGCAGGAAGACGGAGGTGACGTCAGATGCACCTCAGCTACGAAGAAGAAAGGACGCCACCTCCTAGCGCTGAGAGATACCTCCCGCCTCTCTGGACCGGACCGGGTCGATTCTGCCCCTGAGCCAAGGTGCACCTTGAGCCATCGACTACCTGCCCTTCCTTGCCATCAATCCCTGTGTGAGTCAGTCTTGTCCCGTTTGTCTGTGGTCTGTCGGATCTAAGATAAGACCGTGTCTAAGTGCCCATCTTTCTGTGCTGTACCTCTGTGCCGTGTAATCTAAATGTTCTGCATAACCCATATTATATCCTCCTCCGGAGGTCTTGAGAACTGTACCCCTGGTGTCGTGTCATTTAAGCCAGCCGTTGTGTCCTTTTCCTTCATTGATTTAGCATAGCGCGATTCGGCCAACGTTCGAGTGTAATCGGGTAACTTGTGCGAACACGGCGGCCATTCCGCTCGGCCCACCATAACATCTAAGTCGTGTCCGTAACAATTGGTGTCAGGAGTGGGATCGGTCCCGGAGCGCGTTTCACGCGCTCGAAATTATAACGGCGAAATTTGATTGTGTTTTACCAAAAAAAATAAAAACCCGAATTTTGAAAGTCGCGCTATGGCAGATCAAGACGGCTGGGTTCCGGTAGAGGAGAGTGAGGCAGGGTCGATCCAGGACCAAATTGAGGGACATGAGGAGAGCGAAGCAGTGAGGGTAGCAGGGTCGCAAAATGGCGTCGTCGCGCACGAGGTTACGGGCGCGCAAAATGGCACCTCGCACATGGCCACGGCGACCGCGCCCGCGACCGTGGTAGCGCCACCGGTGGATTTGAACCTTTTTAAAATGCAAATGAAGGCCCTTATGGACAAGAATAATGAAGAGATGGAAAACAGAATAATGGGGGCAATGAGGGACGAAGCGAGGGCTCAGAGTGAGCAATTGGGGGTAATGGGAAACCAAATGGGGGTAATGGGAAACCAAATGGGGGTAATGAGGGACGAAGCGAGGGGTACCGGTGAGGGGTTAGACAATAATTTTAAGGGATTAGATAAGAAATTTGGGAAATTAGACAATAGATTAGGGGAAATACAGGAGGGGTTAACGGGGGTAGAAAATAGAATGGCTGCCCAGGAGAATCAGATAGAGGGAGTGAAAAATGGGTTAGAGGGGTTAGAAAACAGTATGGAAGGCAAATTGAGGGACATGAGGGACCAAGCGGAAAGGGAAGTTAAACAAATGGGGCAGCAGATAGAGGGGGTCAGAATGGGGGTATAAACTAAACTGGATGCTCACAGGGAGGAAATGGAGCAGATGAGGGTGGCATCTGGGCAGGAGATGCAAGTGATGGGAGAAGAGATCAGAAGAGGTGTGAGTGAGGAGGTCGGAGGAGTGCGCGAGGAGGTGAGGCACTGTAAGGAGCACATGGAGAAGGAGGTGAGAAAGGGGACTGTAAAGTTACAAGGGGGCATAGAGGACCTGACGCAGGAGGTGGAACAGCTGACGGAGGGACAAAAAGGACTAACGGAGCAGGTTCAAAGGAACACTGCGGTATTAGGAGGGTTAAAAGCGACACAAAACGACATAAAAAATGACTTGATAGCGACAAAGAGGCAATGTCAGATGGTACGTGAGGGACTGACAACGAGGTTGGACGAGGTGACAGAGGTAATGGAGACGAAGGACCGGCAGGTGAGGACGCACATGGAAACGGTCAAGGTAGCCTTAGAGGATGAACTTGAGGAGACGTACCGGGAAATAAAAGAGGTAAAGCAGAAATTAGAAGAAGTGGAAGAAGGGGTGAGCGAAATTAAGAAGCGATGGAGAGAGGATAAGAAAGAGATAAAAGAGGAGGTAAAAGAATTGGTCCAAAGTCTGTGTTTGGATCGTGATGATGTGCTCATTAACCGGATGAGGGATTCGCAGGTGATGGAGGAGAAGCGAAGAGGAAGAGGACCCGGTGTAAGTGGTGACCAATATGGTCGTGCGTATGATGCGCCAGGTGATTTAAGAAGCTTGGGGGTCGAGATGGACCCGGGTGTTCGTGAGAGGCCGTTGGTGAAGTGTGCGACAGGTCTGGTGTGCGAAAAAGGAGGTGTGCGAGAAAGTCCGACTCTGGGGTGTGTGAGGAAAAAGTGCGTGCCAAGGAGTGAGGGTGCTGGCGAGAGTGAGTCAGTCGTAGCGCGTGTGCGAGGGAGCACATGGAAGCGCGGTGTGGTAAGTGTTACAGAGGGTGTGGCGGGAGAGTGTGCGCAAGAGTGTGCGCGAGAAAGGTGTGTAACGGACGGGTGCATGAGGAAAGAGTGCGCTGTCAAAGGCAAGGAAGAATGCACACCTGTGGTGAGTGTTACAGAGGGTGTGATGGGAGAGTGTGCGCAAGGGTGTGCGCGAGAGAGGTGTGTAACGGACGGGTGCATGAGGAAAGAGTGCGCTGTCAAGAGTAAGGGTGAGTGCACTGTCAAGAATGGAGGTGAGAGTAGTGAGAGTGACAAGGAGCGTGAGTTGGTTGTGACAGGTGAGCGAGGATGTACACCTGGAATGGAAGGATGCACACCTGGAATGGTAGAGTGTGAGTGGGAATGCACGCTGGAATTGGTAGTGAGGCACGTGGTTGGGTGTGCGAGTGAGAGCACACCTGTGATTGTCACAGAGGAGGTGACCGAGGAGGGGGCGCGAAGAGGTGTGTTGGTGAGGTGTGCGAGCGACGAATGTGTGCCAAGGTGTTTGGTGGTCAGGTGTGTGACCAAGTCGGTGAGCGGAATGAGTGTACCGAGGTGTGTAAGAAGAGGTACGACGAGGAGCATGGAAACGGCTGCATGTATGAGCAAGAAAGGGGTAGCGTATGCATGTAAGCGTCCAGGTGAAGCATCGACGGTAACCGGTTTAGCGGTTAGAACGACTTATAGCCGAATCGGGCCCTCGGTGCGCGTCGGGCAGCTTCGCGTGCCGCGAGAACCAGCGGGGATCCGAGCCACGGCGGGTTCGAAAGGACCGCCGTGCGCGATCCACGCTGGGCCTCGCGTGGAACGGCCGCGTCCGGGCTCCACTAGGCGGGGCGGGCAGCCCGATAGGAAGGGTCGTCATGGCGACCACTTTCTATTGAGACGTGCCGGCAGGTCGAGATCGGGACATTGGATGGCTCCACGCCGAGGTGGTGCGTGGGATCTCGGCCCGGGTAAGCCCCCGTCCTTGCCATGAATGCGGGACGTATCCAGCCGCCGGCACCAAAGAACCCGTGTTCATTGCTCGGCTGTACGAAGCCGGGCTGTAGACGTGAATTGGCGCACCGAGAGGATGTAATAAGTAGATGGGTGCCTGAGGATCCCGGGTGTGGATCGGGCAGCCCGTGCCAGAGAGGGCACTGAGGGGGTGAGAGTGCGAGAGGGCCTTCCCCAGTTAGTTAGGTTAGGGTAAGGAGCAGGTAAGCTCGGAGGCAACTGCAGTGGTGGAGGTGTGCAGGTGGGTAGACCTGCTGGGAGAGCTACACGTCACAGCCCAGAAATTGTGCGAAGGCACCGGGAGATGAATCGGGGGAGTGAGACCCCGAATTGAGAGGCACCACAGTTTGGTCAATGGGAATTGGTTTTTAGAACCCATAGTGTAAGTTGGCCAATGTATTGGCAGGGAAAGACCCCGGGTAATGTAAAGTTGTTAAAGTCATTTAGGAAATAGTTAGGATTGATGAACCTGTCGCACCATACGCAGCCACTTACCTGTGGTGATGATGACTCCACACCTGTGTTTCTTTGTTCTGTGTGCAGGAAATGAGAATTGCTGTGTGGATTTGTGAGACGCATCACGACGTGGATGAGACATTGGGGTGATTCCATCTCTCCCTCCTTAGGAGGGACTGATGATGAATTGGTGATGGCAAATTTTGATGTTGAGTTGGAGATGGCAAATTTTGATGAGAGATGGAAATGGCAAATTTGATTGGTTAGGAGGGAGCGAAGACGAATTTGGTTTATGGGAGGAACGGGGAAGACAGTAGGGACGTTTGTTGATTAGTAAAGTAGATGTTTATGGGTAGTGTTGTGTTTTGTGGATACAGTAAGGGGTAAGGGAGGGGCAATGTAGGTTACCTGGTGGGGGGGGGGGGGGGGGGCGTACGGTAGGAACGTACCTGTCTCACCTGGTTCCCATGTGCCCCCAGTGTGCATCACCTTGTATTGCGTGCACTTTTGCGCCCTTACCACCTTACTCACTTGTCTTCTTCTTTTGTCTCCCACCTCCGAGGATCTGGCTTTGGGGCAGAGAGAGAGGAGAGAGATGTGCTGGCTCCGCAGTTGTGGGCCTGCACTTTCGCTGCTTGCTGCCTGGATCGATACACCATATGGACCGCAATGTTTGTGGCCGCCCACCATGGACCGCAGTTCTTTTGCGGGCAAGCACCACCCGTGATGGACCTATGGGTCAATGTGGCACCTATGCCATATAGGTGAACCACTAATAGTTGGCCCCTGACGGCCACAATACAGAAATGGACACGGTTGGCGCCTTTCTTTATCTTTAAAGAAGCTAGAAGGCCAAGCACTTCATGAAGGCAAGACCAGCAGCAGAACATCAGCCGGCTGCGACACCACCGGTGACTATCGAACACTTTATTTGTGCACCGGATGGTGCTGACTGTGTTATGGGGTGGTGCTTTTGGTGCTTGGACGGGGTGCTCTGCACATTATTAAAGGCCCTAAGGCCACAGGGCACTCGTGGGTTGGTGTATCGATGCTGGCATGCGTGCTCTCTCTATGCATAACATCTGCATGTGTTCCTCCAAAAACAGGTCCTGGATCGTAGTGTAAATATCAGTGTAGTCTTGTATAAATGATGCTCCCTACCAGCTGTATGTTTAGTTTGAGGATTCTTTCCGCGATTCGGTTATCCTGTGGGTGTGTTTCTGTGAGGAGAAGGGTGCAACGTCGCAGGGGGACATATTTACTCATTTGTGAACATCTGTAAAACTGTCGCACTCAGGGTTGAGTTAATAGTAGAGGGAACTACATCTGAGTGCCACACTAAAGCAAGTAAAAATTTATCGGGTCGGGACGCCCCGAGGTAGAGAAGGGTGCAATGTTGCGGATATGGGATTTGGCCTCCATCCATATCCGCTTGTAAATATTCCCCTATTTCCCCAATACTCCCCAACTATCCCCAATCCCCCATTCCCTAGTCCCATTGTCTGTAAACAACACTCTGTAGCCCCGACCTTCCCCTTTTTCCCCCATTAAATGTCGTGCCCAGGTCCACCGCATCTCACGTAGACAACTTTCGGACATCTTGCTAGTTATTCTTAGTCTATGTCAGTATATATATATATAGTATATATATATATAGCTGGAGTAACCGGCAACGCCTGGTACTCCAGCTATAAAGGCTTTTCTACTTTACTCGGGGTACACATACAAATACAACTTTGCCTGGGGGGTAACATAGGCCATGTGGTTGCGGCCTCATTCGGGGATGTGGGGGACCGGGATGGGGTCATAAATTCTCTCTGTAAATGTGTACCGTGTAGCTCCACCTTGGCCCAGCCACCTGGGCTACACGAAGGTTAAAGCACTCTTCGTACAGGTAAATTTTTCTTCCTTCCCTCCACCCCCTCCCACCCCCCAAATGGAGGGGCCTGTCAAAGCCTCACCCCCCCCCCAAAAAAACTATTTATATAGTCTACCTTTCCCCTCTTTCTCCCCTCACCTCCTCCTTCCCTCCCCCTTCCACTCCCCCCCCCCTTCCTCTCCCCTTCCACTCCCCCCCCTTCCCCCCCCCTTCCTCTCCCCTTCCCCATCTCCCTCCCACCCTCCCCAAACCCCTGGGAAGCGCCGGGTACTTCAGTTAGTATTATATATTTATATATATATATATATATATATATATATATAGATAGATAGATAGATAGATATATATATATATATATATATATATATATATATATATATATATATATATATATATATATATATATATAATTATATATATATATATATATATGTTGGGAATCGAACCTGGATCCACAACTTGAGTTCAAGGAGTAACAAATGGTTTATTGAATGACCACACAGCTGTGGAAAGGTATTGGCACATACAGCTATAAGAACAGCATGCGTCACAAATCCTCTAAAAGAACTCACAAAGGGTGTGTCTTTATATCGGCAGAAAAATAGAAAAAGCCTCCGCTAAAGAGGTGAACTTAGACAAAGGACAAAAGTGGGCTCAACAGACTCCTACCGTGATCCTATCCTGGGGCAGTGCTGAATGTGAGGGAATAATGTGGGAGCAAGACCTTGTCATTCCCAAACTCTTATCATTCAGAGGAGATGTTATCCAGGCCTCTCTTCAAGAGAAGGGAATGTGTAGAATGTGGTTTGAGCAGTTTCTCAGCTCTGCCATACAGTTGGGCAGTAAAGCATGGTCCAAGCCATGTGAAGTAATTCCAATCATATAGTGGTGAAGCAAACAATCTTATTAAATACAAATAATGTTTATCAGAGCATACAAGTAAAAGGATATATAATAAAATCATGTTTCCGACATACCTACCTTTTGTCACATAGGGACAATGTACCTAATGAGACAATCTGCCACATCAGGCTTTATTCGCAAGCAAAAGAGAATAGTGTTATATGTGGCCACATCGGGCTTTATTGAGTGTCATAGGTGTGTCCTCCCAAGGGCATGCCACGCGCCCATAGCGCCACACATGCACACTTGGAATGTGTGTCGTGGTCACGCGTGCTTTGGAACATGAAAGTCCAGAACATGAAAGTCCATTAACGTTTCAGATCCACAACGAAGACGTCTGGTCCGAATGAGGATGTGCTCCACAGAGGGCCAATCACCTCCCCTGCGGAACTGGCTCCCCCCACCTCGCACAAACGCAGTCCTTGCAGATCTTCGAAGTTAATCGAGGTCCATGCTGTTGTTCTGAGGAATACATAATGTTGTCAGTATCTTGTGTCACGTGTTCCTGGTCAGAGTACAGAGCATTACAATTCAAAGTAAAGAGTGAAACTTCCTTTGTGTCAAAGTCGTCCATGGACGCGAGTAGTGTATATATGTTGCTTCTGGGACACTCTCATTTTCCCATTGACTTACATGTTAATTTTTCCCCTCCCTCATTGCCCCTAAACACCTCTATTTCTCTCACCCTGTTCTTTACGAACCTTCTAACCTTTTGACATGTTATCCTTATTCATTAGACCACTTAAACAATGGTCCTTCTGTGTGAACCTGTGATCCTTCTGACCTTATGGACCTTTTAACCTTTTACTCTTAATATCATCTGGTGAAGCATCTTTGGCCCACTCACACAACGACCCTACAAATATTTGTTTATGCGTGGGAAATAATTTAATTCTCTTGCCACTCCCTTCACCATCTAATATATTGTTGCGGATATGGGATTTGCATCCATCCATATCCGCTTGTAAATATTCCCCTATTTCCTCAATACTTCCCAACTATCCCCAATCCCCCATTCCCTAGTCCCATTTTCTGTAAACAACACTCTGTAGACCTGACCTCCCCCTATTTCCCCCATTAAATGTCGCACCCAGGTTCACCGCATCTCATGTAAGACAACTATAGGACATCTTGCTAGTTATTCTTAATCTATGTCAGTTAAGGACTCGTTTCCATTAATTCTGACTCTTCGTTGCACCAGAATGTGATTGTATGGCACCGTTAGGAAGTTTAGGACCTCCCAATACCTCCCCGCAGCTCTTCCTCACGGTTCAACAACAACAACAACAACAACGGCGGTGGCGCGGGGAATGCGCGTCCTCACTCCGGCTTGGTTGGTAGGGGGTGTTGGGAGGGCACCAGGCCTTTCCAACGAGCCGCCATCGAACATGTGCTCGACGGGGTTACCACGTAGGGGCTCGCTGTCAGCTCCTCGTCAAGGGCGGAGCCCGGTAACCCCCGCACCCAATAGAAGCGGCGGACCGGTCCCATCTGGGGCGGAGCCAACCAGCCGAGGGCGTGTGACTCCCCGCTGAGCATACGCAGGAAGAGGGAGGTGACGTCAGATGCGCGCTGAGCTTGGAAAAGAAGGACGCCACCTCCGAGCGCTGTGAGGCCTCCCTGCATCTTTTGGACCGTGCTTGATCCTGTCCCCGAGCCAAGGTGCACCTTGTGCTATCAACCGACCTGTCCTTCCCTGCCATCAATCCCTGTGTGAGTCAGCCTTGTTCCGTTTGTCTGTGGTCTGTCTGGGATAGATAAGATTGTATCTAAGTGCCTATCTCTTCTGTGTCTTTTACCTCACGCTACCTTGTAATCTACCCCTTTTCTCCACCACTAATTATATCCTCCTCCGGAGGTCTTGACAACTGTACCCCTTGCGTCGTTTCATTTATCCCAGTCGTTGTGTCCTTTCCATCATTGATTTAGCGTAGCGCGATTTGGCCAACGTTCGAGTGGAATCGGGTGAGTTGGGGAAGAATCGGGGGAACTGTTAGGTCGCGGTGGACCATCCGCTCGGCCCATCATAACATCTAAACCGCGATCCATAACAATATTAACAAAAAAGATGTTTGAGTTTGGTTCTTTATTAAGATATTTTAACTGAGCTAAGATAAAATGGTAAACCTCCCTCAATGTTCTTGTTTGAGCGCCTCCAGTGCCACATACCATTTTTAAATTAAAGTATATATTTTCCTGACAACCATCAAAGTTTTCCGTCCACTCAAAAATATTTCCATCTTTTTTACCCAATTCACCGGTACTTAAATTAATTCTCTTATTTGTTTTGTAAATTGTTTTACCAGTTGTCTTTTCAATTATACCTATTTGATATTTTTCACATTCGTTATGTTTACCATTTATATACCAAGGTTGATTACACCTCCACTCTTTAGTCTGGTTGGTACTTGGTTCTATCATTTATATAATAGTAAAAAAGGCGGCGGTAGCCCGTTAAAATCCCCAACCCCCCCTTTTTAACTTATCACTTATATATATCTTATCACTTATATATATCTTATCACTTATGTATGTCTTATCACTTATATGTCTTATCACTTATATATATCTTATCACTTATATACTTATATAACCATAAGGGAGACTATCAATTCCATTTTCTAAAATAAACCTCTTTTCATCAAAAGCCCCCAATGCTTTCTTATTCATCTCTTCTGAATATAATTGATGTTTATAACTTCTTATTCCATTAATCTTTCTAAACTCTTCTTTCTTTGTTGTTAAACAGTTATAATAATCCTTAAAGTTTATTGTTTCTTTAATGACATTTTTCTTTATGCCTTTTAACTTCTTATCAGTTTTTTCAACGTTATTCACAATGTATTTATAAGCATAAGCCTTAGACCTCAATCCCACAAATTCACTCATGACATTTCCTCCTAATTCATCCTTAAACTTTCCAATCACCTTTTTATTTTTAGAAGAGAACAACTCACTCTCTGGACTGTAATTACTCGTGTCATAGATATTAATGTCCTTTTTCATGTCTGAATAAACATCATCAGTATTAATTTGCAAAATAAAACTATCTGTATCCATATAAAGTAGATTAACATCATTTTGATATTTCTTCCTCAAGTTATTATAAAAGTAATCATACATTAATGACTTTGATAAATCAAGAATTGATGTTCCAATATAAATAGGTTTGTTCATTTCAATACTCTCTTTAATCAAATGGATCGCACAAAAGTTCTCAGTAAAGACCTCAGCTCTAGTAAAACTCGGTCTATTAATTAATTTTGATGCTTGTTCCCAAGATGTTGATAGTCTGATATTTTGTCTTTTCCTCACATTCTCCATGGTCTTACCAAAGACTGCATTATTCATCAATTTATAAAAGTCTTTCTCAAAATCTGTTTTTGACTCTGTTCTTCTTTGTGTATTAAAATCAATGTACCCCTTCAACCAATGACTTTGATTGAACTTTAGAACCCTATGGATCTTCTCTACTCTTAGACCTTTTGATAAATATTGTCGCAAATTTCTTTGGTGAAGAACATAATTTTTCTTGTTATATAATGTAGTAAGTAATTTTTCTGTTGATTCACCTATATTAAATGATTGTTGATAATCACTTAACCACTCCTTCTTTGGACTTTCCTTTTCACAAGCAAATGGGAGATCTTTGTGTAGGTTATGAAGTTCCTCTGGATATTTCAAATCGACCTCAAAATAATAACCAACCTTTGAATCATCCAATTCTTTTTTGTGTAGAGATACATACATCTTGTAAAACCTTTTTGTAATCTTTTTCCTTTACCCATCTAAGTTTTCCATAAGGAAGAGCCTGAGACATTGCCCAGCCATACAGGTTGTTCGCATCATAATACATCAAGTAGGAGCTCTCTACCGATGGATCATAATTTGGAATGTACTTGTTATTTGCTTTAGCATATCTCTTTGAACAGACTTGTGAAATTCCTCCTCTCTTTGCCTTTTCAATCATCAAAAGCATATCAACATCGGTTATCAAATCCAAACTTGTTTTGCCATTTTTAACATCGCGCTCCAAGCCAATCCAGGAGCAGTGTAATAGTGAGCAGGATCCAATCCATATCCAGAATGACAGATTGTTCTGAAAGCCTCAAACACATCAGCCAACAAAAGCACATCAGTTTTGAGGTACAAATCGTGATACTCACCAAGATTCTTAATGTTATATTTTTTCCAAACATTTTGTGCGTGTACATAATCTTTATCAGATATATGACTATTATTTAATTTGTTATAGAAATTTTCTTTTAAAGGAAGTTGTGTTTCATTGAATCTCTCAAATGAGTCCATATAGTCATAGGGGTAAATTCCCTTTTGTGTTAGAAAATCTTTATCTAAAAAACACTCTGAAAGACATGGAAACTCTTTTAGATTTTGAACCAAGTTAGCCAATGGACTTGCCATGAATTTAAATGTATCAAGAAATCTGATATGAGTAATAGGAGATGTGTGAATTGTTTTTGTGAATGAAATGTATTTCTGATCCGTGTTTGGAATTGCTGACATACTTCCAGAAGTCTTTGAGAGTTCCTTGATAAATAGATGTGTATCATAATGAGCGTTGTTATGAAGAAAGACAGGAATGAAAGAGGGGAGTTGATAATTAATATTACAACTTTGATGAGCCGGACCTCTATATTTACCAGTGAGATGACAATGGTCTCTAACCTTTCGACCTTTACCAATTTTCTCCTCACAAATATGACAGACATTGTTTTTTATAAATTCCCTTTTTCTTTACTTGTTAAGGACATTGGTTTATTGGTTTCTCTCATTATCTTGGTTAATCGAACACAGTCTTTTTCTAGTCGTTTCACAAACTCCTCTGGGGTATTTGAGCCTCTATACATCTCTAACTTGTTATATTTATCACCAACGGATGATTTGATATAATAACAAAAACCACAAGGAGTATGTTTTTGATATTTATTTGTGTATGATTCTTTTGGATCTGGAAAAGCAGTATCAATTTTTTCTAAAATACTTTCAAAATCAGCATATATAACAAATGGATGTTTTATTGTTTTCTTTTCATCTTTGAATGTGATCTTTGAGTCTTTTTTAGGCATGTTGATTACCGTTGATTTATGTTCACCACAATAATTTGAATGTTTATCTAATCTTTCTTGTGTATGGAAGAAGTTAAGACAACGCATACAAATATATATTTTATTTGTTCTTTTACATACTTGTGGTTTTATTAATTTTGTAATATCTTTGATGTATGTATAATGTGAATTTTCGTCTGAATTAAAATATGGAAGATTAATATGAGTTTGTTTACAATTGTCAGAAAGCTTTAAAACCTGAATGTTGTTTGTTTCTGTTAGACCATAAACATTAACTGATAAATTATTCAACTTTTCAAATTTAGGAATATCATTTAAAGTCATCGGAAACTTTAGATCTTTCGTATTTAATGTATTCTCATATTTTTTATAATGAGATACTCTTTCATCATGAAAATGTGGAGGATGTAAGTGTGCTAGAATAGACCAGAGAAAACATTTATTGTCTTTATTTTTGATATTGATAACTGCTTTTCTATTTTTGATAACACTGGGTAAATCAATGTAAGAAGAAGCTTTAGAGGATCTGATTTAAGAATATGAATGTCTATGTAAATAATTTTTCCTATATTGAATCCACTTCCTACGATTGAATTATCCACATCTTGCTCTTGTTTAATAAGTTCATCATAGACTCCTGATGTTTTAAAATCTTGATATGAAGATATAAAGTGTGGCTCAGTTCTCATGTATGGTGTATCTATAACTCCTTCGTCCTTTGTCATTTCTAATTTTACTCCCATATAAAATTTAAGTGGTTTCATTTCTTTTAGTGTTTTTTCAATCAACGTTTGAACAGCAGGTTTAACTATTTCTACAGCATCAACTATAGACTCTGGTTCAGGAGGTTTGAAGTTAAAGACTCTTATTTTAATATGTCCTTTGAATGCACCATCAGAGTTTTTAATAGTAAACAATTTTGACAAGTGTTTGTTAGTTTTAAGATGGGCTTTAAACCCCTTCTTGAGGATGGTTGTTTTACAGACCTTACAATGTTTTGTTTTAGGTGGAAGAGGGGAAAGTTTGTTAAGAATGTTGTATGTATGTTTTGCGGTGAGAATATGTTGTTTATAATATTTTACTTCCTTCTCGCAAGTATCACAATAAACCATATTTATAGCGTGAGAAAACGTGTTTTATATATATCACTGTGCTTAAAATAAAACACTTTTGAGCTTTACAGCTCCGTTTTATATATATCGCTGTGCTTAAACTAAAACACTTTTTCACTCAGAATCATCTAAGTCATAACTATCACATGAATACTCAGAATCATACTCAGAGTCATCAATAAAGCTACTCTCATAACTATCATTTGAGCACAAACTATTAGTATCATAACTATCATCTGTGTTCAATGAAATACTATCATCACCATCGTCCGAGTTCAATGAAATAGTAAAATCTTCACTGCTGTAATGACTCATATTTAATTAGCAGAAAAAACCTTTCCATCTATACCAATATACTTTCTTTCATTAACGGATTCAATCTCTACATTTTTAATATCAAAAGTTATCTTTAAATAATCTCTAACTATCATAGAACGAAATGACATTTCACCAGAAATATTAACATCATTCATTTTACTTAGATCTACACCCTTTGGATTATTAAAGTAAATACAAATTTCTCCACGAGTATTGTTGATGGTCTTATCATTATTTTTCAAAGTATCGTGGTCAATCACTTTTTCAAGCTTTGAATAAATTGCCAGGAGTAGAGGAGAAACTTTTGTTAGATTTACTTTAATGGATGTCTTTCCAGGTATAGTTAGAGCTCTTCCTTTAAATGAAATAGAGGGGCTCATGTTATTTTCCATAACTGGTTTTACCCAAAAATTTCCATATTTATCTTTGTTCAATTTAACATCTTTGACATATTTTTCTATATCTTCCACCGAAGTACAGATTGATTGAAATTTGTCTTTTGTGCTTTGAAACATTGTATTTATTAATGAATAAACTTGCGTTTAGTTTAAGTAAAAATTTACTATATAAATATGATAAGTTCTGAAGGATATTTAGAATTTCCAGACTCTCCATATGATAAATTAGAGAATTGTCCGGCTTGTGATAGAATAGGGCTTAATAATGAGGGTTCATATAAACAATGTATTTTCTGTGATTTAATTTTAATTAATGATAATAAAAAATATAAAAATATATAACTCTTTTAAATTAGAACCAAAAATGAATTACTTTACAAGATTATTAAGAGAGATGAATGTTAAGTATTGTGATGATAATACACCATTTCTTACAAGGAAAGAGACTCTTTGTATTGAGGAAATGTATAAGGGTTTAATGATATTTATTATTCAAAATAATTTTAATGGAGATGTTAATACAAGATACTATATAAATAAAATAATGAATTATTTTGAAATTAAACCCGAACTCAGGATAAAATATAGAGTTTCTAAAATAGCTCAAAAAAAGTTAGATGACTTGTTTTCCAAATATATAAATGAATGATTTTTTACCCGTTTGGGAAAATAAGATAAAATTTAATAACCATAAAAACATTCCAAATTCATTGAGATGTCTAATAGTTGGTTCAAGCGGATGTGGGAAAACCTGTTTACTTTTAAAGATGCTCCTTGGTCCTAATTTTTTAGATTATGATAATTTAATAATTTTTACAAAGTCAAGTTTTCAACCCGAGTATCAACTACTCTCACAGGGTTTTAATGCAGGTCTTAAAAAGGAAGACATTATCGGTTTATTTAAACTTCAAAACAAACTAAATGATTATAACATTGAGGATATAATACAACTATTTTGTGATACACAGAAACCTAAACCAAAACCCATAACTTGTATTCTCAGTGATAATACGGATGATATACCTTCACCTCAAGATTTAGATAAATCAAAAAAGAACCTCGTCATCTTTGATGATTGTGTTAATGAGAGAAACCAAACAGTAATGGATAGCTACTATACAAGAGGGAGACATTCTTCTTGTAATTGTATTTATCTTAGTCAGTCATATTTTCAACTCCCTCGACGCTCAATAAGAAACAATGCTAATACGTTTATTTTATTTAAGTTAAATTCAATAGATGTAAATAATTTTTGGAGAGATAATTGCTCTACGTTATGTAGTAAAAAAGAATTTGAAAATTATATGAAACTCACGATTGGAAAATATAAATATATTGTTGTGAAACAAGATGATATACTCACTGATATTTTACACACATAAATGACAACAATTATTATTAACCTTGTGGGTAAATCTGCTTCTGGAAAGAACTTTCATAAATCTAAACTCTTGAATAGTAAAAATGAAAAGATTGTAAGTTTTTTTAAAAAACACCCTATGATTCATTTTGTGAGTACTACAACCAGAGCAAAGCGACCAGGAGAAGTAGAAGGGAAAGATTATTACTACATTTCAATGGAGGAACATATGCGATTGAGGAACGAAGGTCAAATATTTGAGGAGGTCTCTCTTGGTTCTACAAAATATTCACATTGTAAGAGTGAGTTAAATAAAATAAAATCTAATGGTCTTGGGATTTTAGAAACTAATCCTGAAGGAATGAGACAAATTATTAAACAATTGTGTGGTGATGGAGTTAAGATTTTATCATTCGGTTTTGATATCGATGAGGAGACTCAACGCAAACGTATGAAAAGCAGAGATACAAGTATTAGTGAAGAAGAAATAACAACTCGTATTAATACCAATAAAGAATTTGATGAAATATTTAAAGAAAAGGATTTATTTCAACACATTTACTATAATGACAAAGAAAAGGAAAATTTTCCCATTGACCTTTACAATTCATTAAATGATATTTTTCAATAAATAAATACAGAAAATGAATACCGAAGAAAGAGCAAGAAAGTTTAAAGAACATCAAGAGTTGGTTTCAAAAGTTGTAAAGCAACAGGAAGAGATAAAGAAGAAACGGAGACAGAAACTAACTGGTGAAGAAGCCTTTGAAAGAAAACAAGAGAAATTTTTTGAACCGCTTTTAAAAACTCAACACCCTACAGTTCCCATGGTAGAATTTACTCCGAAAAAACTTCAAATGCTCAAAGATTTTAGTCAGATAACAAAACAAGAACTTGGAAAATTAGAATATAATGATGAAGAATTATTTCAGAAACTTGAGGAGGTAAATCAACCCCCTAATTATGTAGTGGAAGCTCTTCAAAACAATGAATATTTGGCAGATTCAAAAACCAGAGCAGGTCTCATTCCAACAGAAGAACCAGCAGTGTTTCATCTTGTGGAAGAAAAGGTATTGATATTTAATGATGAATTGATGTTCTTGAGTTCTACTCAACCAAATGTTAAATTAACTCCAAGATTAATGTTTCTTCTAACAAACCCTGGATTCAGCGGTTCAAAATATTTTGAGGAACCACTTGATATGGAAAGAGAGGAAGATAGGGTATATATTGAGTTGCTAAATGCACTTGATTATGGAGTTTCTGTTGCTGGTAAAAGTAAGAAGAATGAGAAGGAGAAACATATTATTGATGCTTTAAGTAAGCTTGGTTCGGGTGTTAGTTTTCTTCCAAATGACCCATCACAATTAGTTAATAGGCTATTATTGTTGTTAGGTAGTAAGAAGGCTGGAAACAACAATTGTTTTAATGAATCCTCAGCCATTTTAGATCAGTTGATGAACATGAAAATAATTAATAAATGTCAATACAAAGATATTTTATTAGATATTAAATAAGATGAGAAGCACAATTCTTAGTTTAAATTTCACAACGAGCGATTACACAGCTTCATTCCCTTACCCACTACAACTTGACCCCCTTACCTCATATGAGGCATCTTTGTTGTCAATGGAAACTTACAATACCCTTTTTAATATCACAGAGAAAAACAACAAGTTTAGTTATAATCCAGGAAGTGGATATAAAACTATAACCGTTTCACCTGGAGCTTACGAGATTTCTCAAATATCTTCAGAAGTCTCTCGCCTTATGAAAGAAAAAGGTGATGAACCAAAAAATATTGTAATAGATATTCAAAAACACACTTCAAAATCAACTATTAAACTTAAAAATAATTATAAAGTTGATTTCACGATTGAAAATTCGTTTAGAGAGCTATTGGGTTTCTCTTCAAAAAAGATTGAAAATAACGGGACGTTTTACAGTGATAATGTTATCCAAATATCCTCCGGCATAAATTCAGTATTAATTCATTGTGATTTGATTGATGGTACTTATAACGATGGAATAAGAACAAATACAATATTTTCATTCAGTGCATACTCAACCCCGATTGGTTATAAATTTAATATGGAACCAAAAAATCTTGTCTATTTACCTGTGTCAGGAAAAACCATATACAGAGTAAATTTTAGGATAACCGACCAAGATAATCGTATGATATCCTTTAATGATGAAATTATATCCATCAGAATTCACCTACGTGAAGTTTTTCAATAAATAAATAATGGTTATTGTGAGAAAACATGAGTTGGGAAAATATAAAATAATTACAGGGGAGGGCATGTACCTTTCACCATACTATACAAGGTATGTGGGTAAAGGATACTATAAACCTAAGAGACAACGAGGTGTAGGTCATCATTTTCGAAATAAAGGAGATGGGATAATTGATACTCTAATGGGTATTGGTTCAACCATCCTTAAACATAAAGACCTAATTGGTTCAACTGCTTCTGCCGTGGGCTCCGTTGCGGGTGCTATAAAGAGTATAAAAGATGCTCAAAAGGAGTCTCATAAATTACAAGCAATCAAAGAAATAAAAAAAGGTAAAACTCAACTATCTTCACAAGAACGACAAAAAATCATTAAAATACTTGGGTCAGGGTTTCAACGATTTTAATACTATATAAATACAAGTATGGAAGCGATTGATAGTATCTATGATTTGGATGATACAATTATCATTTCAAACTCCATGAAAAAGGAAGACAATTTTAAGGTAAATGCTATAACAGGAACAGACTGGAATTCAAACGGAACAAAAAGTTTTGAAATAAATAATCAACAAACTTACTTGAATATAGCTGATAGTTTCTTGCTGTGTAAATTTAAATTCACTAAGGCTGCGAATAATACTAATGCTACACTCGTAAATGATTTCTTCTGGAAAATGTTTGATAGTGTTCGCCTGTATATTGGAACACAAGAGGTTGAAGCGGTTGATTATGTCTCTGCTACATCTGAAATGATGAAATTTACACTATATTCGTTTGGTGATAGAATGGGTAAGGGAGCTGTTGAAGGTTTTATTCCTGATATGTCAACGGGTACAAACACAGACCCTGGTTATAGTCAAAGGAAGGCAATGTATAATGATGACACAAAACCAGAGAATAGTTTTACCGTAGCAGTACCTCTGAAAGGTATATTTGGATTTTGTGATTATGACAAAGTTTTGTATGGTCTTAAAATTAGATTTCAACTACAAAGGAATGATAATGTAAATAGGTTGCTTTTTGGGGCTGAAAATGCTTTTGGAGACAACAATAAATTTGTTATTAATGATTTGTGTTGGTATATCAGTGAATATACTCCTAATCTTAAAACGGAAGAGATGTTAAATAGAAGACTTAACTCAAAGAAACCGCTAAATGTATCATACCTTAAAAGAAGATGTCAACACGTTAAACTGGAACACACTACCTACACTTGGAATTTGGGTGTTCTTCAAGGAAAGCCACGATACCTCTGGCTCATTTTTAAAAAACCAGATGGAGAGGACGGTACTAATAAGAATAATGCGCTGAGTGATAATGCTAAGGTAAAACAACTTCGGGTTTCTCTTGATGGCACATTTTATCCACGAGATAGATTGGAAATTGATTGGGAAAAAAATGATTATGAGGAAGCCTACAAGTCCTACCAAAAGGTGTGTGAAAGTAATGGTAATAATGATCCTATTTTGGATATGGTTGCGTTTCAAAAACTTTATACAATCTACGCAATTGACCTGAGTTCTCAAAAGGAAACTATAAAGTCTAATCGAGTGGATACTTCTCTATACATTGAAAGAGGGGAGAGTGAAGAGGTTTGTTTGTTTGTTTATACAAATACCCCTCAGCATATTGCTTGCTTTTGGAGGAAACAGAATTACAGATTAATACAGATAATGGTGTTATGATTCATATCACATAGGTTTTTTCTCATAAATAAATGGTTGGGGTATATGTTAATCAAATCAATCTTAATAAATTAACATCTTGTATTCAAAATCAAAAGCCTTGTATTATTAATGTTAATACAATTCAAAGAAAAGGAGCTGTAAGAATTGATGTTTTACTCACACACACACAAGTAAAAACACTAAATGATGTTGGATCTCTTAAAATTAAAATGACGAAACCTATGTTAAAGAAATATTCAATATACGAGTCAAGAGGAGGATTTCTCCCGTTTCTAATTCCTTTATTTGCTGGTTTAAGTGCGGCGGGAGCATTGACTGGTGGTATTTCAGCAGCGGTAAAAACTGCTAACGAAAGGAAGGCACAACTAAAAGCTCAAAAAGAATTGGAAAGACATAACAAGGAGTTGGAGAAACAAATTAGTGGAAGTGGTGTAATTGTAGATTTTGCTCAAAAACTCGAAAGTCTACCTGATAAAGCTAGATTGTTGGTTGGAGATATGCTTTCCTCTATCGCTCAAGCGGGTGTTAAACTAACTAAACGGGGTAATGGATTGTATCTTTCTCATAAATAAATGGATAAATGGTTTAAACAATTTGGAAAGAATACAACGTCAAATATAGAACTAGCTAAGTATTGTAAAACACTAAAAATTGATAATGTGGTTATTTGTATGAGAGATGAATTAATACATATAAATAAGAATACAAAGAATATTATTATGAATTTAGACACACAGAATGGTTCTCATTGGGTTTGTATTCATAATAGTCAGGATAAATATTATTTTGATAGTTATGGTATGCCACCACCTGTTGAAGTAATACAATTCTTACAGAATGGTGTTTATCAAACATTTCAAGTTCAAGAAATTAATTCTAAATGTTGTGGTCAATTATGTTTATATGTATTATTTCAACTCAACAATAATGAAAATTTTTATAATATCATTTTTAATCTAATATAAATGATTTATGTTGGAAAAGATGGTTCTATCTTTGGAAAATCCTCTCAGGATATTGATTTATCAAATTATTATACAAAGGCACAGGCTGAACGACAAAAATATAGTGTAAGTAAAAATATTAATATGAAGAATACTTATAAATTAATCAATTATCCAAACCCTACAGATGCGAATGACTTAATTAGATTAAGTGATTTATCACAATATATATTTTTAAAGAAAACAGCACGTTTTGTTAAACAAGTAAAATTTACAACCACAACACCTGGTTATACTGACCATACACCTTTCCTCATTGAATTTAACTACCTGCTTACAATTGAATTTTATAAAGAAGGACATATAGTTAATATGCGAATTAATAAATGGGGGTATGATATGCCTGATTTAGGGTATAATTGGTCTTTTTCAATAAACATAGCAGACCTACATGATTTAAATCAGTCTCGTAAAGAAGAATATTATCCACTTGGTGAGGATAAGGATTTATGTGGAAGTACAATTAATAAACAACAAATACATGGTTTTAAGAAAAGAAAAATATATGATAGTATAGCGATGGTTAGCATGACAAAGAAGGAAGGTCATGAGATAAGGATAGAAAGCCAAGGAATACAAACCAATTTGGTAGTGGGAAGATGGGGTGGTATTACCTGTCATAATATTAATCTCACATATATTTCTGATACATAAATGGCAGGAAGAAGACTACAAGAGAATTATAATTTTTGTATTCAAGGATACCTACAAGAAAAGGGTGCTCGGTATTACATACCTTATGATTTGGAGCATATACATGGGAATTTTGTCATTAAAAACTGGCCTTATACTGATATTGTTAAACCCACAAATAGAGACTTGTTTAAAATATTAAATAAAAATGAACTTCTCAAAGTTATGAAATATAAAACTCTTTTAGAAATTGTCAACAAATCTTATTGGTATCCTATTATGAGAAAAATAATTATAGATACAAGAATATCTCAAAATCCAGATGAGTATATGTATAATATTCTTTGGGGTTCAAACTCAAGGGTAGCAAGGGATGAGGAAGGAGTTGAAGAAGAGAAGGAGGAAAGAAAGAAAAGAGAGAAGGAGGAGAGGGAACAAAGAGAGAGGGAGGAGAGGGAGAAAAAGGAGAAGGAGGAAGGAGAGAAAAGGGAGAAGGAGGAAAGAGAGAAAAAGAAGAAGGAGGAGAGGGAGAAAAAGGAGAAGGAGGAGAGGGAAGAAAGGGAGCAAAGAGAGAGGGAGGAAAAATATAAAAAGATGGAAATCAGTGAGATTCGTAAAAGATTGAGTGTATTACAGCAAATAAATCAATCTCAACACACCGAAGAGGAAATTAAAGAATTAACAACTCTTATGAAGATAATGGTTTCAAAAATAACGTCAATGTCTTCAATTTCAGGGAGGAGATTTAAACGAGAAAGTGGTGAAGAAGAAGAAGAAGAAGAAGGAAAAGATTATGTGATTGATGATGTTGGTGTCATTGACTTTAGTTAGTTTTTATTTGTAAATAAATGGAGGAGAGAGTGAAGGCATTCCTTAGGATTCTTTATGTTTTAAAAATTAAGATAGAAATGTATATGTTAAAAACCAAAAAGGTTTTGATACTCTGTCGGAATTTTTCTGATAAATAAATAGGAGTTATTGTCTCAAATGTAAAAAGAAAACTAAATCTAAAAATATCTCTTATGTTAAAGCTAAAAATAATAGAGTTTATCAAAAAGGAATATGTCAAGTGTGTGGCTCTAAAAAGTGCCAATTCATCTCACCTAAAAGAGGAGGAGATATACAAAAGTTTCTGTCAGGAAGTAAATTTACAACAACTGGAATTCCAGGGGAATTACACCTTCCAGGGTATTCTTTCTGTGGTCCAGGAACAAACCTGAATAAAAGATTAGATGAGGCTGACAATCCTAAACCTTGGTCTAAACCTACAAATAGGGTTGACGAAGTGTGTATGAAGCATGATATTGCTTCTGGGAAAACCACTACGTTGACTGAAAAACATAAAGCCAACAGCGAAATGTTGTATAATTTGTCTTTGATACAAAATCCAACGTTGAGAGAGAAAGTTGATAGGTTTATTGTGAGAAATTTGATAAATGCTAAATTGAAACTTGGTCTTGGTTATTCCTCAAAAAACTATTAGGCTCTAATGATGTCATCAAGACTGAGGAGCTTTTGGCTGAAGAATTACACAAACCTATAATCACAAAGTTTAAAAGAAGGAAGGTTTATTCTAAATACACCGACCACATATGGTCCGCTGATTTAATTGAATTGAATAATGACAGGGGATACAGGTATGCTTTAACCGTTATTGATTTGAGGAGTAGATTTGCCTGGGTTGTCCCTTTAAAAAATAAAAGGGGTGATACTTTAATGTTAGCCTTTAAGCTAATATTTGATCGGGATAAAAGGAAACCAAAGAAGTTATGGACTGATGAGGGAACAGAGTTCTATAACAAAATGTTCATGAAATTTCTTAAGGGGAAGGGTATTAAATTATACAGCACCTTTAATGAAGGAAAGGCAGTTGTTATTGAGCGTTTTAATCGTACTTTAAAAGAGAAATTATATAAAAAATTCACACAACTCGGTTCTCAAAAATGGGTGTATTTAATTCAGGATATTGTAGATAATTACAATAATACAGTTCATTCATCAACAAAATCAAAACCATTGGAAACATTTACAAAATTAGAATATGAAAAGGAGATTAATTTGAGAAAGCCCAAGTTTAAAGTTGGTGATATTGTAAGAATATACAAATGGAAAAGTCATTTTGAGAAAGGTTATACACAAAAATGGACTCGTGAATTATTTAAAATCATTGATGTAATGGATACAGTCCCTTGGACCTACAAATTATATGATTTAAATGGAGAAGAAATCTTGGGTTCATTTTACTCGCAAGAATTACAAAAAACACAAGTAAGCAGCTAATACCCTTGAAAATAATAAATAAATAAATAAATAAAATGTAATGGGGATACGTTTTTAAATCTGTGAACCCCAAACACAGAATCCCACAACTTTTTAGTTGGGGCTTAACTTTTGTGTGTGTATAATGGGGATACGTTTTTAAATCTGTGAACCCCAAACACAGAATCCCACAACTTTTTAGTTGGGGCTTAACTTTTGTGTGTGTATAATGGGGATACGTTTTTAAATCTGTGAACCCCAAACACAGAATCCCACAACGTTTCAGTTGGGGCTTAACTTTTGTGTGTGTATAATGGGGATACGTTTTTAAATCTGTGAACCCCAAACACAGAATCCCTCAACTTTCCAGTTGGGGCTTAACTTTTGTGTGTGTGTGTATGTGTGAGTGAGTCATAATAATATACAAACCCTAACCCAACCCCATCCCTAACCCAACCCCATCCCTAACCCAAAACCATCCCTAACCCAAACCCATCCCTAACCCAACCCCATCCCTAACCCAACCCATCCCTAACCCAACCCCATCCCTAACCCAACCCCATCCCTAACCCAACCCAACCCTAACCCAATCCCATCCCTAACCCAACCCCAACCCTAACCCTCACATTCAAAATCCCAACCCTATCCCAACCCCATCCCTAACCCAACCCCATCCCTAACCCTCACATTCAAAATCCCACCCTAACCCAATCCCATCCCTAACCCAACCCCATCCCTAACCCAACCCTAACCCAACCCCATCCCTAACCCAACCCATCCCTAACCCTCACATTCAAAATCCCAACCCTAACCCAATCCCATCCCTAACCCAACCCCAACCCTAACCCTCACATTCAAAATCCCACCCAAACCCTAACATAATCTTTCTTTTCTTCTTTTTTTAAATACGTATTTTTTTTTTTTTTTCCTCTTCCCTCCAATTCTGTCTTTCAAGGCTTTCAAGTTTGAAGAAGTAGAAATGGGAAGAAAGAATTTTCCAGCATTTTCTTCCTCGAACTTTCTTGATATTGCTTAAATCAAGCGTCATTAAATAAAGAACATTGTTCATTGCTTTAGAATCCAAAGAGTCTCCAAGAGGAACCCCACAGGTAGAGTCTCCAAAATAAAACCAACTTTCCAAGTTCCCAAGGTATAACCACATTCCTGTTGAGCCTCCAAGATAGGTATCACATTCCGAGTCATCAAAACAAAACCCCCATTCCGAGTCTCCAAAAATATAACCATCTTTCCAAGTCCCCAAGGTAGAACCACAATTTTCAGAAATATTGGGGGTTTCCGTGATAAGTCTCACATAGTATAACTGCGGACCATCAGGGAAAACTTCCCTTTCCCAATTTTTTAGGGTTTCTATGATGTGTCTCACATAGTATAACTGCGGACCATCAGGGAGAACTCTCCTTGCCCAATTTTTTAGGGTTTCTATGATGTGTCTCACATAGTATAACTGCGGACCATCAGGGAGAACTCTCCTTGCCCAATTTTTTAGGGTTTCTATGATGTGTCTCACATAGTATAACTGCGGACCATCAGGGAGAATTCCCATTTCATAATTTTTTAGGGTTTCTATGATGTGTCTCACATAGTATAACTGCGGACCATCAGGGAGAACTCCCCTTTCCCAATTTTCAGAAATTTGTGGGTCTCCAATGTATGACTTGTATTCTGGCTCATCAAGGTAGAACTTGTTCAGTGGGTTTTGTTTTGATAACTCACAACAAGTATCATCATGGTAAAACTCTTTTTCAGGATTTTGTGGATCTCCAAGGTATAACTCTTTGGCTGGGTCATCAAGGTAGAACTCGTTCTGGGGGTCTTGGTTGTTCAAAATGTCTTCAAACAAAAAAATAACTTCATCCCAAGTTGTGTTAAAAGCAGAATTTTCATTTCGTATCTCAGATACAATTTCCTGTGAAAGAAAATAACAATGTATTAATTTAATACAATATTTTTATTTGTATAAATCAAGCTCTATGAATATTAAAATAAACTTTGTTAACTCTTACACGAGTCTCATCTAAAAAAAAAAAAATCAAAATAAATAATTAAATTAATAATTAATTAAATAAATAAATAAATAAATAAATAAACAAACTTACCTCCATTGATAAGAGGTTCGAGTCCAGTTCATCAATCTGAAGGTTGAGTTCTACACAGGTAGTAGGACTCCAAGGAATAGCAAAGTTATCCCATTCCATTTCGGCATAGTAGTCCATTCTCAAGTGAAGCAGAAAGCGTGTTTGAAAAAGCCTGTGTGGTCGGTGCCTTTTATAAGGACTGGGTGTGTCATTTCCTGTGGAAATTCCCTGGGCGTGTCTTAACTGGAAATGATGTGATGGGAATTCCTTGAAAATGATGTAATGTATTACCTGGAAATTATACAATGCTAAAGAGTTTATAAAGTGGGTGGGGCTTAGCAAAAGTGGGTGGGCTTCACAAAAAGTGGGCGTGGCTTAACAAAAGGGGGCGGGGCTTACCAAAAAGTGAACGGACCTTAACAAAAAGTGGGCAGAGCCTACCAAAAAGTGTGTGGCACTGGAGGCGCTCCAACAAGAACATTGAGGGAGGTTTACCATTTTATCTTAGCTCAGTTAAAATATCTTAATAAAGAACCAAACTCAAACATATTTTTTGTTAATATATTAGATGGTGAAGAGAGTGGCAAGAGAATTAAATTATTTCCCACACATAAACAAATATTTGTAGGGTCGTTGTGTGAATGGGCCAAAGATGATTCACCAGATGATATTAAGAGTAAAAGGTTAAAAGGTCCATAAGGTCAGAAGGATCACAGGTTCACACAGAAGGACCATTGTTTAAGTGGTCTAATGAATAAGGATAACATGTCAAAAGGTTAGAAGGTTCGTAAAGAACAGGGTGAGAGAAATAGAGGTGTTTAGGGGCAATGAGGGAGGGGAATAATTAACATGTAAGTCAATCGGAAAATGAGAGTGTCCCAGAAGCAACATATATACACTACTGACGCGTACTCAGCGTCGGGATCCAGAGTATCAGTGTCAGGTCCTTTGGCAGCCAGACCCAGCGTCGCAATCAGATCCAGAGTTGGGTCGATCAGGGTTGTGCAGCTGTGAGCTTGTAATACATAAGAAGCATTAGCCAATTTCCCACAGGGGATTTACAACATAATCATCACAGTTTTAGCAGCAAAATTATGACAATCTTCAGAAGCGACGAACACATCAGCATCGCCCAGGGGCTCGTTCAGGTCGACGGCCTCGGCGGTCAAGATCATGGTCTTCGTCTGCGGTTTCTTCGTCGTCCATCCTGAAAAATACTTTCTCACGCATTGGACTAAAGCCTTCATTAGTGCTCCCTAGATCACCACCCCGATTATCACCGCCAGTGCAGTCAACAACCACTTTACGATGGTACCTTTCCATCCTGAAAACCAATTGGTAAGCCAATCAACGTTCAAATAATTTTCTCGCGCTATTCGATCAACAGTCAATGCGTGGCTAGTCTTTCTCAATCTTACTATTGCGGCTGACACCCCTTCGGATGGATCTGGTATGTATGTGATTCCCGTTGTCACCCCATTGATCCTACTAACCTCCATAGAAAATGATATCGCCGTTATATTGTGGTTGTGTTTATCTTGCAGGACTATTCATAGTGTAATCCCGGTGTTCCCCTTTTCCAACTTCCCGGGGAGAGTGTAGGCACATTCTGATTCCCCCATAAGCAAGTGGCTGGAGCCCTGGAGGCAGACCATCCCTTTCTGTGGTTTGACCCAGACGGGGCGGGCCTCTCGGCCACATGGGCAATCATTGAAGGGCGATAATTAAACTGCCGGTTACAACTCTTGTCGTTACTAATCCCTTCTCTTTCCAGAGTGGTGACTAAACATGGGGAATCGATACGTTGTGAGCAAAGATCGTTAAGGGACAAGGGTAGCACTATCATTTGTATTCCAGTGGTGCCTGCTTGGGGAAAGTGCATGCATCACCAGCACTGAGTCCTATTCTGGATGGCCGCCACCTCTCTTGCTAATATCCAATGTGTTCTCCATGTTTCTCACTTGAGTTTTATCCCGGGGTATGGTTTGAGTATGATTTCGAAGTTTGCTTTCAATGGGCCATCTATCTTTCCCCTTTTCAACCAACCTTTACACCTAAGTTCCAGGAACATGCCTTGTTCCAGGTGTGTGCGCGTCCGTATCCTTAAATTGGGGCGACCCCCATTTGTATCCCGCTGCTCCTCCACCTGAAGCGTGGTTACCCCCCAAAATGACATTGCACGGACCTTTTCAATACCTGTCTAAACCTACTGCCATTTAACGACGCTTCCCAAATGACGGTTATCCATACACTATTATGGCCCCATCTTACCGCGCTACCAATAGATGCTGCCGCTATCAGTAGCATTACACTTGTGACTGAAAACATCATTACTGTGGTGTAGTGTCTGGTGCTTGGATAGCCAACTTACAGTGCGTGGCGTGGATCCAGGAGGGCTTACCCTCGCAAAAGACAGCGGTTGGTGTAGTCAGCAATACCTGGAATGGTCCCGTCCACCTTGGTTCCAGGGCGTTCTTGCGGGTGAAGTGCTTCACGAGCATGCGGTCACCGGCTTGGATGGTGTGTATGGCCATGCTTCTATTGGTTCGGGCATAATCTCTTGGGTCAATCAATTGCACAAAATTGTTGCATCCAACAGAAGCCATTATTCCCATGATTATTTTCAACAAACCAATTTTCCTAATCCACTTTTTCAATTTTCATTTCAATTTAAATTCAATCCAATTTTCTCTAATTCCTCTCTCAGCATCTCATGCACCTGTTCCCTACACCTGTTTCAGCCTCTGGCCCAATAGTTGCCCAATATCTATTATGAATCCCAATATCCCAATATCCCAATAGTTGCCCAATATCTACTATGAATCCCAATATCCCAATATCCCAATATCTACATTTAAATTATTTCAACTAGAGTATCAACTAGAATTACCACCAACAAACCACCATTAACCTCCCCCTGTTATTTATTTATTTTTCGTAAATAAACCAAAAAAAATAAAATAAACCTGGTCTGTTTATTGAAAATAAAAATAGTTCTCATATGTCTTACTGTCTGGTCAATTTTCTCACCCACTGTGACTCACTCTCGTCAATTCTCACTGGCTGAGTGCAGGTGTCCTGTTTTACTCCTTCCTCTGTTGATGTGTCTGGAGATACCCTCTGTTGACAATTGGACAATGATGTTGTCAACAACTAGGCCACAACATAAAACAGAGTTCCGCAACATCCTAGCCAATTATCATGTCCGCACTCGCCACCCGACGTTCTTCTACAATGACATTGTACACGCTACCACAACAACGATTCCTTCCCCACTGCCATCCCATTCTCAACCACATTTCCAGCGAAGATGACGTCGCTATATTTCACAACTTACCTCCTTGGAACAGCTGGTGGTCCTCCGAGAGATGCATTCCGATGTTAAATCACTTCAGCGCCTGAGCACTCAATTGGCCCTCCATGGAATCGCACCACAGACTTACAATCAGACAGACAGACAGACAGACAGACACGTCTTTTCACATGACATCATACACTGGACAGAGGATTCACATAACATCATTCCATCATACCCAATTTGGTCAGTATCTCATCCCTAGTTCACAAATTATCGCAACAATAGAATATCTGATCCTTAACCTCTGACCCAAAATTTCAAATGATGTAACCAGCCATCACACAATGCCTAACCTTACCAAATTGCGTACAAATCCGTCCACACCTTCCTGAGACGTCCTGCTCACAGACAGACAGACAGACAACAGAGGCGAACCACAAGCCCCAGAACCCAACCAAACTCGAACTCACTTTCAAAGGACACCACTTCTCCAGACAGGTGCAGTCTAATCCACAGTATCTATATGCCAACCACATGCAGAAATCAGCACCCCACCTCTCCAATTACCTTCTGACATTTCCCCCATCCCATATGCACTGGACTATAGGAATTAAAATTAAGATTGAACATAAATCAACTACAACGTAAATCGAGATAAAACCAGGCAGTTTCTCAACAGCCCAGCCACCGTCCTTGTTCGCTCTCCTTCCGTGAAACCTGCAAACCAACCTCTATCTGGAGGCAACTCACAAAGCCAAAAGTCGGGCATGTTTATTGCATTCCACACGAACTGCAACCTTCAACCACACGAGGTGCCAGCCACACCTCAACCACGCCGACAGTGCAGCCACCCAGACCCCTAGCAACACGTCCCAACTTTAACACAAGGCCTCCACCACGAACAACACCGTCAGGTTGTGGTTAACATCTCACACCAAACCACCTTCCAGTAGAACATTCAACCCAGACCACCACACCTCACCGCAGGTACACTCGAGCTCACCCGTCCTCATTCCACAGCCCTTCTTGAGGGGAATGCTCCACCATGCAGCCCGATCTCTACTTGGTGCACACCTCCATAATCGGAAAGTTCTGATATCCCACAATACACCTGGGCACACACCCTCTCCAAGCCATGTCCTTTCACAAGCATGCATACTCCACAAAGCACCTCGGTACATACGTTCCTGCAGCCTTATTCACATAGTACATACGCACCCACGCCGGTTGAACAACGGCTCCGGAGGGCGACTCGGCATCTACGCTGCCGCACCCCCCACGTTTCTCCACGCACTCTGCAATATTTCCTGTATTAATTACTTCAAGTACTGGCCGCTACTTAGCCTAACCCGGGCAAGCATGGTTCTCCCATCTGTACAGTAGCGGTATGTTAATCATTCTGTGTTGTCGCATGCTCATTGCAATCTTCACAGCGCGCATGACACTTATTCGCAACCATAAACTAAAGCCATTGTCAGGTGCACTAAAACACGGCATCTCCGAGATGTATTACGTACCCATAACCATAACTACACCACGCTTCTTGCGTCTCCCTGCACCCTCCCAAATGTCATCCATTTAACATGAATAACCCAGAGCTCAATCATAAACATCGGTACAGATGAGAAACTCCACTGCACACTGTACTTAGCGCTTCTTATGGAGCGCAGGATTAAAATTAAATTCAAAGCATACTGTAACAGAAGCTTTCTGGTTGGCACCGGAAATCTGTTTATTTTCCTGAGTCCCCCGGAATAACCAACAAAACATCAACAACAACAACAACAACAAATTGCAGAAATCAATATTCTCTTTAAACTTTGCATCAAGTCGCCCAGTTCTATTATTATTATTTATTATTCTTTTCTATTATTGAAGCAATGTCCGACACGTGACCCGAAACACAATCCAATTATATCAATTAATACAATTTACAATTCATCAACCTCCCTGGGACAGTCGATCCACGCTCGACCAACAGATGTGGCGAGTTTTAACGGAAACCCTATCATATCTCCTTGTTGTTCTTATCCCAATGTAATGGAGAGGTCGAACCGACTTCACTTAATAAAACTTATTAATTAATTATCACAATACAGTGCTCGAGATTAATTTGACGACCGCTCGATACTGCGATCAATTGTGCCTTAATCCAATGGACACCATCAGGATGTCGACCCTCGGATAGACGTTAAAGCCGGCATCTCGACTTTGTTGGTATCCGTCAAAGATCCCACGTTGTCCCATGTTGTATAGGGTAGGTGAGCTATCTCCGGCGCCCTGGTACAGATTGCAACTTTCTGCCATAATTCTGCCGTTTCTGGTACAAATGTGTGGAGGACAACAGTGGAAAGTGCATCACCGGCACAGCTCCATTCTTACCATCGTAATTTTACCTTAGATTTCTTCTGTTCACAAATTACGTACACAATTTCAGTTTCAACCAACAATATGTTTCCTTTTGTCCCGATTTAAGTCCCTGTCATGTCGTTAAATTAACACCCAGTGGGTTGACTCAGCCTGTCATCCTTTCAAGGTTAGCAAATTAAAACATGTCTTCATCTTACAAATACAACAATTGCTTGGTCAGTCTCAGCCCATCTTGCCTCTGCAAGGGCTCCACATCCGGACAGGTAGACAACAATCAGCGAGACTCCACATTACAAATGCAAACATTTGATGAACCCAAATAACAACCGCTAACAATCTGCTCAGGAATTCCTGCGAACACAAGCCACCTCTAATGATCTTCAATTGAAATGCGGAACACTTGCTCTCACCTCAAAACCTCACAGCCTTTCTTGGGAGGCGTGCTCTACCATGCAGCACCATCTCTACCTGGTGCACACCTTCCGCACCTGTGCTCACTCAACACATCCCTCCAACTCAGCCCCTACATGTCACATGACCAAAAACCTCAACCTCCGACATTTGATTGTCCGCAACGCAGCCATCTCATCAAGCCAACTGCTTCGACGCTCCCATGTGTCTCTGCTCCGTCGCACCTCCGAGATGCACCATGCACCTCATCCACACATCATTCACACGGCACAAGCCACACCAATACCGACAGATGATATTTGCAAAACTTCACAGCGAAACCCATCTACTTTGCATATTTCATACAGACAAAACAAGAGGCCTTTGTCAATCATACACAAGTCCATAAGTCGGCCAAATACACACGTCAATGACACACATCCACATCCAATGACACACACACAATGAACACAAATACACACGTCAATGACAAAAATTCGATTTAAATTCAAATATGAGATCGCCAATCAGCCTGACGCAAGCAATTCAATGCGATGACGTCATGCCGTCTTGATTCAGTGCGCACTTTCGTGCTTCCATACAAGTTTTAATATCCACATATACATTCATTCATCCATGTTCCTCTCACACCATTCAAAGGAAAGGGGATTTGAGGACAGGGTGGAAAGGGTGGGGTAGGGAGGGTGGTGCCTGGAGCCCGGGGACAGGGCCCAGGTCTTGGGAGGGTAGGCATCTGGTAACTACCTCCCCTACCATGGGGTCTTGATCCAGAGCCAGCAGCATCAGTCGCTGGTTCGCTTGCTTGACTATTTACTTAATTGTCCTCTGTCCTTGTAGCTTCAATACGACAGCTTTAATGCTTCAATTTTCAATATTTCAAGAACCACTCCAATCCTTCCTACCTGTGCTTTTACCTGGCCCCTTGCTGTGAGCCTATTTATTTTCTCTTCAGGTTCACCTGTCCTGTTTGTTTCTACCTGGATTTCTGTTTTCCTGTGCTTTATCTGCTTGCTTCCTCTGCCCTTGAAGTTTCAGCACTTCTCCTGCCAGGCCAGGCTTCTCCTGCCTACCAGGCTTCTCCTACCTGGTACCTGCGCTCTTCCTTTTTCCTGGCCATGTTCCTTGGGTCTTCTGTATTAGCCCGCAGCCTATACTTTCCCTGGTATGCAATGGCATACCCCCATCTTGTCTCTAGACTGCCCTGCCTGGGAAGTTCTTGGTTTTACCGGCGATGCCCTGTGGCAGCCTTAGCCTCACTTGCCCCCTTCCTGCTAACTGACCCCTATCCTTGGATCCTTGGTAGCTCAATAAAGCAACTCATTACTCCAAGCCAAATAGGCCTGTACTTACAATTTGTTCGTGATCCAAGCACGAAGCGATGAAAGGGGAGACAGACAACCTGGGTGAGTGAATGGAGCTCAATTTGAAATGACCCCTCATCATGAAACCTCACCTTAATCAAATCAGTGCTGGCCAGCCTCTCCGCAGGGTCTCCACAGGGTCTGCCTCCCAAATATCGCTCCGAGTTGGATCCCACTTCTGACACCAGATATGTTGGGAATCGAACCTGGACCCACAATTTGAGTTCAAGGAGTAACAAATGGTTTATTGATAGACCACACAGCTGTGGAAAGGTATTGGCACATACAGCTATAAGAACAGCATGCGTCCCAAATCCTCTAAAAGAACTCACAAAGGGTGTGTCTTTATATAGGCAGAAAAATAGAAAATGTCTCCGCTAAAGAGGTGAACTTAGACAAAGGACAAAAGTGGGCTCAACAGACTACCACCGTGATCCTATCCTGGGGCAGTGCTGAATGTGAGGGAATAATGTGGGAGCAAGACCTTGTCATTCCCAAACTCTTATCATTCAGAGGAGATGTTATCCAGGCCTCTCTTCAAGAGAAGGGAATGCGTAGAATGTGGTATGAGCAGTTTCTCAGCTCTGCCATACAGTTGGGCAGTAAAGCATGGTCCAAGCCATGTGAAGTAATTCCAATCATATAGTGGTGAAGCAAACAATCTTATTAAATACAAATAATGTGTATCAGAGCATACAAGTAAAAGGATATATAATAAAATCATGTTTCCGACATAAATATATATATATATATATATATATTATTGCGGTTTTGAGAACAAACACTTGTTGTAAATATCACATCATTAAAGGTTAATTAATGGTAGCACCCCATAGATAGGCCACAAGCAACACGTAGGTCACCATAGAACATCAGTTATTTCTTAGTATGTGTTAGATGAGGCCATTTTCCAATAGTTGAATCTGCGTTGCGTCGATCAAATAAGAGTAGGCCCTTTCGTCCATTTTGCAGCCTCCCTCCAAGCGACGCTATTGAGCGCACTCCCCAGTCTGTGCCCCATGGCCTTTCCCAATTTGTTATGCGCCTTTGTTAGCAACGTTCGCTGCCCTTGAGCGTGAGCTCGCTAAACGCCACCATAAGCCACGAGGTGAAGCCCGGAAAAAGGGGGCGGAGTACCAAGGAGGAGGTGTGGCCACGTCACCCAGCCGTCAGGGCGGGGCCGGTAAGCCATAACCAGCCAACCAGGGCTGGATTGACATCACCTGACAGGGCGTGGTTGGGGCTCGCGGTGCGTTCGCTGGCTTCACTTATAAAAGCCAGTGCACAAAGCCCTCATAAGGACTTATGTAGCAGCGCTCGTTAAAGAGGACTGCGAGGAAGCATGCTGAAGAGAGGATGGTGCGAAGGTCGACCTTAGGACGGTGCGGAGAGGACAGGACTTGCACAATTGGCGCTTGCATACAGGACATTGGGGAGGCGGCGTTTGGCGCGAGTCGTGCGCAAAGTACGTACGCAATACACCAGCCTTCCCCCGTGATATAATTATCCGTTCACGTTGCGTTACGCTATACGAAGAGCTGCCTGCCGGGTTTTTCATCCCCTGGACCGGAGCCGGAATGGAGCCTGGACGCGCTGGTGACCTTCCAACCTACCATCTGCAATTCCCCGTGTGAGTGACTGTGTGTGAGACGGGCCCGTTTGTCCAGGGAATAAGTTAAGACTGTAATTAAGGCTGCCCTGTGTGCTTTTCCTTCCTCTTTCTTTCTTGAACATTTCTTTTGTTTCCTCTTCTTCCTGTACATTTGTTAATAAACCCATCTGTTCTTCCTATTTCCCTGGTTTCGTCTCCATCCGATCGCATCAGTCTTTTCTCTAATTGGATAAGCGTGGCACGATCGCAACCGCTTAGAATCGGGTCTAGTCACCTGTTAACAGCTCGGATCGCGGATTGCTATCTGCTCGGCATTTTCCATCCATATCCGTGGTTCGAGCGGGAGTTATTCCCTTGCTTTATGGTCGGTGGTAGTAATTAGGTAATAGGACTAAAAATCGACCCACAACCCTATTTACCACCGACCGGAAGGAACATAATAACTTCCAGGACTCGCGTCGGCCAGATCAAAGACAAGGGGATTAACCCCCCCCTGATAAGGGGAGAGCTGACGTCGAAGATCCGTAACAATATATATATATATATATACGTATATATATATATATTCCCTCTTTTCAGGAATGCTTTTGTATCGCTTTGTTCTTGCTTTTTGTCATTCAAGATGGAATGGAGTTTCCAACTTAATTGGTGGCTAAAGCAATTGGCAGATGTTCATACATAACAATGTTTCATGCATCACATGTGCAGAGATGGTGTGCCTCATTTATAATCCCTGCTATGGTTATTATGGAGAAACTCAGTTCTGTGTGAAATGTCGCACAGTGACTCATTAATGCTGTGGTGTAAGTCATAACTCTCATGGCAATGTCAAAATTGATGGACTTGTATTCCTGACCAATCCAATTCAGATGGTACATCATGGTTCCATATTGGCTTCAAGCAATTTGTGTATTAAAAAAAAAAACTGCATCATATTTGATTGGATTATATTTTCAACGTCCCTTTACTCACAATTTTTACTTCACATTTACATAAAGTTAACAAAGCACAGCAGAAGGCCATTTATTGAGAGATGGTTGGAATTAAGTTTTTTGTTGGAAGAATAATTATTAATACATTTTTGTTTTTAAAAAATCTAGGGTAGTGTAGCGAGGGAATTTCAGGTAGGCTTACAATAAACCCAAAAGACACTTCAAATAATTTGGTAATATTTTATCAATTTTCACGGTCACTGGAGGACAAACAGGAAATATGCCTTCCATATCTGCAAGGGTAACTCGGTGGTTCTGCCATTCTTGAATTTGTGAACGTGTAAAACAGGGAATGGTGAACATCATTTCATTTATCTCTGGATGTAGAGACTCGATGCAAAGTTAAATAGTGGGTGGCAGATCAACAAACTGATTGGAAGGTGAAAGGGCATATGATAATATTGTTTCGTTTATGGGGGTGGGGAAACTTTAGACCAGGTAGATTTGAGTAGGTAGCATATTCCGACTGTCGTGAAGAAGAAGAACCACCACCATGTAATACGTAGAGGCCTGTTTATCCCGGATGTCGCATGAAGTTGTATATTTGTCCCCGTCACGAGTGTGTTTGTGTGTGTTGGTCAGTCAGTCAGTGTGTGTGTGTATGTGTGTATGTGTGTGTGTGTGTGTGTGTGTGTGTGTGTTAGTTAGTCAATTAGTGAGTCAGTCAGTGAGTGAGTGTGTGTGTCAGTCAGTCAGTTTGTGTGTGTCAGTCAGTTTGTGTGTGTGTCAGTTTGTGTGTGTTTGTGTGTGTGTGTGTGTGTATGTGTGTGTGTGTGTGTTTGTCAGTCTGTCAGTGTGTGTGTGTGTGTGTGTGTGTGTGTGTTTGTCAGTCTGTCAGTGTGTGTGTGTGTGTGTGTGTGTGTGTATGTGTGTGTCCTTCATAACTCCAACAGCATGAAAATTAGCGTCCCGTCTGTTTGTCTGTGTGTTTGTTTGTAAACAGTATATCTCAAAACGTTGTGGATGGATTCGGACGAACAAATTCGGAACTTTGGTCGAGAGGTTAAGTATGTCACATTTTCCATTGACCAAAACTGTCCAGAAGTCATTTTTGCAATCTGTTTGTGCACCATCAGAACCACTTGACTGCCATGTTTATTACAAATAACCACAACACATTAATTGCTTTCCTTCTCACATCCATTTTCAGCTTTACAATAATAGCCCTTTGTTCTTGCACTATTTACTCGAATACGAATTATTTCCTGAATGTGCTCTGTCGATTCCTTTCATTAACCTCAGCATTTCAATAAACAACGTTGTCCCTATTTTTCATTACAGACAGCCTTGATCTCTCAAGTCTTCAAAATTACTCGTGTATCAAAACAATTCTAAAAGCTTTGAATCGAGCCTCTTCTACAGCTTGTAGTCACGACACAAAAATATACATTCTGCTTTAGATTGAAAATCAACTTCGATATAATCAGCAGACAAAAATATAACAGCATTTCATTACTTAAAAAAGAGCAAATGATCATGAGACAATGTTTTCACCCATGTTTGTCTGTCTTTCTGTGAGCACGATGTCTGGAACCTTATGGACGGCTTCGGACGAAACTTTTAAGGACAGGTTGGGTGTGTCACAAGGACGGATTGATTCGATTTTGGTGATGATCCGGATACTAGATTATTTTTTAATTCTTCACAATTGAGAGATGGGGCCCAAAACGATATAGAGTAGTGCTGGACAATAATCGCCTTGGGACGATAATCGCCTTGGGACGATAATCGCCTTGGGACGATAATCGCCTTGGGACGATAATCGTGCTTTAGATTTACTATCGCGATAACGATAATGGAGATTAATCAAATAAGTAACGATAACGATAGAGTGAGTGAGTGAGTGCATGAGTGAGTGAGTGAGTGCGTGAGTGTGTGAGTGAGTGTGTGAGTGAATGAGTGTGTGAGTGCGTGAGTGTGTGAGTGAGTGCGTGAGTCAGTGCGGGCGTGAGTGAGTGAATGAGTGATGGCGTGAGTGAGGGAGTGAGTGAGTGAGTGAGTGCATGAGTGTGTGAGTGAGTGAGTGTGAGTGCGTGAGTGAGTGAGTGAATGAGTGAGGGCATGAGTGAGGGAGTGAGTGAGTGTGTGAGTCAGTGCGTGAGTGAGTGAGTGCGTGAGTGAGGGAGTGAGTGAGTGCGTGAGTGAATGAGTGAGGGCGTGAGTGAGTGAGTGAGTGCATGAGTGAGTGAGTGAGTGAATGAGTGAGTGAGTGAGTGAGTGAGTGAATGAGTGAGTGCGTGAGTGAGTGAGTGCGTGAGTGAGTGCGTGAGTGAGTGCATGAGTCAGTGAGTGCGTGAGTGAGTGAATGAGTGAGGGCGTGAGTGAGGTAGTGAGTGAGTGCGTGAGTCTGAGTGTGAGTCAGTGAGTGTGAGTCAGAGTGTGAGTCACTGAGTCAGTGAGTGCGTTAGTGAGTGAGTGCGTTAGTGAGTGTGAGTGAGTCTGTAAACACTTCAGTCATTATCGCTTGAACAAACACACGATTTCGATTAAACTTTGCCACAAGCTTCATACCTGATGCCTAACGAAGGTGTATTTACCGCATCAAAATCTGCACTCATCAAGGATGTTTATGGGAAGGAAGGCGGAGGGTTTAACCCCCAAAATAGCCATTGTCTCTCTTTCCCGATACTACATAAACTATTTCAATGAAACGTCATCACAACCCTTCATCACCCACGATGTACCAAAGTTTGTTCACGGCATTAAAAATATCAGGGTCTGTGGGGGGTTTGAGTGACTGTTGCTCCTGATCCGTGTGAGCTTCAGGTCCCGTTGTCCTATTTTTGTCATGACATAGGAGTGCTTGGCATTTATTATTCACGACATTCCACATTCAAAGACGATATTTTAAATGTCTGAAGATAATCATGTAAGAATTTCTCCACAAATGTCCCAATTGGCAAGCAGCTTCCTCAGTGTGTTCCGTTAGCAAACAGCAGCTTGCTATTGCTTGCCAAGCCACTCGTTCCGTATCAAGCACTTTGCAAACTGCTCACTCGGCAAAGGGAGCAAGCAATTTCCTCCAGGCAAAAATAAGTTTGACTTTAAACAAATTGTAACAGAATAATGAAATAGAGTACGACCAAACACACATACCTCTCTGGGTATTTAGGTAGTTTTTTTTTTTTTTTGCATTGTTATTGTATGCTACTTGGCTCTCAAGAAGCTCATTACATGATTTATATTATCGCGATAATCGTGATAATGAGGTCCATTATCGTGATATAGGTTTCTCTATTATCGCCCAGGCCTAATCTAGAGCATTATATATCAAACGTTTGTGGATGGAATTGGGATGAAACAAGGTGTATGAGCTGGTTAGGCGACAAGAACAATCTGATTCAATTTTGGTTAAGGTCCGAATGTAGATACGGTCTATCAGTGGGATACAAAACATAAACTGTTCAACCTGGCGGAGGTATGGGCTCTACCAAGTGTTCTTGGTAGCTCTACCAAAAAAAAAATATATATATATGTGTTTATTTATTGGTTTTATTTTATTTTATTTTTTTAAAGCAGCTTGTTTATTTCCATTAGCATTATTTTTCTTTGCTTTCAAATTGATCCATTATAGCTGAGAAATTAATTGTAACTAAAATAATTTCTGCACGGTATGATGTTTGACATTCTGTAATTGCAGTTCAAAGATGGAGGTGGCAAGAAATGGGAAGACATGACACTTTGAATCCAAAACGTTTGAAGACTGATCAAATTCTTATAACAACTGGTTCACTCAAGGACGTAAGAAGATCAGGAAGAAATACCACAACGAAATCACCAAAAACATTGTCCGAGTACGAGACATGGTCACAAAGAGGCCAAATAATGTGATCAAGCAAGTGGTGAGGGGAGTGGAATAATTTATCGTGCAATTCATACAATTTTGAAGAGGGTCTTGTGATGGAAACCATACAAATCTCATTATGTTCAGTAGTTGTCCCCAGATGACTGTGACAAGAGAATGGAATTTTGTGAACATTTCCTTCAGTGCATTGATGAATATCCAGGTGTGTTACATTAAATAATTATGTTGTCCAACAAGGCTGTTCTCCATGATGGTGTTTTTGTAAACAGGCCATACTGGTCAGGAAATGATCGAGAGACTATATTCAAATGCAGCCAAAGTCGGTCCAAACTACTTGTTTGGTGCGAAATGACTTCAATCCAACTCAATGGGACAATATATCCTCCGTAATACAATGAACGGACAGAGATAGTTGGAAATGCTTCAAAACTTTCTTCTTCAAAAATTCAGCAATGTGACAACACAGACTAAAGCATATTTATGCAAGTTGGTGCCCCTGTGCACTTCTTGATTGAAGTTTGTAATTGTATGGATACCCACTTAGATGGACTGCGACACATTGAACTGAATTAATCTTGATTACGATGTCCATGTGTGCTTACCCACAAAGGAAGTATGCAGACGTCGTATAATATACATTGACATAAACACACCAGGATTTTTTTTATTTTCATGTTTTTGATTAGTGTTGACACTCCATGTCATGCTTGAAATATTGACAATTTTTCAACATAAAAATTAAAGTTTCTCCAAAGTTACACACATTTTTGTTTTCGCCGGAGATCATTTGTGATGACCAACATTTTGTTTTTGCCAGTGATTGTATGTTCAGGGAATGTTTTCTTTCAACAGAATGGGTCGAATTTCAAATATAATTTCACTTTGTCTGGTTCCCCAGAAATTGTTGGATGGCATATTTCGGAGTATTTAATCCGAGCAACTAAGATTTAGATTCAGAGCGACGCTTGTCCGAAGCAGCTGAGATTGATGCGAGCGGTAGCATTGGCTGTGCTCGTGCTCATGGTATAGAGGGTATTCCGTGTGTATCAAATTGAGGTGTATTTTTCAAATACTTTCAGTAATTACACTGTGGAAAAGTAATTACACTATCTGTGAAGAATCGTACTCACAAAATAAGACCATATAATGAATAGTTTATTTGGAATTGTACTTGATGTTGAATTTTTTTGCAATTTGCTACATTCGATTTTTTTCCATGTCAAATTCAGTTTTCCGTTTGAAATCACCAATTCTGTGGATTTCATCCGTTTTCCATGGTTGCGGAAAATCACTGGCTCTATGCAGTGTTAGCACCACTGCTTCTACTGTTCCATCACTATAAATTCTAGTGCTTGGTGGTTTCTTGCATGCAGAAAGCCTGTAAACACAGAAGCAAAGACAGTCATTAATTTATATTTTGGAGCTTGATTAACATGTGATGAGTTAATATACATTATTTGTCCAGAAAAGACAGAACACATACTCTGATGTTTGAGATTAAGTATCTCTATTACTGTTTATGCACTTATTTACTGTTTACATACTTATTTATGCGAAGCAAAAAGCAAGGTGAAGCAATTGGTTCATTTCTGTCCATCCTTCCATCCATCCATTCACAAACGTCAGTTTATTACCGAGGATCAATTATTTAACTTGAATTGAATGTTATATTTTGAACACGAATTGGAACAATTGGGAAAACAAACCTGCAGCATAGCAGTACTTTGGATCGGAATTTGATCGGAATTATTTTTGTTTATTCTGCCCGCCTGCGTTCAAATAAAATTGAAACAAAATTTGAGTCAGTTAAACAAGCAGTCAAACAAAATTGAAAATGATTCCAAACAGGAAAATTACTGTTATAAAGGACACAAACAACAGGCATGAAGAACTAATGCAACATATTAAATTGGGTGGTGTAACAGCCACTGCATCAACGGCAGTAAAATGGCAGTAAATTTCCGCAATTATTTTTTATACGACCTTTCCAATCTTTATTTTATTTAAATTTAATTATATAGTTGAACATTGTATAACAAAAATTGCCTTCAAACTACTTCCAAAACCCGCCAGTTTTGCATTGCTTGGTTTTGTTAAATAAGGTGGTGTATAACACTGCTTCAACGGCCCTAAACTTCCATTAATTTTTTTTTATACGATCCTTAAAATCATTTTATTCCAATTTAATTATACACTGTACTTAAACACTGCGTGAGGTAAGGTGTTCTATGAACAGTCTAGTTTAAATAATGAACAGGCCCTTATGACCTTAAAATACATCAAGAAGTCCAACTTGTGCAGCATATTTGGGATTAATGTCTGGATAAAGATCTGCAGACGGATATTTGAAAATGAAAAAATTGTCTAAACTCCAAAAAACAATTATGATGCTATCAGACAGAAATGCTGATGTTTTCATAGTCTCCGTTGTTGTTTGCAGAGAAAATAACAATAATAATGCAAACAAAATACTCTATATGTTCAACTTTAAAAACTTTTTCTCTTGAGCAAAGTTCACAACAACAAGCATATTATGTGTTACAACTTTGCTTTTTTAAGGGCAAAGATGGAAAATCTCCAACGTCAAGGCAGAATTCTACTTGGTTCCTCCCATGGCCACCAGGGAGCGCTGCTGATTTGCATTCATACCTTAAAATGTTCAGAATTTGTTGCAGTATATATACTCTCCGCCATAAAAAACACCAAACACGTGATTGTTGTTGATGCGATATATTTCTGTGACATGGGACACAGATGAGGTGCAAGCCTTTGACAGAGATAAATGCTGACTAATTGCATGACCTCATCACATAATGCTATGTTGTTGTGAATATTTTCACATATGGATCTGAAAGTAAAAATCTCAATTCCAGGTATGTCTGTCCACCTCTGGCAGCAATCACCGCACTACACCGTTGTCACATTGACCAACCGTATGTACAGTCACGTGAAAAAGTAAGTACACCCCATGTAAAGTTTTGACTTTTTCAACATATTTCAACATACAGCTATTTGATCTTCATTTCAACAATATTGATAGATAAAGGTGATATAATATAACAAATATCATGAAACATTTACATTTTGAAGTCCATTGTATAATTTAAATAAACATGAATGCAAATTTCGCATGTTGAAAAAGTAAGTACACCGTTGGCTCTAATAGGTGGTATTGCCCCTTTGGCAGAAACAACCTCAAATAGGCGTTTCTTATAACTGTCTACCGGTCTCTGACATCGACTGGGAGAAATTTTTGCCCACTCCTCCATGCAGAATTCTTTCATCTGTGCGATGTTTGAGGGGTTTCTTGCATACACAGCTCGTTTCAAGTCCCCCCACAACATCCCGATGGGAATTAGATCCGGGCTTTGACTTGGCCATTCCAGAACCCTCCATTTCTTTCTTTTCAGCCATTCCTTGGTGGATTTACTGGTATGTTTAGGGTCATTGTCATGTCGCAAAGTCCACCTTCGGTTGAGCTTCAACTTTCCGACAGATGGCCTCACATTATCCTCAAGCACCCTCTAGTACAATGAAGAATACATAGTGGATTCTATGATTGTGAGCTGCCCAGGCCCTGATGCAGCAAAGCTGCCCCAAACCATAATATTTCCACCACCATGCTTTACAGCTGGTATCAGGTTCTTATGGTCAAATGCTGTCTTTGGTTTTTGCCAAACATGTCTTCTGGTAATGTGGCCAAATAGCTCTACCTTTGACTCATCTGTCCAGAGCACATTGTTCCAGAAGTGCTGGTCTTTGCCGAGGTGTTCATTGGCAAACTTTAGTCTTGCCGTGATGTTCTTTCTGGACAGCAAAGGTTTCCTCCTGGCACACCTCCCATGTAGATCAAATTTGTGCAACCTCTTTCTAATGGTAGACGCGTGCACTTTGACATCAACAGTGGCAAGAGCTACCTGTAGGTACCGTGATGACATTCTGGGGTTCTTACAGACTTCTTTCAGCATCTTGCGGTCTGCTCTCAGGCTGAACTTGCTGGGGCGGCCTGGCCTGAACAAGTTGGCAGTTGTTTGGAATCTTCTCCACTTGTAGATGATCTTCCGGACAGTCGAATGATTGATTTAAAATTGTTTGGAGATCTTTTTAAATCCCTTCCCAGACTCGTAGGCATCTATAACCTTCTTTCTGAAGGCCTCAGAGAGCTCTTTTGATCTAGGCATGGTGACGCCACACACTTCAACAACAAAGAGCAAACCAAACTAAATGTCTGAGGTTTAAATAGGACAGGTTCCTCCAAGATCCTCTCTAACGATGTTCTAATCATTTGCACCTGAGCTGGTGCACCTGATTCTAATTTTAGGTATTTGTAGTAATAAATGTAAGGGTGTACTTACTTTTTCCACATGCGAAATTTGCATTTATGTTTATTTAAATTATACAATGTACTACAAAATGTAAATGTTTCATGATATTTGTTGTATTATATCACCTTTATCTATCAATATTGTTGAAATGAAGAACAAATAGCTCTATGTTGAAATATGTTGAAAAAGTCACAACTTTACATGGGGTGTACTTACTTTTTCACGTGACTGTATGAGCATTCTAATCTGAGCCTGTCGAATGGTATTCTACGTCCAAATCCGGTCGTGTTCGAGCTCATCGAGGGTCTGTGGCTGTCTTGGCCAGGTTCCAGTGTGACAATCAATGATATCACAAAGGTGTTCAATTAGATCTAAATCTGGCGATGCGGCAGGCCAGGGTTTCATGACGCTAAGATTGACATTGTCAATAATGTTACTTGGTCGAATGGACCTGTGAGCAGGAGCATTGTCATACATAGAGATAATTCCTGGACCATCTTGCTGAAGGATAGGCAATATACAACCCGTAGCATCTCTTTCTGAGAGATCTCATGAACATATTGATCTACCATCAGATTTGCCATGGATTCAGATCAGGTTGGTGTGATAGGTTTTAGCAATACCACCCCACAATTCGCTTCCACATCAACAATTTGCAGATTCATGGACACAGACTATGACATATCGCTCATTGCATCTTCTGCAGACCCGTGCACAGAAATAATACCTTTCAAGGAGAAACCTGGAGATGTTACTGAACATAACACTTGCCAATTGCCTCCATGTTCATCAGACATGCTGATTTGACCACGGCAATGTGTGTGGATGTGTTGTGGCACAATTCTTGGATGCTGAACACAATGGCGAGCACAGATTCCCGCATCATGGAGATGCCTCAAGACGGTGTTGATATTTATCCTGCGAGGTCCAGGGAGTGTGTTTGCAGTACTCTGGGTAGTTCCAAAACGATTACGTGGATGGGTCGTGTTAACGTGTTAGTCCTGAGCAGGAAATGTCATCTTAGGATGTCCACTTCTTGGTATATCTCTGGTTTATTCAGTGGCTTAGTAACTCCTTTGGAGGTCATAAACGGTTTCTATCATCGTTTGAAAGAGCCTTGTAACATGGCTAATGGAAGACCCTGCTCAGAGATGTCCAATGATTAGATTTTTCTGAGAGATGTGGTATTGTAATGGATTGTTAAATAATATAATCAGAATTGGATGATCCACAAACTTGTCTTGGAAAGACTGTTTCAATTTGCTCAGAATACCTCAGGTCACCTCTGATACCTAAGGGTGCATGAGTTGCATGTGCTGGAAGATTATTGCACGAGACAATTAGATTACATGGAAACTTGCTATCAGGTGTTCTGCACATCCCTCATGCCAAAAAAGGCACTTGGAATGAATGCTGAAATAGTCCTTTAACAATTACATTTATCAATTCACATGTTCGGATTTTTATGTCGGAGAGTACATGTTCCAGCTTTTAACCTCAAGTGCATGATGTTCTCGTTAGCCGCTCCACTAATTGCATGATAGCCTCACAAACCAAGACGATGGTATTTATAATAACCATAATTGTGAGAATCGCTGAGTGTTGGACTATTTTGAGCATCTTTTTTCAACAACTTCTTTCTGCACATTAACACGAGAGCAAAAACAACTCCTGGTTTTACAAAAAGAGACAAACTGGGCTCGGCAGGTCAAATGTTTCAGCCACAGAGTGGCCTTCATCAGGGACTTACACAGACCAGGTATGCTCAAATGATAAATGCTCTCCCAGAAGGCAGAGTGACGTGACACAAGCTTGCAGTCGATGCTGAGAGCAAAAAAAAACAAACAAAAAAAAACTCATTTTTGGCTTTGTGTTTTTTGGATGGATGGAATCAGGGTGTGGAAGCAATGAGGGAAGGTTTGGAAAATGGTACAAGAAAATGTTTTGGTATGAAAGAGAGCGTGAGGGAGAAACAGGTGGCAAGGGAGGGGAGGGAGAGCTCTGAATAATTCCTTGAATTAATTAATACTACACTTTGAGACAACACATATGACAGAAAATATATTTTCAAGCATTCCTACAATAACCACTCATACAAACAAGGCAGACAATTCAAACAACAACAACTTTTTATTCTTAAGAAAAAGCTGTATATTTTTGGTCCTGCCAATGGTGTTTCCTGCTCATCTTTCTGCTGCTCCTTTTGTGCTGTTGCATCGTCCTGATTCGATCTATGTTCTCGCTCTTGCATGAGCACTGACTTTGTATAAAATTTAAAAAAAAATCAATATCTACAAGGAAAACCATCAATTGATATTGACTGTACACTTCATAAAACATAGTGTTAGTCGAAGCCAAAGTTCAGTAATTATGCAAAAACAGCAGCTCGAAATGAGTGTGCAAAGTGATGAGTGCCAGTCTACAAATGATCACAGACAGGTTTACATCGACTAAAATGGCTTAAATAATCCATGAGCAACAATTACACCACCAACACAAGCATGTACATGGCTCGACATTGACCAAATAAGATGATACACCTATCACTGTTGGATGTTGTGCCATTCTTCAACCAGAGCAATGAGGGTTTGACAATCGCAAACACGAATCCCAAGGATGTCTCAAGCAAGTTACGTTTTTATTCCAGAAATAGGACAGGCCAGGCCATACGAGCAATGATGTGATCTTGAAATATAGTGTCATCCTGTGCACAGTGTAGACGGGCATAATCATCCATAAAAAATAAAATTAGGTCCTTCATGTTATTTTACCAGAGGGATGACGACAGGTAATCATCCCTCTATTTGACACCTCCATATGACAAATCAGCTCTTCGGTCAACTTGAGTGCCAGCCCGTACCATCAAGCTGCCGCCACCACATGCTGACTAATGGAACAATTAGCAAATTGCTCCCCATCTCCTCGCCAACTCTAGCACATGCATCACAGAAGTTGACAAATTGTAGACCTGTCTGTGTTGCATTCTGTCAATGAGTTGCATGTGCCTCTGTCAATGACTGTTAGCGGGATACCTTGCAATGCTTTTCTGGACCTCATACCACTGGCAGGAAGCTTGTTCCGAACTGTTGGATTGAAATGTAATTGTTGATTACCCTCTCTGAATGGCATTCTGGAAAGACTGTGCTGTTTTAAAAAAAGGTTCCTCTGGCAAGAGTGAGAAGATGACGATCTTCAGGTAATTCCCTGTGGATGTAAACATGGCCTCTACATGAACAGTCTGACAGTACCTGCTCAATGCTCCAGGAAAGACACTGCAATGAACAATGAACTAGGAAGCAACAACTGTCTAATCCACACCCATCTTGAATCATTCTGCCATGAGCCATTTGGTGTTCAATCAAACTTTGCCATTCCTAAACTGTCTTCGAGCTCATGTGAGGTTAGCCAATTTGAAGAGGGAATTGGTAAGCGACATGTTCGTAGATTCTTTGGGAGAAATGATTTTCTTTGGGGACATCATCCAATTACCTGATCATTGAGTTTCTTTCCTCAATTGCTATGCTTTGGATACATCCAACTTTAAACATTTGAGAATTGTGAATCCATTGGATATTCCGGAGTTTAAAAGTATATATGTGTATTTCGACCCGGTAGAGCGCATTCCTCCGCCAACACAGTTTACATTTTTTTATCCAACTGATAGGCCGGATCTGGATTCGGACCTGAACCAAAATCGAATTGGCTTGTTCTTCTCACCGAACCAACTCATCCACCAAGTTTTGTAATAAATTATCCACAACTTTTTGAAATATCATGCTATTTATCGTTTTTGGTCCGATCATTCATTGGTGAAGAATCACTTAAAATTAAAAATTCGCGTATCCGGATCCGGATTCGCATCTTCACCAAAATTGAATCGATTCATACTCGTCACACACACAACCTGTCCACCAGGTTCCGGCCGAATCTGTCCATAACTTTGAGATATCATGCTATACAGCATATCATTTTTGCCCAATCGCTCAATGGAGAAGAATCACTTAAAAATTCTCAGATCCAGATCGGGATCCGGATCTTCACCAAAATCGAATAATTTCGTCCTTGTCACACAGCCAACCTCTCAACCAACTTTCGTCCATATCCGTCCACAACTTTTTGAGATATCATGTCACAAACGGACAAACTAACAAATAGACAGACAAACAGACAGGGGTGAAAACATAACCTCCATTACACCTTCGGTGGCGCAGGTAAAAGAGCAGGCTTATGGAACTACATGGCCAGTAATAATGAATCGACAAACAGAGTGAGCACAGTTTCCCTGCATGTCAGACCATTGATCAGAGTCACATGATGTACGGTTTTGTGTTGAGCTGTAAAACAAGCTCGGATAAAGCCAAATAAAAAAAGGATTTCTGTTATTGGTTGCAATGCTCTCTTGCCGATAAGCACATCTATAACAGGTAATGAATACGTGATGAAAAAAAATACGGCATCACAGACAATGATGTGAGAATCAATGATGCATCCTGTGGGAGAAACTTCAATTAAGGAAGCAGCCATCCATAAACCTCTTTAAATGGTCACCCGACTTGTTTGACATGGCGCATCCGGGGTGGGACTCCATGCAAGTGCTGGCTGGATGATTCGTTTAATCTGAAGTTTCAAATCGTTTCATCAAGGTATATTAAAAAAATTGAAAGCTTTCCGATGCATGATGTGTGCTTCCTGTGATGAATGTGTTGCTTCTTTGCTATTGGAATATCTAATTATACAGGGCTCGGGTTAGGGATAGGTATTTAAATATACAGGGTTAGGGTTGGGTTCGGGGTTACGGTTAGATATCTAAATATAAACGGTTAGGGTTGGGTTATGGTAAGATATCTAAATATACAGGGTGAGGGAAAGATATCTAAATATACAGGGTTAGGCAAAAAGATGGAACAGATTTCAGGGTGGAATAATTGTATGATAAAGGAGGGTAATTATTGGGTTTTTATCCTTTTCAGGTTGTATTAGACGAACTGGAGCTTTAAAAATAAATCCTTGGGAATGGCAAATTGGATGTGTGAACAACTAGCATTTGGGGTTGAGAAGTATTTGTTCCATAGATATTCTATGATTTCTGCACAAATATAATTCAGGACACACTTCCAAGTTTGATTTTCCATATTCATAAAATTAATAAACAGATGTGCGGCAAAATTCAGTGAAACAACAAGATGGGGTTGCGTGCCACACTCAAGGCTATGCATGTAACTGTTACAACAGCATTTACCTGAAAGCTCAACCACAGACTTGGAGATGTGAATTGACCTTCAAGATCTCCTGGTCTCAGCCCTCCTGATTATTTCCTGTGGGAATATTTAATCGACAGGGTGTACAGGTGCAGGTCACACACACATTCAGTGAACTGAAACAAAACATTACAAGTGAAATTCAGGCAATTCCAATAAACTTTCGTGTGAAGGGTTTAAAAGTTATGGGTACCACAGCAGCGGAATATGTTACCCACCAAGGGGCCTTTAACTGACATTGGTATTCGCCAAGGTAGAATTTAACTGACATTGGTACCCGCCAAGGTAGAATTTAACGGACATTGTTACCCGCAAGAAAGAATTATATCCACACACGGCAATTATGGGATTAATCAATCCATGACGGTGGGACAAATCAGGCCGTTCTGATATAACCGTAGGGAGGGTGACATGGATAAAATTGGTCGTGTTAATATTTTAACAGCGCATTAATTGTGTGTTTCCCATTTGTGCTGCTCATCTTTCAAGAGTGCTTTAAATGCGCGTTTCCCAACGAGAATTTGTCGAAGGATGTGACCACAATGCGATCATTCTTGTTTTAAACTCTAAGAATCATAGATAGATAAGCTAGATGATTTCATCTCAGTTAGAGAAAGCAATTTTATGAGTCAGGCGTTTCAAGCTTCGTTACTGCATGCATCGTCTCATCTCACACAGGATGGCAAGGTTAAGTGTTTTATCAAGACAGTATATGGTGCTTGCATCGTAAAAACGAGTGCATTCAATATCTTCTTACTTGTGTAATGTTTTAGTGACACAAGAGTCCAGTCAAATAGAAATTGCATGAAAATAAATGAATATCATGGAACCAAACAGAAAGTCAACTGTCCAACACATTTATCACAAACCAACAACAAACAACAACAACATGCATTTTAAGGCCATTTTCCCTGCTAGAGTGGGGGATAGCCTTGCGGTCCCCATGACAATCTTCTCCATTTTGCCCTATTTTCTGCATCTCTCCTTGTTAACCCCTTTGCCCGCATTTCTACTTCCACCATCTTCAGCCAAGTCTTTCTCGGTCTTCCCCGTCCTCTACTTCCTTCTAAATTCATTTCCATCACTCTTCTCAACCAGTCACTTTCATCCTTCCTCAACACATGACCAAACCATCTCAACCTGTTCCTCTTCACAGAATCACTCACAGGGTCTATTCCCATCATCTTTCGCAATTCATCATTTGTCTTCCTCTCTCTCAACGATACTCCGCACATCCACCGAACCATTCGCACTTCCACCCTTTCCAGCCTTCGTTGCTGCTCTACGTTCAATACCCATGTCTAGCTCCCATAAATCATAACACTTCTCACACATGCAGCATACACCTTTCCCTTCAGCTTCAACGACACTCCCCTCCTCATCAGCACGCCACTCAGTTCCCGAAACTTCTTCCATGCACATCTCACTCAAGCAACCGTTGCCGAGTCTGATCCACCTTCTCCATTCAGCATGTCTCCGAGGTAGCAAAATGTTTTCACACCTTCCAGCTTCACGCCGTCTCCAAGATCCAACTCAACATTTCCTCCATCTGCAGCTCCCTCTGTGCACACCTTACATTTGAATGTAGCTGCCACACTGGTTAATGACCCTGTCAGACCACTGCATTTTTGATGAACCCACTCAGCGCACATTGTACATTGAATGGAGTTCACTCTGACACCATTCCTGCACACAGCACATGGCCACTTCCCAGTTCTTTCCACCTCACCACATGCTTTACCACTTGCCATCACCTTCGTCTTTGCGATATTCACCTTCAGAACTTTTGTCTCCATACATTCCTTCCACTTGTTCATCTTTTCCTTCAGTCCATCCATACTTTCCGCAATCAACACCAGATCATCTGCATACAACAACTCCCACGGTAAACCCTCCTTTACGTTCTGAGCCAGCACCTCCATCACAGCTACAAATAGTAGCGGACTTAGTACCGACCCCTGATGCACTCCCACCTTCACCTCAAACTCACCACTATTCCCGTCCTTCGTCCTTACAGCTGTGCGCGCTCTTTTGTACATTGCCATCACGACTCTGATCAACCATTCCTCCACTCCTAACTTCCTCAATGCCCATGTCAATACTTCGCGTGGAACCCTATCAAATGCTTTCTCCAGATCAACAAACCCAAGAAACAACTTCTTCCTCTTCTCCATATACTTCTCCTGCAACTGCCTCACAATATAGAGCGTGTCTGTCATTCCTCTTCCTGGCATAAATCCAAACTGCATTTTGTCAATCTTCACCTTCTTCCTTGTCCTCCTCTACAACACCCTTTCCAATACCTTCATTCCATGCTCCAATAACTTTATCGCTCGGTACGAGCCACACTCCAGAGGGTCACCTTTCCCCTTATATAGAGGGACGAGGGTACTCAGTTCCCAATCCACTGGAATGCGGCCTTCTTTCACCACCAGTTTACTGATCTCTGTCATTCTCTTCACACCCCAACTTCCTGCTGCCTTCAACATGTCTCCCACAACTCCCGTCGGCCCTCCCGCTTTTCTACTCTTCATTGCTTTTATCGCTTCCTCAACTTCCTTCTCAGTTATCTTCTCTGCCGGTCCTAAAACTGGGTTACTCCTTATGTTCCCATCCCATTCATTTTCTGTATTCAACAGCATTTCCATATATCTTTTCCATCTTCCTTTAATTCCATCTGGGTCCACAACGATTTGTCCCACTTCATCCTTCAAGCAACTCACCCCCATCACATCACACCTCTCTTTCGCTATCTGCTTTGCAATCCTGAATACCGCTCTCTGACCCTCTTCCGAATCCAAGCGTTCTCCGAACATTTTACTACATCCCTCCTGCACCTTTGCTACCTCTTTCTTTGCAGCCTTCTTGGCTGCTTTAAAACTTTCATGCTCTGCTTTTTCTGCTCCCGTACCTTTCGCCTTCTGCCACTCCTTGAACTTCCTCCTCTTCTTGTCAATCCTCTTTCCAACTTCATCATCCCACCACAATGTTTCCGAGTGCCTCGGTGGTCCTTTTGTCCAACCACATACCTCACCAACGGCTCCCAACAGACTATCTTTCATTAACATCCAACCACTTTCAAGCTCAACCACATCATCCTCTACCCTACTCAGTCTCTCTTTTAATGCCTCCCTTACTGTCACCTCTTTCAGCCTCCACACTTTCATTCTCGGTTGGTACTTCACCCACCGAGCTCTCCTCGCACCTTTCACCCTTATGTCGCAGACAACCAAGTGGTGCTGTGAAAGAGCCTCCTCCCCAGGGATCACCTTTGTGTCCCGGAGGTGCCCACTATCTTGCCTACGCACCATCAGGTAGTCAACGGTTGTCGTCGACCCACCTGACGTGTATGTAACAAGCTTATTATCCTCTTTCTGAAACTGAGTATTACAAATCAACAAATCAGCTCCATCAGCAAACTCCAAAATCCTTTCACCTTCTCCATTTCTCACACCATATCCGTCACCCCCATGAACTCCCTCAAAACCGTCCATACTCCTTCCCACATGTCCATTTAGGTCTCCTCCTACCACAACAACTTCCTCATCTTTCACATTTTCCATCAGCTTCTCTATCACACACCAGAACTTGTCCTTCTCTTCATCGCTCCGACCAACCTGCTGAGCATATCCCGAGATGACGTTCACCAAGAGCTTTCCACTCATCATTTTCACCATCATCAAGCTATCACTCACTCTTGTCACACTCACCACATTGTCTACAAACTCCTCAGAAAACAGGACACCAACACCATTCACGCCCTCCAGGCACCCTTGCCACATAAACTTGTATTTCTGTCCCTGCCTACCCTTTACCATTCTCACACCACTTCCCTTCCATCTCGTCTCTTGCACACAACATATGTCCACTCTTCTTCCGACCAATACTTCCACCACTTCTCCTCATCTCCCTGTCATTGTCCCTACATTCCATGTCCCAAACCTCAGAAACCGATCTCCACTTCGGGCTGTACCCTGCCCATATGTAGTTGTAATTGTCATGGTTCTCTTTTTGAGGCAATGTTTTTATGGCTGGATTCCCTTCCTGACGCCAACCCTCTTAGTCGCCTTTTACGACATGCAGGGATACGGTGTACCTATTCTAAACCAGGGTACACACCGGGTCTTTATCACAAACCAGTCGAACAGAATAAAATGCAAAAATACAGTAAGGAAGACTTTTTAGGCGAAATTAATGTCCTTATGCATTCATTGACATATGGACAATTAATGGTCATGTGCACATTCCCTGACATTGCACCAGAAATAGCGGTGGTTTTTAAGGAACATCTATGTTATTGAGGTTTATTCTGTTGAGAAGGGAGAAGTGGCTCTGATGAATTTATTACACACATGGTAGGGAATTTTGGTCGAAGCATACAAGGAGAGGGAGAAGGGGTCTTTGGCTTTAGCTCGATATATATATAAATGAACTTAAAGCCTTTCGGTTATATTTCCAAAAGTTTCATTTACTATTTTCTTAGTTCCATTTTTCCTTTAACAACTCAAATGCTTCACCACCTAATAAATAGACAGCCAGGGTGGGATTGGCTCAACAGGACGATATTCCGAACGTCATGAAGTTAATTTACAGCATTAATTACAAGGGCTATTCAGCAAATCCCCCAGCCTATTTAAAATGACAAAGATGAAAAATAAGGATTGTTTAGTGAAGACTGTGTGCGGTATAAGGAAAGTACAATTTTCACCTCGAAAGATAATTCGTTAATGTTGGTTCGAGTTGTTAATGTTTTGGAACGGACTTGGTGATTACACCAGAACATTAGAACAAGGAAGGCGCTGCAAAACAATTACTAGAAAGAGCAATCAGAGATTGCAGACCTTGTCAGAACTTGTTTTGGGTGGTTTATCTTGTGTAACAAATAAATTAAAGGATTTACAGAATGAAAAGGCATTGGCAGAAAATGAAACGTCTAAAGGGTTGAACGGGTCTAAACTCTAAAGTGTCTGAAGGATCTTAGAAGGTCTAAGGGGTCTAAAGGGTGTAATTTAATGTCGAAAAGGTCTGAATTGCCTCAAGGGTCTGAATTATCTAAAGGGTCTTAAAACGTTAATTACGCCTTGGTCCCCCATCGGTAAAGTGATGCGAGTTGACAAAGTTGAAAACGCAGGAAACATGGAAAAGTCGATAATATTTGCGAGTGGGTTGGAGACACACCCACACACGAGATTAGAAGTTAGTAGTTTGTTTATTTTTCAAGATATTTCGCTCACAAAGTTCAGACATATGTGGTGGCGGCCATCTTGGATTTTGACCTGGCGACCCAATTTTCAATAGCGTTCTTCCTTATGCATAGATACACCCACGCACCGGATTAGAAGTTGGTACTTCGCTTATTTTTCAAGATATTCCGCTCACAAGGTTCAGACATACATGGCGGCGGCCATCTTGGATTTTGAAGTGGCGACCCAATTTTCAATAGCGTTCTCCCTTATGCGTAGATACACCCACACACCGGATTAGAAGTTAGTAGTTTATTTATTTTTCAAGATATTCCGCTCACAAGGTTCAATGCACGCACGCACACACACACGGACGCACACACGGATGGAGCGGAAAACCATAGTCCCCCTTTCGCTCCGCGGTGCGACGGGGGACAAAAAAAGGGTCCAAGAGTCAAAGGGGTCAAAAGTGTCGAAATGGTATTAAAAGGTCTAAAAGGTGTGAAGGTTTGAATGTCTAAAGGTCTGAATAGCATACAAGGAGTAGAAAGGGGTTTACAAGGCTCAAAATCAGGAGTTCTTAACCAGGGGTGCTCGCACCCGGGGTGCGAGACAGGTCTGTTAGGGGTGCGAGTATGTTGTACTCAAACATGGTTGATCTTTTAGATGTGGAGAAAAATTATATTTATTTTGTCACTTTTATGATGCAATTGACCACATAAATAAATATTATGCTCCGAAACAAGAGCTGATGTAATAGAGTGGGTATATTACGTTTTGTAGCGTGCAAAGGAGAACGAGAGCTAAGAGGCGAATACATGTATGTGCTTGTCGGCGATGGGGCGAAGTTATCGTGGTGGCGGATTCATGTATAACTAGTCGGTAAAAAGGTATTGGAGTCATTTCCTGTAGTTCCAGCGTGCTGTGCAGCCTGGCCTGCGAGTAGGAGTGTTGACGTGCACTGCAGTGAGATCTCCTGTGACTGTTTTTAAGTATGTAAACTTAGTTTGGCTATATACCGTTTCTTGGTTTTAATATCCCAATATTGATTAATTATTGTATTCTTATTTATATAATAATAATTATATTATCGTATATATAGAATTTATAGATTATTATTATTATTAATATATTAATTAATTATTATGTACTTTATAAGAGAGATGTCTGTGTGTGTGTGTGTGTCTGTGTGTCGCAATTTTTCTCAGAGATGGCTGAACGGATCTTCGTCAAACTTTCAGAGGTTCATCAGTGAGTGTTTTAGGCAAAAAATAATAATAATAATCGAAAAAAAGATCGGTTTTTTTGGAGTTTTCTTTTTTTTTAAATCGCTCGATAGTGCCTAAGCTTTTTAGAATTATTAACAGTTATATACAAGTACACATTCGCATTAATAAAAACAAAATCACCAGACATTTGAACAAGTCAAAGTACACAAGTCAAGTCAAAGAACACAAGTACACAAGTCAAAGAAACCTCATACAATTGGCGAGGAACTGATAAAGCCGTGTTCCCTTGAAATGGCAAAGATCATTCTCGGCAAGGAGGCAGAGAAAAAACTGCAACAAGTACCTTTATCAAATGATGTGATACATAACCGAATCATCGACATGAGTCAAGATATTCTGGAACAGATTGTCGCAGATATTAAGGCTAGTCCAGTGAAGATTAGCCTCCAAGTGGATGAAACAACAGATGTGTCAAACTGCTGTTAGCTACTGGTAGTGGTTCGGTACGAAAAGGCCAAAGAAGTTGAAGAAAATTTTCTCTTCTGTCAGTCACTGAAAGCAACTCCGCAAGCTGTCGATGTGTTCAATATGATAAAGGAATTCTTCACAAAACACCAACTCAATCTCAACATGATTGGTTCGATATGTACTGATGGAGCACCAGTCATGTTGGGCAACCGTTCAGGCTTTGCTGCACGAATCAGAAAATAAATTCCAGACGTGAAGATCACCCACTGCTTTCTTCACCGGCATGCACTTGCAGCAAAAGCATTGCCCCCAAACCTGAGGAAGACTTTGGATGTTTGTGTGAAAATAGTGAACATGATTCGTGGTCGAGCTTTGAATCATCGACTGTTTCAGTTGTTTTGCGAAGAAATGGGTCAAGAACATACTGTGCTTTTGTATCACACAGAAGTGAGATGGTTCTCAAGTGGTCGTGTATTATCCCGTGTGTTTGAATTGCCAGAGGAAATTCAGCAGTTTCTCCGTGAACAGTGACAAGACATAGCTGAATATTTTGATTCTCCTGAGTTTGTTCAGATGCTTGCCTCTTTGGCTGATGTGTTCACAGCACTCAATGAGCTCAACCGCTCTCTGCAGGGAAAGGGGCTCACCATGGTGACTGCAAGCGAGAAGCTGGTTGCATTCAAAGAAAAACTTGTTTTATGGATTAGGCGTGTAACGAAGGGAAATTTGGTGAATTTTCCATGCCTTGAAGGAAGAGTCACTGACGATGCTTCCTTGCAACGTGGCTTTGTTTCAACTATTATTGAACATCTTCAAATGCTGCAAACTTCATTCCATGGTTACTTCTCGTGTGCAGAGCTGCAAGCGTGTGATAACTGGTTCAGGCACCCTTTCCGGATAAATTTGGAGGATATTGATGATGACAGTGACGTCAAAGAAGATCTCATCGATTTGAGAAGCAACCATGGAATCCAAATGGAGTTGACCGAGGGACATCTGGAGCACTTTTGGGCGTCTCAACTGGAAACATTTCCCGTACTAGATAGGAAGGCTCTCGCTGTGCCAGTGCCTTTTGCGGCCACGTATCTGTGTGAAACTGGATTTTCGTGTCTGCTTCATATCAAAACCAAGTGCAGAAATCGGTTGGATGCTCAGCACGACATGCGAATAGCACTCAGCTCCAAGACGCCGAGGTTCCATACCATCATAGAGAACAACCAACCAATAGCAACGAAGTCACTGAGCTTGGTTACAATTACTGTGCTTGGTTACTGTGCACACAAGCACAATTTCTTGCAACACACCATGAAAAGTACCAGCAAATGGAATAAAAATCTTTACTAATTTGAAGTTACCTTGGTATTGTAATGAATCATTTAGTTGCCAAATATGTAAATTTGTAAAATATAAATAAATTTAAAACCATGATGAATCTGTTATTGATAGCCATGATAATTTTATTATTCTTTCATGACAGTGGGTGTTGTTTGGTTGTTGTTTCATGTTCATAATTGAATTATCCCTGGTGTTGGCTTAGCGGTCAGGGTGCCGGCTTAGGATCCTAGGATCCTGGGTTCGTAATCCCGGTCGATCGCTGAATTAACGCCAGGGGGGTTGACTCAGCCTGTCATCCTTCCGAGGTCGGCAAATTGAGTACCAGTTCACTGGTAATTCCCTGCTTGTCGTAAAAGGCGACAAAAAGGGTTGGCGTCAGGAAGGGCATCCGGCCGTAAAACATTGCTTCAAAAAGGGGACCGAAAAACAACAACAACCACGGTCCCCGAAAAAGGCCAACCCCTGCTTGCGGGGAAAAATGGCCTCTAAAGGTGTTTTTTTTTCATGACAGTGGGGCCAGGGGTGCGAGAACTACTTGGTGCTTTGCAAGGGGTGCAAGTAGGGAAAAAGGTTAAGAACACCTGGTCTAAATGATCTAAAGGATATAAGGGTTCTAAAGGATATAAGGGTTCTAAAGGGTATACATGGGTCTAAAGTAAGGCCTAAAGGTTCTAAAATATATAAATGGGTCTTTCTTTCAGGAAAGAAAGATATTCTTTCCTGGAAGTCCTAGCAGTGTCCATTTTTTTAAATATAACTCTCCCACCCCTCACCCAAAAGCCCTTTCCCTTCCACAGATCTACCGACGTCACTGTTCTCTACCGTTGTTGTGCTTGTGTGCTTCCCTCTCTTTCCCCATCTTGTCTCCCGCTCCCTTTATTATGTTTTATGTGTCCGTTTATGTTTTTTTGTGATTAATATTAGTTCTAACACCAGCCTCGATCTTGTATGCACAAAAAAAAGGTCTAAAAGGTACGTTCCAATAGTACGTAATTAAAGGACTTCATAAATTGACAGAATCACGATCCAATAATATATAATTAATAGTTAGCTCATTAATAAATTATAACTAATAATAAATAATTAACTCATGATCCAACTCATGTTCAAACAGTATGTAATTAATAGACACTCACAATTCAATGAAACATAAATTAATGCAGTGCCTTTAGAAAGTATTCTCACACCCCTTGACTTTTTTTCACATTTTGCTGTGTTACAGCCTAAATTTAAAATGCATTTAATAAAGATTTTTTGTTGCTGATCGACACATATTACCCCATAATGTTAAAGTGGATTCGTTTTTAGAACTGGTAGCATTCCCCCAAAACAGTCACCAGGTAAGCCTCGTAATGTTCAAACTGAGGAAAGCAGAGTGGTCATTCAACAACAACTCGACAGGAACACACCATTATCAACTCGTCGTTTATCAAACGTCACCAACATCAGCCGATCATTGATTCAAAGAATACTAAAATACCTTAATGCGAAACCATACATACCCACATTAATTCAATAACTATCTGAGGATGATTTTTAAAGGTGCGTTGAGGCATGTGAGACATTGCTTGGGTTAATGGATATGGACAAAGATTTTCAGAACAGGATATTGTGGTCAGATGAATCCAAGTTTACTTTTTCTGGTTATGTGAATCGTCATAACGTGATATGGGCAGGAGACAACCCACGATTTACTGTTGAGCACAACGTCCAGTATCAAGCTGGTGTGTCCGTCTGCGCAGGTATTTCTTCTGGAGGCATTGTTGGACCAATATTTTTTGAAGAAAATGTGAATGCTGCAAATTACCTTCTAATGTTGGAGCAGCATGTATTTCATGCATGATGGTGCACCTGCTCATTTTTCCCCCAATGTACACCAGGCCCTTGATTTGAACTTTACAGACAAATGGATTGGCTGTCGTGGTCTGGTTGAATGGCCGCCACGGTCTTGTGATTTAAATTACTTGGTGGTGAGGTGTTATGAATTACATGGTGGTGACGTGTTATGAATTACATGGTGGTGAGGCATTTTAAATTACGTGGTGACGTGTTTTTAATTACGTTGTGGTGACGTGTTTTTAATTACGTTGTGGTGACGTGTTTTTAATTACGTTGTGGTGACGTGTTTTTAATTACGTGGTGGTGACGTGTTTTTAATTATGTGGTGGTGAGGTGTTTTTAATTGCGTGTTGGTGAGGTGTTTTTACTTGTGTGGTGGTGAGGTGTTTTTAATTGTGTGGTGGTGAGGTGTTTTTAATTATGTGGTGGTGAGGTCTTTTGAATTACGTGGTGGTGAGGTGTTTTTAATTGTGTGGTGGTGAGGTGTTTTTAATTGTGTGGTGGTGAGGTGTTTTTAATTGTGTGGTGGTGAGGTGTTTTTAATTATGTGGTGGTGAGGTGTTTTTAATTGCGTGGTGGTAAGGTGTTTTTACTTGTGTGGTGGTGAGGTGTTTTTAATTGTGTGGTGGTGAGGTGTTTTTAATTATGTGGTGGTGAGGTCTTTTGAATTACGTGGTGGTGAGGTGTTTTTAATTGTGTGGTGGTGAGGTGTTTTTAATTGTGTGGTGGTGAGGTGTTTTTAATTGTGTGGTGGTGAGGTGTTTTTAGTTACGTGGTGGTGAGGTGTAATCATTCCAAACTTCCAGTCTTCACCTACCCCTCCTGTATTTATGTGCTGAGGGGTTCCTTTTTTTTTTTTCAACCTAAATCTTCAACCTAAATTGCTTATAAAAATGTAATATCACAAACACTACAAATAAATTTGGGCAAAATAATTGTTTGTATTATGATTGGTGTAAATCATGACAACACAGCAACTCAGCTACAGTCATTATCCTCAGCTAAAACAAGCCCGTTCCTCTGTAATGACATGAGGTGAGGTGAGCCAACCTAGTATATATATATATACATATATATATATATATATATATATATATATATATATATATATATATATATATATATATATATATATATATATATATATATATATATATATATATACACATACATATTGTTATGAATTTGGTAGAGCAACATCTAGAGCTAGGTAGATCTGAATAGGTAGGTATTCGGCTGTCGTGACAGGGACTCTACATGTAATAAGTTCTTGATGTTTAGGCGTTTGTCGGGGGAAGATGTATGATTGTGGATCTACCTGGAGGTTCGAGTGTTAAATAGTGAGGGATTAAAGGTAACGCCCCTGTGAGTCTCACCTAGTAGTCAAACCTTTGTCCATTATGGCACTGCAAACCACATAAACATTAGTTAGGTCCTTAGCGCAACATTAAATAATTCCTTTCCCTGACAATGACTTAGGAACAAACGGACAGGAAACCAGGCCAAAACCACCGCCACAATGGGCCGCCACCGTTTACACCTCCAAGGCCTACAAACCTCGCCTGGCACGTGTTATAACACAAGGACCGCGGGGTCGGGGACGGGAGATGTCAGGAGAGCGATGCCGCCGAGAGCGTGACCTGGGCGAGTTGGGAGGCTATTATTGGCTGAGGAGTGCGCCAATGGGACGTCATCGGCCAGAGATATGAGCGACGGTCGGACGCCATTACAGGGAGTTCGTGGGAGAGTTCGTGGGAGGAGTTCGTGGGAGGCAGTTCGTGGAGGCAGTTCGTGGAGGCAGTTCGTGAGGGCAGTTCGTAGAGAGTTCGTTGAGAGTTGGCACAGAGCAGTGAACAGTTGGCACTTGGCTGCCAGCACTCCCGCAGAGAGTCGAGTCGAGTGGAGTTCAAAGGAGTTCTTCCTGGCCCTGGTCGAGTGGAGTTCGTTGCTTTGTGCAGCCCTGCGTTGGACCGTTGGAGCAAGGGAGCTGGTGGTGTGGGTGTGCCGTTGAACCGACGAGGCCTGGTGGCGGTTGAGCGCGGCCGTGTTACAAGAAGACAAAAGGAGCCAGATAAGCCCGAGCTCTGCGTTACACTTTACCTGACGAGACGTGTTATTTTCGTATTCATAATCTCCCTCGTATCGTGTTTGGTATCTGTTGTGTGTGGGATCCCAATTTAGGCTTATTAGAGTTATTAGTACTAGGGCATGCCCGTACTATATATATATCTAAAATTATATCCCCCCCCCTCTATTTACATGAAATGGTTTGGTCCAAAGCGAACGGCTTGCGAGTACGGTGACAATCCCCCCCCCCCCTCTATTTACATGAAATGGTTTGGTCCAAAGCGAACGGCTTGCGGAGTTTGGTAAAGAAATCGCCATAGCGTGCACAAACGCGCAGGAAAGCGAAAGAATCGCAAAGTAGTTTTAATTAGTTTTAAAACATAGTTTAACGCCAACATAGTTTGCCAACGTGAAATAAATGAATACGCTCTCAAATGTGCCGTCCGAGGCAGAGTCTGTTCGCCACGTTCGGCACACGTGATAGCTCGCTGCTCTCTGATTGGTTGAATCGTTTTTTGGACATAGCTCGCTAACTACTTGTCCGATTAATATGAAACCTTGAAAAGGCACATCCTCGGGTCCCCAGCAATATACCTGGCAAGTTTCAAGTATATCGGACCCGTGGTTGTCGAGAAACAGCGGTCACAGACAGACACACAGAGATTACTGGCATTATAGATAGACTAGGGCATGCCCGTACTATATATAAGCTAGGACGTGCCCGTACGTGGGTGCCCGTTCCTTGCCAAAAAAAAAAAAAAAAAAAAAATTTGTGTAGGGGTGTGTGTGTGTAAACATCCTAGGGCGTGCCCGTACGTGGGTGCAAAAAAACATGCGTGCAAACAACAACAACAAAAAAAAACTTTGAAACCACGTGGCAGTAACGACCACAGAACCCCCCCCCCCTCTATTTACATGAATGGTTTGGTCCATTCGCAACGACCACAGAACCCCCCCCTCTATTTACATGCAATGGTTTGGTCCAAAGCGAACGGCTTGCAGTGTTTGGTAAAGAAATCGCCATAGCTCGGTAACTGCTTCTCCGATTAATATGAAACCTTGAAAAGGCACATCCTCGGGTCCCCAGCAATATACCTGGCAAGTTTCAAGTATATCGGACCCGTGGTTGTCGAGAAACAGCGGTCACAGACAAACAAACACACACACACACAGACACACACACACACACACACACACACACACACACACAGAGATTAGTGGAATTATAGATAGATTACCGGCGCGGGCTTTTTCACTGTCTTTACTTTTCAATAATAAATCCTTATATTATTTTCTGAATATATCTGAACGCAGTTTCCTGTTGGATTTTAATAGATAGGGCTGCGGAGCTTTGCTGTGTCCCGTCCCGCCATTCCGCGCGTTTAACTTTAGTTTGACTTTAAGTGTTTGAGTTTGAATCCGCCATTGAGTTTTCGCCTCGGGAGTGTAAAGTCTCGCAATCGGCCATCCGTAACTGTGGTGTTAATCACGGTTGCGTAACAATATATACACACAACATGACCAAAAGTATGCGGACACCCCTTCTAATTAGTGGATTCGGATGTTTCAGCCACACCTATTGCTGGTATAATCAAGCACACAGCCATGCAATCTCCATAGACAAACATTTGCAGTAGAATGAGCCGAACTGAAGAGCTCAGTGACTTTCAATGTGGCACCGTCATAGGATGCCACATTTCCAACAAGTCAGTTCGTCAAATTTCTGTCCTGCTCGAGCTGCCCCGTTCAACTGTAAGTGCTGTTATTGTGAAATGGAAACCTCTTGGAGCAACAACAGCTCAGCTGCAAAGTGGTAGGCCATACAAGCTCACAGAAGGGGACTGCCGAGTGCTGAAGCACATAGCACGTAAAAATCGTCTGTCCTTGGTTGCCACACTCACTACTGAGTTCCAAACTTCCTCTGGAAGCAACATCAGCACAAAAACTGTTCGTTGGGAGCTTCATGAAATGGGTTTCCCTGGCCTAGCAGCCGCACACAAGCCTAAGATCACCATGCGCAATGCCAAGCATCGGCTGGAGTGGTGTAACGTTCACCGCCATTGGACTCTGGAGCAGTGGAAACATGTTCTCTGGAGTGATAAATCACGCTTCACCATCTGGCAGTCTGACGGACAAGTCTGGGTTTGGTGGATGCCAGGAGAATGCTAACTGCCCGAATGCATTGTGCCAACTGTAAAGTTTGGTGGAGGAGGAATAATTGTCTGGGGCTGTTTTTCATGGTTCGAGTGAAGCCCCTTAGTTCCAATGAAGGGAAATCTTAACACTGCAGTATACAATGACATTCTAGACGATTGTGTGCTTCCAACTTTGTGGCAACAGTTTGGGAAGGCCCTTTCCTGTTTCAGCATGACAATAGCCCCGTGCACAAAGTGGTCAATACAGAAATGGTTTGTCGAGATCGGTGTGGAAGAACTTGACTGGCCTGCACAGAGCCCTGAACTCAACCCTATCAAACACCTTTGGGATGAATTGGAACGCCGACTGCAAGACAGGCCTAATTGCTCAACATCAGTGCCCGACTTCACTAATGCTCTTGTAGCTGAATGGAAGCAAATCACCGCAGCAATGTTCCAACATCTCGTGAAAAGCCTTCCCAGAAGAGTGGAGGCTGCTGTAGCAGCAAAGTGGGGCCCAACTCCATATTATTGCCCAGGATTTTGTAATGAGATGTTCATTCTTTCGGTGTCCACATACTTTTGGTCAGGTAGTGTATGTATATATATATATATATATATATATATATATATATATATATATATACACATATATATATATATATATATATATATATATCTATATACATACGAGTATATGTATTTTTACGACTATATGTGTATATGCGACTCTATGTATATATAAGAGTATATATGTATATATGGGAGAAGGGTTGACGAGTTTCTTGTCAGCCATTTGAGGTGGGGTGTAGAGGACATATTGGCAATTCCTTTACTGCATTTCTTGCTCGGCTTGGAGTGTGTGGTACAGAAAGCAGGAGGATTTGTGACAGAGTGGCCCAGGTTGCCTTGAAAGGCTCACTTTGGATATGGAGGAAGTTTATGGAGGCAAGTCAAACGGTGTAGGTTGAGGTTGTGGGTGGTGGTTCATTTCAGCCTAAAGGGGTAATGACTGAGCGCGGAGGAGAAATGGTGATGTGTGAATGGTGTGTGTGTGTGTGTGTCTGTGTGTGTGTGTGTGTGTGTGTTGCAGGAGTGGGTGTGGTTTTGCATGAATGTGGTTTTGTTTGAGTGGTGCATGTTGTAAGGGTGGTGGTCGGTTTTTTTTTTTTTTTGCGTGTGAGTGAGTGGATGAGGGGCTGTTGGTTCTGGGAGTGGAGGCGCTTTTGTTGTTGTAATCTGTGTTCTCACTTGCTGGGGGTGGGGGTTTAATCCGTATGCATCCAGTTTTAGCTGCTGCATGTGGAGGTGTGTGTGCCCCTGCTGGCCCACCTTAGCTGACCGTATCAAGGTTGAAGGGCCGAAATGGGATGATGCTGAGGACCTCGACTGAGAACCCAGTCAGTGAGGCACACTTGTGACCAAGTGTGTTTTGAAATTAAATATCTATATATATTTATATGTGTGTGTGTGTATGCATGTATGTGCATATATATATATATATATATATATATATATATATATATATATATATATATATATATATATATATATATATATATATTGTAACGATTTTGAGAAGTGTGTAACGAATTTGAGAAGTGTAACGGTTTTTGAGAAGTGTAACAATTTTGGAGGAAGTGTAACGAATGTGAAAACGTTACAATGTGAACGTTACAAAAGGTACGGTAACACCCTGTTAATGTAAATAATGGTCGCAGTCGGCGTCCTAGTTAATTGCATGAAACTTACACGCAGGTCACGATATATCTTTTAAATAGTGTATTTCCTTATTCCATGTAGGCTAAATATGTGTTTTCCCACTAGATTGACTTTGCATTGTATCAAACAAAATAAGCGTAGGCCCTTCCAATTTCCCCAAAACCTCCCTTCCAATTGCCTTCCGCATTTTGGCCGGTTTTCTTCAAACCACCATTGGCCACGAGGTAAGGTTGGGGAAGAAAGGCGTGTCTCCACCTCGTCATAAGAGGGAAGGAGTGAACCAGCCCTAACAGCCAATCAACACCGCGGTGAGTGACCCGGTAGGCGTGCCCTCGGAGTCGGCGGCTTGATTTCGCTCGAGGTGATAAAAGCGACTGCAAGGGACTGCTTTGAGAGATGACCCTGGGAGAGGAGCAAAGAGGCTGCACCAAAAAGAGGCGGTGAGATGCGAAACGCTCCAAGCCAAAGAGGAGAGGTACTCGGCAAGGAGACCAGCTTTGGAGAGACGCGCTGAAAGGAGGGAGACGGCCCCACCCCAAGGAGAGGAGCAGGTGTGCCGAACCAGCGCGTAACGTCTACCGCAGTGGAGACACGACGGAGGGTTTCCCGCCAAAACCGCGAGGAATTGCGAACGGCGGCCTCCCGACCTTGCCTCCCTCTCAAGCCCTACCTGCCTGCATTATCCCCTGTGTAAGTGTGAACGTCCTGTCCTGCTCGTTTGTCTTGGGGCTAAGTAAAAATGAATAGTGTAAGTTAAGGATTCGCTGTGTTACTGCTTCTTCCATCCATTGCTTGTGTGTGTATTGTTGCGGATATGGCATTTGGCCTCCATATCCGCTTGTAAATATTCCCCTATTTCCCCAATACTCCCCAACTATCCCCAATCCCCCATTCCCTAGTCCCATTGCCTGTAAATAACACTCTGTAGAACCGACCTTCCCCTTTTTCCCCCATTAAATGTCGTGCCCAGGTCCACCGCATCTCACGTAGACAACTTTCGGACATCTTGCTAGTTATTCTTAGTCTATGTCAGTTAAGGACTCGTTTCCATTAATTCTGACTCTTCGTTGCACCAGAATGTGATTGTATGGCACCAGTAGTGAGTTTAGGACCTCCCCATACCTCCTCCCTTCTTCCCCATGAAACAACAACAACAACTACAACAACAACTACAACTACAACAACAGAGGAGATTGGGGGCGGCGCGGCGCGGGGAGTGTGCGTCCTCACTCCGGCGTGGTTAGCCGCGATTGCCCATGCGCTCCACGGGGTTACCACGAAGGGGCTGGCTGTCAGCTCCTCGTCAGGGGCGGAGCCGGTAACCCCCCCGCACCCAATAAGGAGGGCGGACCGATTCCATCTGGGGCGGAGCTAACTCGCCGAGGGCGTGTCACTCCCCGCCGGATATACGCAGCGACTTACCGGACGTGACGTCAGATGCGCCCCCAGCTTGAGAAGACAAGTCGCGACCTCCGAGCGCTGAGCGACCTCCCCGCATCATTGGACCGGACCGGGTCGATTTTGCCCCTGAGCCAAGGTGCACCTTGAGCCATCGAAGACCTGCCCCTCGTTGCCATCAATCCCCGTGTGAGTCAGTTTTGTCCCGTTTATCTGTGGTCTGTCGGGAATAAGATAAGTGTGTCTAAGTGCCTATCTTTCTATGCTGTCCCTCTCATTCCTGTAATCTAACCTTCCGCCATATTATAACCTCCTCCGGAGGTCTTGAGAACCTTATCCCTGGTGTCGTGTCATTTTAATCCCAGCCGTTGTGTCCTTTTCCTTCATTGATCTAGCGTAGCGCGACTCGGCCAAGGTTCGAGTATAATCGGGTAACTTGTGTGGACACGGCGGCCATTCCGCTCGGCCCACCATAACATCAAAGTCGTGTCTGTAACAATTGGTGTCAGGAGTGTCGGATTCGGACCTGGGACTAAATTCATTTAGCCCAAATTTTGGAACACCAATTGTACCACTAGGGTAACAATTGGTGTTGGGAGGTAGAATTCGATCCGGAGCGCGTTTCCCGCGCTCGAAATTATAACGGCGAAATTTGATTTTGTTTTACGAAAATAAAAACCCGAATTTTGAAAGTCGCGCTATGGCGGATCAAGACAGCTGGGCTCCGGCAGAGGAGAGCGAGGCAGGGTCGGTCCAGGACCAAATTGAGGGACGTGAGGAGAGCGAAGCAGTGAGGGTAGCAGACGCACAAAATAGCGTCGTTGCGCCCGACGTTGCGGGCGCGCGAAATGGCGCCTCGCACATAGCTACGGCGGCCGCACCCGCTGCACAAGTGGGAGGGATGGCCCAAATGCAGGCCCTCATGGAGCAATTTATGGCGCAAATGCAGGCGTCCCTCAACCTGCAGAAGGACGATATGAGGGCTCAGAGTGAGCAAATGAGGGCTGATAGTGAGCGATTGGGTGAGCAATTGGGGGTAATGGGAAACCAAATGGGGGTAATGAGGGACGAAGCGAGGGGTACCGGTGAGAAGTTAGCCAATAATTTTGAGGGGTTAGACAACGGGATAAAAGAGGTGAGAAATGGGTTAATGGGGGTAGAAAACAGAATGGCCGCTCAAGAGAATCAAATGGAAGGGATGCAAGAGGGGTTAGAGGGGTTAGAAAACAGGATGGAAGGCAAATTGAGGGACATGAGGGACCAAGCGGAAAGGGAAGTTAAACAAATGGGGCAGCAGATAGAGGGGGTCAGAATGGGGGTAGAAACCAAACTGGATGCTCACAGGGAGGAAATGGAGCAGATGAGGGTGGCATCTGGGCAGGAGATGCAAGTGATGGGAGAGGAGATCAGAAGAGGAGTGAGTGAGGAGGTCGGAGGAGTGCGCGAGGAGGTGAGGCACTGTAAGGAGCACATGGAGAAGGAGGTGAGAAAGAGGACTGTAAAGTTACAAGGGGGCATAGAGGACCTGACGCAGGAGGTGGAACAGCTGACGGAGGGACAAAAAGGACTAACGGAGCAGGTTCAAAGGAACACTGCGGTATTAGGAGGGTTAAAGGCGACACAGAAAGAACTAAAAGATGACTTGATAGCGACGAAGAGGGAATGTCAGATGGTACGTGAGGGACTGACAACGAGGTTGGACGAGGTGGTAGAGGTAATGGAGACGAAGGACCGGCAGGTGAGGACGCACATGGAAACGGTCAAGGTAGCCTTGGAGGACGAGCTTGAGGAGACGTACCGGGGAATAAAGGAGGTGAAGCAGAAATTAGAAGAAGTGGAAGAAGGGGTGAGCGAAATTAAGAAGCGACGGAGAGAGGATAAGAAGGAGATAAAAGAATTGGTCCAAAGTCTGTGTTTGGATCGTGATGATGTGCTCATTAACCGGATGAGGGATTCGCAGGTGATGGAGGAGAAGCGAAGAGGAAGAGGACCCGGTGTAAGTGGTGACCAATATGGTCGTGCGTATGATGCGCCAGGGGATTTAAGAAGCTTGGGGGTCGAGATGGACCCGGGTGTTCGTGAGAGGCCGTTGGTGAAGTGTGCGACAGGTCTGGTGTGCGAAAAAGGAGGTGTGCGAGGAAGTCCGACTCTGGGGTGTGTGAGGAAAAAGTGCGTGCCAAGGAGTGAGGGTGCTGGCGAGAGTGAGTCGGTCGTAGCGTGTGTGCGAGGGAGCACATGGAAGCGCGGTGTGGTGAGTGTTACAGAGGGTGTGACGGGAGAGTGTGCGCAAGAGTGTGCGCGAGAAAGGTGTGTGACGGACCGGTGCATGAGGAAAGAGTGCGCTGTCAAGAGTAAGGGTGAGTGCACTGTCAAGAATGGAGGTGAGAGTAGTGAGAGTGACAAGGAGAGTGAGTTGGTTGTGACAGGTGAGCGAGGATGTACACCTGGGATGGTAGGATGCACACCTGGAATGGTAGAGCGTGAGTGGGAATGCACGCTGGAGTTGGTGGTGAGGCACGTGGTTGGGTGTGCGAATGAGAGCACACCTGTGATTGTCACAGAGGAGGTGACAGAGGAGGGGGCGCAAAGAGGTGTGTTGGTGAGGTGTGCGAGCGGCGAATGTGTGCCAAGGTGTTCGGTGGTCAGGTGTGTGACCAAGGCTGTGAGTGGAATGAGGGTACCTGGGTGTGAAAGGAAAGGTACAAGGAGCATGGAAACGGCTGGATGTGTGAGCAAGGAATGGGCTGCGGGGTGTAAGCGTCCAGGTGAAGCATCGACGGTAACCGGTTTAGAGGTTAGAGCGACTTTTAGCCGAATCGGGCCCTCGGTGCGTGCTGGGCCTCGCTTTGAACGGCCGCGTCCGTGCTCCACTAGGCGGAGCGGGCAGCCCGATAGAAAGGGTCGTCATGGCGACCACTTTTTGTTGAGGCAGTCCGGCAGGTCGAGATCGGGACATTGGATGGCTCCACGCCGAGATGGTGCGTGGGATCTCGGCCCGGGTAAGCCCCCGTCCCTGCACCGAGTGCCGGACGCATCCAGCCGCTGGCACAGAACAACCCGCATTCATGGCTTGGCTTTACGAAGCCGGGCTTTGGACAGGAATTGGCGCACCAGGAGGCATTAGTGAGTAGACTGGGTGATGAGGTTAGTGTTTTGGACCCAAAATTAGAGAAAAACAAAATTTGATGATTGGCAAAGGATTGGCAGTAATGATTGGCAGATGATGGGTAGTGATTGGCAAATTTTTAATTTGTTGAAATTTGATGTGCAAAATTGGTAGTGAGCGATGGGCCCGGTGGGTAAGGCTGGCATCCCTGCCGCCCTTCCCATAGTGGGGGCAAAGGAGCCATAGATTATGGGGTGTATGGCAGTGAAAACTAGCCCGGGTGGGTTAGGTTATATTGATAGGGCCCTAGAAGATGACATTAGGTGACGTTAAGTTTAGTTAGTGACTGATACCTGTAGTGGGGACGCAGGTAGTTTAGTGTGGATGATAATGACGAGGGAGCGCAATAGTTTAAAGGGACGACTGGGAAGCGCAAGTTTCAGAGGGGAGTAGTTAGATGAGATGATGCTGTGTGAGGATTGAACAGGTGAGGATTGAACAGGTGTGATCGAACAGGTGTGATTGCACAGGTGTGCAACTGGACAGGTGTGTGGAGCAGTGTATGAGTAGTGAGTGTTGTGGATCAGCGCGAATGCGCTTGGGGAGAGAAGGGTGCAGGTGGCACCAGGTGTGAGAGCACAGGTGTGCAGGTACAGGTGTGTGGAGAGAGTTGGAGTAAGTGGTCTGGAGTGGTGTGCATGGTGCGAAGGTGTGGATGGGGGAAGAGTGGACCCCTTTCACGAGTACCCGGGGCGGGTAGTGTAAGTGTTAGGTAGAGGGTATAGGTAAATTGTGGTTGGATATTGGCATTTGTGGTGCGGTTGCAGAATGGTATTGTGGATGGGTGCATTAGTGTTGTGGAAATGGCTGGGCGTGTAGCCTGTTAGTGTGTGTAGTTGGTTGGGCACTCCACCACTGTGAGGATGTCGGCCAGGTGAGGCCGCAGGTGGGCTCTGGGAGCCGGTAGAGTTGTGGATGGGGCCCGAGGATCCGGAGGACGGACCCGGGTAGCCCAGTGCCAGAGAGGGCACCGAGTGGGGAGAGCGCCAGAGGGCCTTCCCCAGGTAGTTAGGTTACGGTAAGGAGCAGGTAAGCTCGGAGGCAACTGCAGTGGTGGAGGTGTGCAGGTGGGTAGACCCGCTGGGAGAGGTACACGCCACAGCCCAGAAATTGTGCGAGGGCACCGGGAGATGAATCGGGGGAGTGAGACCCCAAATTGAAAAGCACCACAGTTTGGCCAATGGGAATTGGTTTTTAGAACCCATAGTGTAAGAGGGCCAATGGTTTGGCCGGAGAAAGACCCCGGGTAATGTAAAGTTGTTAAAGTCATTTAGGAAATAGTTAGGATTGATGAACCTGTCGCACCATACGCAGCCACTTACCTGTGGTGATGATGATGACTCCACACCTGTGTTTTCTTTGTTCTGTGTGCAGGAAATGAGAATTGCTGTGTGGATTGGTGAGACGCATCACGACGTGGATGAGACATTGGGGTGATTCCATCTCTCCCTCCCTAGGAGGGACTGATGATGAATTGGTAATGGCAAATTTTGATGTTGAGTTGGAGATGGCAAATTTTCATGAGAGTTGAAAATGGCAAATTTGATTGGTTAGGAGGGAGAGAAGACGAATTTGGTATATGGGAGGAACGGGGAAGACAGTAGGGATGTTTGTTGATTTGTAAAGTAGATGTTTATGGGTAGTGTTGTGTTTTGTGGATACAGTAAGGGGTAAGGGAGGGGCCATGTAGGTTACCTGGTGGGGGGGGGGGGGGGGGCGTACGGTAGGAACGTACCTGTCTCACCTGGTTCCCATGTGCCCCCAGTGTGCATTACCTTACATTGCGTGCACTTTTGCGCCCTTACCACCTTACTCACTTGTCTTTTCTTTTGTCTCCCACCTCCGAGGATCTGGCTTTGGGGCAGAGAGAAGGAGAGAGAGGTGCTGGCTCCGCAGTTGTGGGCCTGCACTTTCGCTGCTTGCTGCCTGGATCGATACACCATATGGACCGCAATTTTGGTGGCCACCCACAATGGACCGCAGTTCTTTTGCGGCCAAGCACCACCCATGGATGGACCTATGGGTCAACGTGGCACCTATGCCATACAGGTGAACCACTTTTAGTTGGCCCCCTGACGGCCACAATAAAGAAATGGACGCGGTTGGCGCCTTTCTTTATTTTTAAAGAAGTAAGAAGGCCAAGTGCACCACATGAAGGCAAGACCAGCGGCAGAACATCGGCCGGCTGCGACACCACCGGTGATTTATAAACACTTTATTGGTGCACCGGATGGTGCTGACTGTGTTATGGGGTGGTGCTTTTGGTGCTTGGAAGGGGTGCTCTGCACATTATTAAAGGCCGTAAGGCCACAAAGCACTCGTGGGTTGGTGTATCGATGCTGGCATGCGTGCTCTCTCTATGTATAACATCTGCATGTGTTCCTCCAAAAACAGGTCCTGGATCGTAGTGTAAATATCAGCGTAGTCTTGTAAATAATGCTCCCTACCGGCTGTATGTTTAGTTTGCGAATTCTTTCCGGATTCGGTTATCCTGTGGGTGTGCTTCTGTGAGGAGAAGGGTGCAACGTCGCAGGGGGACATATTTACTCATTTGTGAATATCTGTAAAACTGTCGCACTCAGGGTAGAGTTAATAGTAGAGGGAACTACATCTGAGTGCCACACTAAAATAGGTAAAAATTTATCGGGTCGGGACGCCCCGAGGGTAGAGAAGGGTGCAATGTTGCGGATATGGCATTTGGCCTCCATATCCGCTTGTAAATATTCCCCTATTTCCCCAATACTCCCCAACTATCCCCAATCCCCCATTCCCTAGTCCCATTGCCTGTAAATAACACTCTGTAGAACCGACCTTCCCCTTTTTCCCCCATTAAATGTCGTGCCCAGGTCCACCGCATCTCACGTAGACAACTTTCGGACATCTTGCTAGTTATTCTTAGTCTATGTCAGTTAAGGACTCGTTTCCATTAATTCTGACTCTTCGTTGCACCAGAATGTGATTGTATGGCACCAGTAGTGAGTTTAGGACCTCCCCATACCTCCTCCCATCTTCCCCATGAAACAACAACAACAACTACAACAACAACTACAACTACAACTACAACAACAGAGGAGATTGGGGGCGGCGCGGCACGGGGAGTGTGCGTCCTCACTCCGGCGTGGTTAGCCGCGATTGCCCATGCGCTCCACGGGGTTACCACGAAGGGGCTGGCTGTCAGCTCCTCGTCAGGGGCGGAGCCGGTAACCCCCCCCGCACCCAATAAGGAGGGCGGACCGATTCCATCTGGGGCGGAGCTAACTCGCCGAGGGCGTGTCACTCCCCGCCGGATATACGCAGCGACTTACCGGACGTGACGTCAGATGCGCCCCCAGCTTGAGAAGACAAGTCGCGACCTCCGAGCGCTGAGCGACCTCCCCGCATCATTGGACCGGACCGGGTCGATTTTGCCCCTGAGCCAAGGTGCACCTTGAGCCATCGAAGACCTGCCCCTCCTTGCCATCAATCCCCGTGTGAGTCAGTTTTGTCCCGTTTATCTGTGGTCTGTCGGGAATAAGATAAGTGTGTCTAAGTGCCTATCTTTCTATGCTGTCCCTCTCATTCCTGTAATCTAACCTTCCGCCATATTATAACCTCCTCCGGAGGTCTTGAGAACCGTATCCCTGGTGTCGTGTCATTTTAATCCCAGCCGTTGTGTCCTTTTCCTTCATTGATCTAGCGTAGCGCGACTCGGCCAAGGTTCGAGTATAATCGGGTAACTTGTGCGGACACGGCGGCCATTCCGCTCGGCCCACCATAACATCAAAGTCGTGTCTGTAACAGTATAATAAAATCTGTTCTTCCTCCGTATTCTTCTTCTTCTTCTTTTTCATTCTCTTTCGGTCGCTTTAGAGATTTCCCGATTGAATATCTGTGGGGCGATCTGGTCAACGTCGGGTGGAATCGGGTTTTAATCGGGGAGTAACTGTTCGGACGCGGTTAAATACACCACCGCTCGGTCAATATAACATCTAAAACCCGCGTCTGTAACAATATATACATATGTATGTATGTATGTATGTATATATATATATATATATATATATATATATATATATATATATATATATGCACATACATGAATATAGGTTAAGTATGCCTTCAAAATAGTGCTGTTTTCATTAGAAAATATTGAATCAATTTCAAATTTTTATTCATACATAAATGAAGGAACCCTCTGTGCACAGGCTGTATTTTCCATTCATCGCTCTCGGCCAAGGCAATTTTGCACACTAACATGTCTCCTATAAATGATTCTATTCACCTTTAGGAACATCAATAACTATGCGTCATATGGTTTCTGCACCCGTTCTGTGGCCGACAGTCCTGTACCCCATCAATTGGTCTGAGTTCCATAAACATGCCCACGGTTTGGGATAATGGGCTCTATGTCTTGGCCTATATCTTGGACACGGCTCCTCGTTTTAATACATGTCTCGCCTTGCACTGGTGACCACAGCAAAAAGATGTAAACTAAAGGCATGACGTATTCACAACTTCACGAAACAGCAGTTTGAAATTGATGCATCATGCCATATGTCATCTTTTTCAGGCAATTCAACTTGCCACAGTTTCACCCACATGCAATCTTTCAACATTCGATTTTTAACTGAAATGTGTGAAACTCATGTTTTTAGCAAAGATTTTCATGAGCCAGAGTTCAACTTCTTAACAAAATTGACCAAAGGTTTATTATAAATGTCAAGTCTGATTAAATCCAGGCAGTAACCTTTCTGAAAGATCATCAAAACTTTTACATTAATTGCATCCTCATGGGAGGTTGTTTTTTTTACCCCACCATATTGCTTTGCCTCTTTAATCAAAATATCCCACACCATCAAAAAGCTATCATCACTGAAGCGTTAAAATAGCTTATTAACACTATGGATCGGAGTCTCGTTCTTTCACATTGTAAGGCACTGGAGTGTGCCACACTCATTGGCATGGTGCATCTTGTCCTATGAGGAACAGCAATTCTGCATCGCATTTCAACATTGCCTTGTGTTCGTGGTACTTATAATATCTGTGTTTAATACCCCTACTACCAATTTCAGATGTATCCATGATGTGCTTCCTGCTGTTTTAATGGGAATGTTATCACGGTGTGATTTGTCCATATCAAAGTGACAAAAAGGATGCAATAATTTCTAACAGTTGGTATGCTTGCTTGCTGAGATATATGGTTCCTTTTGCAGTGACACGAAATGCCATAAATAACAGTATAGGTCAGTGCACAGGGTGTTCAAAATGTCATTCATCACAGCAAATGTGTTACACTCAGTGTTGCAATATGGAGGCACGGACCCAGGATACAGGAAATGAAAGGTGGGGGACTGAAATAATCTGTTTGGGTGGGGGAGGGGGAAGGAAGTTGTGGAGGGTGGGGGGGGGGGGGGGAGGGTTCATTCAAACATGTCCATTAACCAAGAGGGAAGTAACTTCTCAGAAAACTCTGGATGCGGCGATGGTTTTCTAACAAGGTGATGATTTTCTCTCCACAGTCACTAGGACACATTTAAGGAGAAATCTTCCTCTTCCAAGATATCTATCCACAGGGATTATTCATGCTCTAACCTCTAAATTCTGACTGTCAAGCAAGGCAGCAGAGAATACAATTTTTTTTTTATGACGCAGCCAGATTCGGAATCAAACAGCCGACCTCTCAGAATCAGAGTGGATGCTCTATGCACAATGCCTTTGGGTCTTATCACTAAATAACAGAGGTCACTATCTTACTATAATTCACCAAATGTCTGTCTGTCTGTTCCCAGGTACCGCAAAAACGGCTGAACCGATCACAACGAAAATGTGGGTGGGTAATCCTGGGACCCCTGGAGTAAAATAAGCTGTATTGTTTTTCCAATTTTTCCAAATTTCCAAACACGATGGAATAATATTTACCTATATGAACAGTGATGTGGCTTTTATTGAAATTCTACAAACACTGTTTAGATTTTGATGATTTGCGTGTGATATGATTTAACGGATGTTTATATAAATCGTTAAAAAAAAAAAACCCTTCAATTTCTGATATTTTGCCTTTTCATTTGGGCCTCCCAATTGAAGCCCCGCCCGTAGGGCGGGTACCATTGATAGTTTCATTAAATACCAATTTTATAATAAACAACAGTTAGGTCAATAAATATTACGTAAAATAACATTTTCAATATTAATTTTGCTCATATATTGGGAAGTTGACAAAGTGGAGTTTATGTAGTTATAATCTCAGCTACTCAAAAGTTCATTCACCACTCATGGAGCATCCATGGATGATGCAACTCATTAACAATGATCCATAAATACATAGAGAGACAGGAATAACAAAAAAAGAAAGACGTCATGTCGTGCAGAGCACGAAAATTGCAGAATCCACCCTCCACCTCCCCAAAAAAGTCCCATGGACACATCAAATTGTCCATTTCATTATGATTAAAATTGACCATCTTAATCATAGCTCGGGTCAATCAGATGAAAAATGATTATGTGCTTCAGATTAAATTAATGTTTTTCGAAGTTTGACCTTGAATTGACCTTTCAACCTAAAAAATAGCTACTTCCTCCGATTTAGAGATGTACTATGCAATTACTATTTAATTTAAAAGTCAATATAATGAAAATTGACGATTTTTCAGATGAAAATTGATGATTTTTATAGGCTTGACCTTGAGTTGACCTTTGGACCTCAAAGATAGTTGGTTTCCCAATTCAGTGTCCTAATTATGCATATCCTGTTCAACTTTCAAGTCAACCGGATGAAAAATGACGATTTTAGAATTTTGACCTCAAGATTATCTTTGACCTCAAAATCAATAGGCTTCTCATTTGTGACTTGTGACTACCTCTCCAACTTGGTAAAGTTTCATATCGATTGGTTTAGAATTGTGACCTGTATGCAAGTGACAAAGTCGACCGACCAATATACTTTAAAAATCCTCGATTTTGCAAGCAATAAATTAAGCACATCAATTTGAGTGGAAAGTTTATTTTGAATGACTACTCTAGTAGACATCATGAACTGAGAAATTATGAAAGCGACGAGCAGTAGCACAAAATTTGTCAAAAAATAATGAACAGAAACCTAGATAGTTTACCTAAGTGGTATTCTAGATTTATGCACATTTTCTAAACTAGCAACAGTACCCGCCCTATGGGAGGGGCTTCAATTGGGAAGCCCAAATGAAAAGGTAAAATATCAGAAATTGAAGGCTTTTTTATTTTAAACGATTCATATAAACATCCCTTGAATCATATCACACGCAAATCATCAAAATCTAAACATTACATGGCTAAACAGCACATGGACGATCACGTACCACGTACGTCTCGCTCGCTCTCATGTTGTCCCGATAATGATCCTTCCGCAGGTTCACCTACGGAAACCTTGTTACGACTTTTATTTCCTCCAGACAGTCAAGTTCGCTCATCTTTTCGGTGCACTGGCACGAGCCAAGAATGGCCCGTGCAGGGGCTGATCCGAGGATCGCATCAAACCATCCGATCGGTAGTAGCGACGGGCAGTGTGTACAAAGGGCAGGGACTTAATCATCGGAGCTGATGACTCACGCTTACTGGGAATTCCTCGTTCGTGGGACACTGTCTCAAGCCCCAGTCCCCATCATGGATGGGGCTCAGCGGTTTACCCAAGCCTGACGGCGAAGGGCAAGGTACACGCTGGCCCGTCCAGTGTAGTGCGTGTGCGGCCCCGGACATCGAAGGGCATTAAACGTTCATTAAACATGAAACGTTCAATAAAGGATTACGAATCGAAAAACATTACGAAATTACGTTCACACAGTCACGTCAAACACTACCGTGAACACATACATCGTCACAACATCGGCACAATGAGAACATGGTCACAATGAACGTTATGCGAACGCGAATGTTATGCGTGAGTCCAAACCTGAGAATGCTGGAGACCAAAGCTGAAATTGGGAAAACTAAATAGCCTATTTTACTCCCAGGGATCCCAGGATTACCCCCCCCCCCCCCACCCAAATATATTTGCGATCGGTTCCGCAGTTTTTACGGCACCTTCGAACAGACAGACGGACATTTGGTGAATTATAGTAAGATCGTCACAATGAGAACATGATCACAATGAACGTTATGCAAACGCGAATGTTATGTGGGAGTCCAAACCTGAGAATGCTGGAGACCAAAGCTGAAATTGGAAAAACTAAATAGCCTATCCCAGGATTAGCCACCCAAAATATCCCAGGATTAGCCACCCAAAATATCTTTGCGATCGGTTGTTTTTACGGTACCTTCGAACACACAGACGGACATTTGGTGAATTATAGTAAGATGACCGACTGTGCCATACTCGTTTGGGAATGCACAGGACCTTATTGCAGCAAAGAAACAGAAATTATGGGATCTTAAATTGAAATTTAAGAACTATGTGGAATATGGAAAAAATCCAGGAAAGAAATCCAGGAAAATATCACCATTCCGACTCTCTCCCTCTTCATGATTGGATGGGTTTTGGACATCATTGAGGTTGTTTTGAAGGGTGAAATTGGTAAAACCTTGACAAGGTATGGTGCCCAACCTTAGAGCCACTGGTATATACTCCTATCAAAATTTGCAAGTGATATGTTGGGTTTTTTATAACTATCTTGCATTCTGCTACTTTTGACATGCAATACCAATCAAGATAAGATAAAAGTCAATAAGCAGTTGGTACTCCAACTCAATACTCAATCTCAACTCAACTCAATCTCAACTCAACTCTCTCAACTCAATCAAACTCAACTCAATAAGCAGTTGGCAGTTGGTCCACACTCTCACTTTATCCACCAAGTATAGTATATGTATTTGCAAAGAGGGAGGGAAAATAATCTCCATTCCAACCCAGCTTATTTTTGGCATTAACAACTTTGGTCAGAGTTGGGAATTTCGAACTGCATATTAAATATATAAATTGAGAATGAAAGCCCCTGTTTGACAATGTAATGGTTTAATCCGTTGGCTAGGCGGAGAACACTAAACAACGTCACATTGTGATACAAGCATGAAACTTGGTAGTGATGTTTTTCTTTATATATAGACACTTTAAGTTCAGTCGATTAGTCAACTCAAAATTCAACATTCAACATGGCGTCCATTTTTTAAAAATGGCCGCCAAAATTGCTAAAATGTGCCGTAAACTTTTTTATATTGAATTGAGGATGTACGAGTATCAATACAAAATCACAGAACTACATATTATCTATAAGAGGCCATTAAATGTTTTAATTAATCTTAATTAGGTGGGCTGCATGATTAACAGCAAGCAGTTCATCAATCTCTGGCCCATCGCCATTCTACCAGTCGGCATTTCCTAGACGTGGATGTACAAACAGCAGAGCTGACATATGCCCACATGTCATTTGTTGATTCTTCTGTATCTAATGGAGCAGTCGCCAAAGTGTTATACTCAGGGTTATGTACAGACAGGTTCTTCCCTCATGTGGGTGCAGTTTTGAAAATTCCGAGCCTGTGTTTTGGTCAAGGTGGATGGAACAGATGAGGCTCATGAAGATTAAGCTTCAGGACACAAATGATGACATTGTGATCCATCCGTATACCAATCGGCACCACACATTGCTCGAGTGACGACATTTCCTAGGTGTTTTCTTTGCATAAGTACATAGTCCAGCAGGTGCCACCGTTTAGATCGAGGGTGCTGTGAGGTAAATACTCCAGAAGCGTGTGAACATCACTCCTGGGCCACCCAGGTGCAGAGGTCAAACTACCAACTACTCAAGCTTGCCAGCACACCTGTGTACTTGGTCGCTATGAGTCTTGAGAACTTTTGTGAGTGTTTAGTGTGGTTGTGCTGTGCTTGCGCAGTGTTTAAGTAGATTACATTGCATGAAGGTAGGGTAACATTCTTGGCCAACACACCTAGGCCCAACGGAAAGCTGAAACATGACAGTTGGAATGTGTGCTGGTTACCCCGCAGTGACAAAGCTAAATTAGGGCTCGTACGGCCTGTACTTTTGTCCCAAAAATGAAATTGGGGTTATCTTCCAGGAGTAATATTCTGGAAAGCCTGAAAGTTGGGAAATTTCACCAACGAACCGCCAACAACACCTGCTAAAGCGCTGCTGCCCATCACTACATTCCAGTCACCCAAGAGAAAAAAAGAAAAATCCACGGGTCCAGAAATTAGGAACAATGCTCAACTATCTAGATCAAATTGTCCTCTGCTGTTGTCACAGTTGTACTGAATTACCACGAGACGACCTGCCCACTGCCCTGTTCCATTGAATACTTCGTCGTTAACCCTAGCCAGAGGGGTGGGGGCAACAAGGTGCCACGTACACCTTGTCCAATCGAACCTGGTAGGCTAGAGGACAGTAGGACACATTGTACTTCTTTTACAGAGGCGAACAGTGATAAATGATCGGCTACCGTACCACTACCTATGGGAATACGATGTCAATACAGGCAGGGATCAGTCATAGGGATCAATACATACATACCTGATGTCAATTTTAGGCAGGTCTAGGTCTGATGTCAATCAATACATACCTTAGGCAGGGATCAGTGGTTAAACCACTTGAACTATTCCACATGAACAGGTGAAAATTGCAAGTCTTCCCCCTGGATTGGCACAGTCGCTTCCAATTATTTAATGATCAGACTGATCACCCCGATCAAGCACCAAGCTCCCTCACCCCCACCACTCCACCTTGCCCCCAAACAATGTTGTCTCTTTTTGTAATAGACACATCATTTGACATGCGTAATATTTAGGTGATGCTTAAATCCTTCTGAGTGACGAAATATTGTAAATATTGTCATGAACATTGTATTTCAGGAAAGTTTGGTGCAGCTTTTGTGATGGACCTTCTTTTTTTTCCATCTAGTCGTTTCAGCAGCTTTTCATATAATCTGCACACAAGCTGAAGACTCCAAGAGTATTATCCAATAGCGAATTTGAATGAGAATAGTAGATGACGTGCTGCTAATGATGACATGCTGTCATTAACACTTGTCACAGATGACATGCTGTCTCTGTTCCTGTCTCACTCTCTCTCATGATCTACCTACATTCCCTTTCTATTGCCAAGGTTTGGCTGCCAATGCCATGTGCCTGCAGGTAAAGGTCACTTTTGCATCATACTTCACACCACTAAAGTACTGTGCAGAAACCAGAAATAGTGTAGACTTGATGAACATCATAACATGAAATAATTGGTCTGTTTGGCAGTTCCATCTGAGTGACTCATGGTGCTTGTGATTCTAGGTTAAAATCGCATGTAATATGTTGATTTGTACTTCATTTGGATACTAATGTTTTTACAGTTCATGCAAATGTGATGGACCCTACAATGTTCTTGGGTGTATTAGGTCTTGGGTGTATTGGCTGCCAAACCCAAGTTCCACCATCAGTCATGTGCAGGAAAAATTGACTCTCGTCAGCCAAATGGATTTTACTCCAAGAAGAGGTACGGTCTCCGCAATGCAAAGCGCACAGGCGAGCGTGCCTCAGCGGACCACTAGGCAGCTGAAACCTTCCCTGCTTAACTCATGCAGATCATCAAGAAGGGGCATGTACCAGAGCAGGTCTTCAATGCAGATGAGACTGGCCTGTTCTGGAAGAAAATGCTCAGGAGAACTTTAATCTTGAAGTGAGATAGGACAGCATCGGGATTCATGACTGCCAAGGAGTGGATATCTCTTCTCCTCTGAGCCAACCCCAAAGTCAAACAGATGATGCTGTATCGTTCCCTAAACCCACCTGCTCTCAAGGGCAAAAACAAGCAAACTTTTCCTGTATTTTAGAGCACCAACAGAAAGGCATGGGCGACAGCTGCCATATTTACGGATTGCTTCCACAACTGTTTCGTCCCTCAAGAGGAGAGGTACCTGGCAGTAAAGAACCTCTCCTTCAAGGTCCTCCTGCTGGTGGACAATGCTCCTGCCCACCCCGAGGTGCTGAAGTTGGCCCATTCCAATGTCGGTCATCTTTCTGCCATGCAACACAACCTTCCTGATCCAACGGCTCAATCAAGGGGTAATTTAATGTTTAAAATATATTACACCCACCACACCTTCCATCACATCTTGGATGCTATGGAGTCCCACTCTGAAATGGCAGTCAGGAAATGATGGAAGGACTACAATATAGAGCACTGCATCAGCGCCATCAAAGACTCGTTGGACTAAATCAAGGCCTCCTTCATCAACTCTTGCTGGCATAAATCTATGGCCACAGGCAGTCAACAACTTCAGAGGTTTTCCCAACACCACAGAAGAGACGTGAACAATTGCCATGTTGGCACAGGAGGTAGAAGTGGAAGACTTCGACGATATGGAGCCTCAGGGATTTGGAGGAACTCTTCGCCTCACATGGGAAGGGACTGACTGAGGAGGAGTTGAAGGCCATCATTAAGGTTTCCGAGGAGGAACGCATTGAAGCGGAGGGAATAGGAGGCGAGGCCCAACCTCACCATTAAGTTCCTGGCTGAGGTTCTGAAGGATATGGAGACAATTGCTGATGTGTTACACAATTCCAACCCAGTGATGGAGAGACACCTCCGGTTCAAGATGGGATTGGATGATGTTTTTCTACCGTACAAAGAGCTGCACAGAAACCTGCAGAACTCAGCGAAACAGCTCGAGATCACCCATTTGTTTTGCCCGGTCCCTCCACCTCAACACCTTCAGCGTCCTCACCTGCATCCCCTTCGGTGCAGGACTCATCAGCACCCTCACCTGCGCGAATGTCTGGGTCTTACTGTATATTGCCTACTTTGACAAATTACAGCAATAACCATTTATCAAGGGTGGCAATTGATAGTTACCCTCGCCAGAGTAGAGGGAATTGCATTTGGGTCAGTTTGTCTGTTTGCCCAGACATAGAATGTATGTCTATTAATGAGGTACTATTGAAATGTTATTGTACACCGCGTACACCTGCCATCTCCAGGCATTGCAAGTCGTCATTGCTGGGCACCGAAGGGGGCTCGGCAGTGACGCATGCTGAAAGGGAGTACTCAGTTTTCACTCTGGTTGTTTGTTTTCTTGCTTTCTTGTTTGTCCGGGATATATCTCAGCCATCCTTTGAGCTAGGAAGCTGAAATTTCGGCAAAATAGTGAGCAAGTCCTTTTTCAAAAAGTGTAATTTTTGTTTTTTGATTAATTAAATAATTGAGGAGTTATTTAATTAATAGCAATTAATTAAGTAATTAAATTTCCTTTCTCTTCTGACCATTAACTCAGGCACCTTTTGAGTTAGGAAGCTGATATTTGGACATGCCAATGACCAGGTGATTTGGCTGCAAAGGCTATTTTTGATTTATTAATTAATCAATTAATCAACTAATCGATTAATTATTTAATTATTCGATTAATGCCGTGGTTCTTAACCTGGGTTCGACCGAACCCCAGGGGTTCAGTGAGCCAGTCTCTGGGGTTCGGCAGAGGTCCTCCGAAATGCATTGCAATTTTTGTTTTGTTTGTTTTTAGTTTTGTATCAATTTTGAATCTATGTGTAATTACGCTTATTATTAATATTATTATTATTTTGCGATGTATGTTACGAACGAATGGAAATGTTATATGTAATTGTATTCCCATCCCATTCATGGTTTCTCTGGTCTGTGTTTAAGATAAGTTGTTTCACATTGACTGTAGTAAGTTGAATCAATGAGCAACTTGCTAATTATTCTGTCGATGGTGCTTACTTGCTTACTTACTTACTGGATTTTGGACTTTGCAGGTGTTCGGAAATTCCAGTGAATAGCCTCGATTAGCTTGCCGTGTGCCGTGCATCATTGGTCGTGCCTTACTTTGGAGTTACTGATTAATTGAAAAGTAAGTTGGAAATGTTTGTGGATATGCAGGGCGGGTTCAGAGTTATATTAAAGTCAAAAGTGGATGGTGATTATAAAATATGATTGAATTACTCAGAAAATGAGTTGGATGTGATATAACTCCTTTGGTCGCAATTTTCAAAACTAACAATTCGCAGTTTTCTATGTAATATTATAATGGGATTTGAGGTGACATAGAGTTGAGTAGATAATAAATCCCGTCATCGTAACTATAAGTTGTGTTTTCTTCGTTAAAATTTCTCAGTTTTCAGAGGGGTACTGATTATATTTAAGCATGTTCCTTTTCTAATTTTTGTCGTAAAATCATTTGCCCGAACTCAATTAAGATCAGTTTGTTACTTCTTTCTTTTTTTTTTGCAGTATGTCGAGCAAAAAAGGAAGTGGTCGGAGGATTACGTGCGGTACGGCTTCACGTGTTTGACGGAATGGGATGGAAGTCAGCGTCCTCAATGCATGCTTTGCAATGTCAAGTTGAGCAACTCCAGCCTAGCACCAGCAAAACTAAGGGAACACTTCAAAAAACTGCACGGCGAGGGGCAGTACAAAGACGCAACGCTGGATGAATTCAAATTGAAGAGAGTCCGATTTGACGCAAGTGCTACCTTGCCCACTCTCAGCTTCGTTCCAATTGACAAACTGATCCTCACCGCGTCGTATGAAGTTGCGTACCTGATCGCAAAGCAGGGCAAACTGCACACCATTGGCGAGACACTCATCAAACGGGCCGCGTTGAAGATGGCCAACATCATGCTGTGAAAAGCTGCTGAAAACAAGTTGTCTCTCGTTCCACTCTCAAATGACACCATCAGATGCAGAATCGACGACATGAGCGACGACATCCTTGCCCAGGTAGTTGCAGATTTAGTCGCGAGCCCGACAAAATTCAGCCTTCAACTCGACGAGACCACCAACGTTTCGAATTTGAGCCAGCTCATCTTATTTGTGCGTTATGTCAAAGGAGACGAGATCAAGGAAGACTTTCTGTTCTGCAAGCCTCTCACAACAACGATGAAGGCAGCTGACGTGAAGAAGCTTGTGGACGACTTCTTCAGAAGCAACGGCTTCTCGTGGAACATGGTGTCTGCAGTTTGCTCGGACGGAGCTCCAGCCATACTGGGATGCAAATCCGGTTTTGGAGCGCTGGTGAAGGCCGATGCACCACACATCATCGTCACGCACTGCGTCCTGCAAAGACACGTGCTGGCATCAAAAACGCTGCCTCCAAAACTGGCCAATGTTCTGAAAATCGTCGTTGAAACTGTGAATTACATGTGAAGCCGTGCTCTGAATCATCGCATCTTCAAAGAGCTGCGCAATGAAATCGGCTCTGAATTCAAAGTCCTTCTGTACCACTCTAACGTTTGATGGTTATCACGAGGGAAGGTAGTGAGCCGTGTTTTTGCCTTGCATGTAGAATTAGCCCCGTTTTTGCGAGAACACCAGCATTGCCATGCAACGCACTTCCAAGAATCAGAGTTCATCCTCGCCTTGGCGTACTTGGCTGATATCTTCGACGCACTCAATCATCTCAATGGCCAGATGCAGGGCGGTGGAGTGAATGTCATCGAATCTGAAGAAAAGCTGAACGCTTTCTGAAAGAAGTTACCATTGTGGAGGCGGCGAACAGAGAACGACAACTTCGCGAACTTTTCGCTACTGGACGAGTGCGTGAGCGGGATCGAAGATGAGTCTGAAGTTGGAAGCACTGCTGTACCGGGGGAGCTGAAGCAAGCGATTGCCACGCACTTGGATGAGCTGGGAAAGTCATTTGATGGCTACTTCCCCGACCAAGAGCAATACCCAGCATGGGTGCGGCAGCCGTTTACTTTCGACGTTGCAACGGCAGATGTCAACGACCAATACCTCGACGACCTCATCGAACTTCAGCAGAGCCAGACTCCACAACAACTCTTCGGCACAACAACGCTCTCAACGTTTTGGTGCCGCCAAATGGAAGGGTATCCTCACATCGCTAAAATTGCCCTTGAGATTCTCACGCCATTCGTTACAACGTATCTCTGCGAGAATGCGTTTTCGAAACTGGTGGACATTAAAACAAAGAAAAGGAGCAGGCTTGCATGCGAAAATGATTTGAGGGTGGCCCTTGCCAAAACAAAACCACGCATTTCCCAGATCGCCTCCCGAAAAGAAGAACAGAAAAGGCATTAAGATGCAATTCTTCTTAATTTTTTGGTCAAATTTGAGGGGTTCCGCGAGTGTTAGGTGGGTTTCGTTAAGGTTCGGCGCCTTTAAAAAGGTTAAGAACCACTGGATTAATGACGATTTTTTTTTTTTAAAGTTACAGATTCTGATGAAATGGTGGTGGTTTATGTGGTCTCTGACCGAATTGATTAATAATTTAATTTTTTAATGATTATTATTTATTTATTTTAATTATTAATCATTTATTTATTTTCTTTCTCATTTGGCCAATATCTCAGGAACCTTTTGAGCTTGGAAGCTAATATTTGGACATGACAGTGACCAAGTGATGTGGCTATCAAGGATATTTTTGATTTATTGATGAATCATTTAATCGATTAATTATTTATTGATTAATCAATTAATTATTTAATTTTTTATTAATGACTTATTTAATTACATTTCGAAAAGATACATCTTCGGATGAAGCACTAGTGGTTTAGTTATGCTATTAGCCAATTGATTAAGAAAATATTTTGTGATAATCTTTTATTGATTTTAATTGTACAATTAATCAATCAATTATTGTACACCTCTCCCTCCCAATGCAATCTCTATGAGCTGCACCGCAGTTTTGCCGGGCGCCGCAGGCACCTCAGCAATGCCGCGCTGCAGGATATTTAATTATTTGGCATGGGGGCGGTGTACTTTGAATGTATCTGTACTTGTTATGTACATTATTTAGGTAGCATTGGAGTGTAAGTGCATCTATTAATTATGTATGATTGAAATGTGAGTACATCTATTAATTACGTACTACTAGAACGTGAGGTGCAATTACAATTTGAGTAAGTCTATAAAGTTCATACTATTATAATCTGAGTATGGTATGTCAATAAAGGATGGACTATTAAGAATGTGAATACATCGAGTCTATAATGGACGTGTATCAAGAACATGAGCACATCTATAAAGTACTTTCTATAAAAATAGTCTAGATCAGTAAAATATCACTATCGATAAAATACGTATGCACATATGTTCGTCTATAAAATACATACGATTGAAACGTGATTTTATACAATGACACCGAAAAGGTCTGGCCACTGTATGAACATAAACCTTCGTCGTCAATGCATCATCCAAACACCACACAATCACAACAGCAAACAACCACCACACAACCACAACAGCACACAACCACAACAGCACACAACCACAACACAACCACAACAGCACACAAACAGTTCTGGCGGGGGTCTCTGATTGTCTGATTTCTCTTTCTAGTTCAGTTTGCATGCTCTTCCATAGCATCTCTCTTGTCTGCTTTCTGTGCAGTGATGTCTTTGGCCTTCTTGCTATTTAACTTTGATGATGTAGCGGCTACCGCTGGGTTTTCACAATCGCCTTGCACCTATCAAGGACGCGGAGCGATCACCATGCCGGGCTCGTCCAGGACGCCCGGGCAGGCCCGCGCTCAACTTGCCAGGCCTCGGTCGGGACGCTGGGCCACGCCCCCTCTCGCCTTTCCTGGGCAAACGCTCCGGGATAATAGGTATATATATTGCTGCACGATAAACGGGCTTTTCAGAGTGCCTGAGTGTTTGGTTTGATTAAAGCAACTCGGATGAATTCCAGCTTTTTGTCGCGTCCATTCTTCCGATCGACGTGGGAGCCCCAGCTCCTTCATTGGTGACCTACCGACATGGACACGGCAGTCGCCCTTAAACTGCCTACCTTCTGGGAGGCTCACACGGCGGTTTGGTTCGCACAGGCGGATTCCCTGTTCGCCCTGCGAGGCATCACGGCCGACGACACCCGCTTCCACCATGTGGTAGCAGCGCTCGGTTCGGCCACCGCGGCCCGCGCCCTGAGCCTCCTCGAGAGCCCGCCAGCCACTGACAAATACGGCGCGATTAAGAAGCTTCTCCTCGACGCTTTCGCCCTCCGATCGGCGGAACGCGCACGGCGCCTGCTCGACCTGCCCGAGCTCGGCGACACGCGCCCTTCCGAGCGAATGGACTACATGCTTTAACTGCTCGGCGAGCACTCTCCGGCATTCCTGTTCCGGGAGCTGTTCCTCCGTCAGCTGCCTAACCCGGTACGCCTCGCCCTGGCAAGCACGACGATCACAGATCCCCGGGCCCTTGCCAGAGAAGCCGACAAGATCTCCGCCGCAGGACAGCGCATTGCAGCGGCGACATGGGACCCACCGCCGTCCGACGCAACACCCATGGCGCCCATGCACCCGGCACGGTCGACGACCGAACTGCCGACGCAATTGGCGGCCGCTACACCGAGCCGACCACCTCCAGCACGACGACCGGGGCCTCCACCTGACCAAGCGTGGTGTTACTATCATGCCAGGTTCGGACAGAAGGCCCAGACATGCCGACCCCCATGCACCTTTGGCAGGCCGGGAAACGGCCGGGCCGGCGTTCATTACCAGCCATGAGCGCCAGCCACACGGGCAACTTACTGTTCATCACGGATAAAGCGTCTGGACGGCGCTTCCTGTGCGACACCGGCGCCCAACTGAGCGTCATACCCGCCTCTGACCAGGACAGGCAATCCACGGTTTGCGGCCCCTCCTTGGTTGCGGCCAACGGATCGACCATCCGCACCTTCGGCCCGCGCAACTTCACCCTCTGGTTCGGCGGCCAACGCTTTGCTTGGACGTTTGTAACCGCAAACGTGCCCATGGCTCTGCTAGGCGCCGACTTCCTCTGCACACACGGACTGCTGGTGGACGTCCAACGGCGTCGTTTAATCAATGCCGAAACCTTCAGCTCCCTGGTATGCACATTGAGCAGCTCCGCGCCGACCGAGCTGGCATGCGCCGTCCCGGCGGCGAACGAGTTTGCTCGCCTGCTCACGGAGTTCCCGGCCCTCATGCGGCCGACGTTTTCGGCCGTCGCAGTACGGCATGGGATCGAGCACCACATACCAACCACGGGCCCGCCGGTCTACGCCAGGGCCCGCCGCCTTGACCCAGCCAAGCTCGCCGTGGCGATGGCCGAATTCGACGCGTTGGAGCACCTCGGCATCGTGCGGCGCTCCGATAGCGCGTGGGCCTCGCCACTGCACATCGTGCCAAAGCCGGGGGGTGGATGGTGCCCGTGTGGCGACTACCGCCGTCTCAATGACGCTACCACCCCCGACAGGTACCCGATCCCGCATATCCAAGACTTCTCCGCCCGTCTGGCGGGAGGGGTCATTTTTTCGAAAATTGATCTCATACGGGGATATCACCAGGTACCTGTCAGGGCGGCCGACGTCCCTAAAACGGCAGTCATCACGCCGTTTGGCTTATTCGAATTCTTGCGGATGCCGTTTGGTCTCAAGAACGCGGCTCAGGCGTTCCAGCGCTTGATGGACGGCGTGCTGCGTGACCTGCCGTTCCTTTTCGTTTACCTGGACGACATCCTCGTCGCCAGCACGTCCCGGGCCGAGCACCTCCTCCACCTCCGAACACTGTTCGGGCGCCTCAGCGAGCACGGCCTCATTGTCAACCCGGCCAAATGCCACTTCGGCACGACGGCCATTGATTTTTTGGGCCACCACATCACCAAGAACGGGGCCGTGCCGCTGTCAACCAAGGTCGAGGCCATCACCACGTTCCCGCGTCCCCGCACCATAAAGGCCCTGCAGGAATTCCTGGGAATGGTGAATTTTTATCACCGCTTCGTGCCCCGCGCTGCTCAACTCATGCGGCCCCTCTACGAAGCCCTCCGGGGCAAGCCGGCCAAGCACGACATCGCCTGGTCCGCAGCAATGGATGCGGCCTTCCAAAGCTCAAAGCGGGCCCTCGCCGATGCAACACTGCTCGCTCACCCGGTGCTCAACGCTCCCATCGCCCTCACCACGGATGCCTCCGACTACGCGGTGGGCGCCGTACATGAGCAATGGGTGAACAGGGTTTGGCAGCCACTCGCTTTTTTCAGCCGGCAGCTCCGGCCGAACGAGCTCAAATACAGCACGTTTGACCGGGAGCTCCTCGGTCTACACCTGGCCGTCCGCCATTTCCGCCACCTCCTGGAGGGCCGACCTTTCACGGCGTTCGTCGACCACAAGCCGTTGGTTTACGCCATGGCCAAGGTCATGGAGCCGTGGTCGGCCCGCCAACAGCGCCACCTCTCCGCCGTGTCGGAGTTTACCACGGACATCCGGCACGTCGCCGGCAAAAACAACGCCGTGGCCGACTGTCTTTCCCGGGCCAGCGCGAACGCGGTCCACCTGGGCGTGGACTTTGCGCTTATGGCGGCGGACCAAACCACCGACACCACGGTGCAAGCCCTCCGGGCGGCGGACACGGGCCTCCGCCTGGCCGACATCCCCTTCGCGGACACTGTCCTGCTCTGCGACGTCTCCCAAGGCCAGCCTCGCCCCATCGTGCCCGTCACCTGGCAACGCCGCATCTTCGCCTCCCTCCACGGCCTTTCCCACCCGGGCCGGAAAGCTTCCCAGAAGCTGGTGTCGGCGCGATTCGTCTGGCACGGCCTTCGTCGGTACGTCCGCGATTGGACCAGCACCTGCACGGCCTGCCAACGGGCCAAGGTCCACCGACACACCCAGGCCCCGCTGGCACCTTTCACCGTGCCCGAACGACGTTTCGACCACGTCAACGTGGATCTGGTGGGCCCCCTCCCCCCATCACGGGGGTTCACACACCTGCTCACCATGGTGGACAGGACCACCAGGTGGCCGGAGGCCGTTCCCCTCGTCTCCACCACCACCGCCGACGTGGCGCAGGCTTTCATCGCCACCTGGGTCGCCCGCTTCGGCGCACCGGCGGACATCTCGTCAGACCGCGGACCACAGTTCACCTCCGAGCTGTGGGGCGCGGGCGCCCGCAACCTGGGGGTCAAGCTCCACCGTACTACGGCCTACCACCCCCAAGCAAACGGGTTGTGCGAGCGATTCCACCGCTCCATGAAGGCCGCGCTCATGGCCGGCCTTCAAGACGGCGGTTGGGCCGACCGGCTGCCGTGGGTCCTTTTGGGCCTCCGCACGGCCCCCAAGGAGGACCTCTAGGCATCCACCGCCGAGCTTGTCTATGGCCAGGTGCTACGCGTCCCGGGCGAATTCGTGCCCGACGCTACCAGTCCCTGGTCCGCAGCTCACCAGCGCTCGGACCTCCAGGAGGCCGCCCGACGGTTTGCCCCCGTGCCAACATCCCACCACGGTGACCCCCAGTCCTACGTCCCCCCAGCACTTCGCACAGCGGAGTATGTTTTTGTGCGTCACGACGCACATCGGGGGCCACTCCAGCCGCCGTACAACGGGCCCTTCCGGGTGCTGCGACGGGACGACAAGTCGTTCGTCATCGACATCGGCGGCAGGTCGGACCGGATTGCGGTGGACCGCCTCAAGCCGGCGCACGTGGACGTCGACCACCCACCACGGGTGGCCCTTCCGCCACGGCGAGGCCGCCCCCCGTCCACGGTGCCCCCCAGTCGACCACCCACCACCACACCGGACCCCCTCCCACGACCAGCCAGGGGTCGCTTCGGCCGGGTCATCAGGACCCCCCTCAAATTGACCCTGCCGGTGCAAGTCGATTCTGGGGGGACGTGTGTAGCGGCTACCGCTGGGTTTTCACAATCGCCTTGCACCTATCAAGGACACGGAAAGATCACCATGCCGGGCTCGTCCAGGACGCCCGGGCAGGCCCGCCCTCAACTTGCCAGGCCGCAGCCAGGACGCTGGGCCACGCCCCCTCTCGCCTTTCCTGGGCAAGCGCTCCGGGATAATATGTATATATATTGCTGCCCGATAAACGGGCTTTTCAGAGTGCCTGAGTGTTTGGTTTGATTAAAGCAACTCGGATGAATTCCAGCTTTTTGTCGCGTCCATTCTTCCGATCGACGTGGGAGCCCCAGCTCCTTCAATGACTTTATTTGATAGTTTTGAATAATACTGCTGCTGAAGCAGGAATCCTGTCATTGTATACAACAACAACAACAACAACATGCATATTAAGGCCATTTTCCCTGCTAGAGCGGGGGTTGGCCTTGCGGTCCCCATGACAATCTTCTCCATTTTGCCCTATTTTCTGCATCTCTCCTTGTTAACCCCCTTGCCCGCATTTCTTCTTCCACCATCTTTAGCCAAGTCTTTCTCGGTCTTCCCCGTCCTCTACTTCCTTCTACATTCATTTCCATCACTCTTCTCAACCAGTCACTTTCACCCTTCCTCAACACATGACCAAACCATCTCAACCTGTTCCTCTTCACAGCATCAATCACAGTAGTGGGGCGGCTTAGCCCAAATATTCAAAAGAATTGTGCATTTTGTGAAACAAGCACCAAATTTGGCACAAATGTACATTAATATGTTGCGAACATTTTCAGATATTGGGCCACTTGAAATTCCGTAATTTTTTTTTTCACATTTTTTCAAATTTCGTAATTTCAAATTTTTCGGGTGACACCGTCACAATTTCGGTCTTCGAGGCCGGCCGATAGGCAAAGTGTGACCGGAAGGGACGAGGTTCTCCTGACCACGTGGCCCTCGATCTGGGAAGCGAGAGGCGTTCCATTAGTGGACGTGCCCCTCACGCCCGACTTTTGGGCGGCCCCGGCAGGCCGTTTGTTTTGACGTTCCGTGACAGGCCCCGCACCCCCACCTCCGGGCCGACCGGAAGCTTGTGCTGAGTACATCATACCTGAACAACTCAGTGAGGCAGAACACAGCAGTGCACACTAGGGTGACCCCTTCAGTGCATAAACCAATTAACCTGTCCACTGCAGGGCATATAGAAATGAAGTTATTTTCTGCATATAATAATAATATAAGTTCAGTTCTATATAACAATTTCTGTTATCACCACTACCACTACAACTACCACTACTACAAGCTTTGTCTGGAATTTTGTGGACTAACAGACAAACAGACATACAGACAAGCTGGGATCAAAACATTACCTCCTTCCACCATTGAGTGTAGAGGTAAACATCATGGAAATTATATCATGCCCTAGATTTAATTCATGCTTACCCGTGTATTTGCTTCACTGGTTCACAAGGTCTTTTGCATACATGTAATTCAGACTCTCGTCTTCATTGCTGACCACACAATGTTCGCAACATATTAATGTACATTTGTGCCAAATTTGGTGCTTGTATCACAAAATGCACAATTCTTTTGAATATTTGGGCTAAGCCGCCCCACTATATCGGCCGGCCTCGAAGACCGAAATTGTGACGGTGTCACCCGAAAAATTTGAAATTACGAAATTTGAAAAAATTTGAAAAAAAAAATTACGGAATTTCAAGTGGCCCAATATCTGAAAATGTTCGCAACATATTAATGTACATTTGTGCCAAATTTGGTGCTTGTATCACAAAATGCACAACAGGTTTGCTATGCTGCTACACTACAGGCTCTATTCCCATCACCTTTCGCAATTCATCATTTGTCTTCCTCTCTCTCAATGACACTCCACACGTCCATCGAACCATTCGCATTTCCACCCTTTCCAACCTTCGTTGCTGCTCTACGTTCATTACCCATGTCTCGCTCCCATAAATCATAACACTTCTCACACATGCAGCATACACCTTTCCCTTCAGCTTCAACGACACTCCCCTCCTCATCAGCACGCCACTCAGTTCCCGAAACTTCTTCCATGCACATCTCACTCGAGCAACCGTTGCAGAGTCTGATCCACCTTCTCCATTCAGCATGTCTCCGAGGTAGCAAAATGTTTTCACACCTTCCAGCTTCACGCCGTCTCCAAGATCCAACTCAACATTTCCTCCATCTGCAGCTCCCTCTGTGCACACCTAACTTTTTTTTTTTATTATATATATATTTTTTTGTATACAAGATCGAGGCTCGTGAAAGAGCGAACATTAATCACACAGAAAGACAAACAGACACATAAAACAAATAACATCGGGAGCGTTAGAGAGAGGGGGAAGGACACAAACACAACATTTGAGAGCAGGGACCGAGAGACATGGAGACATCAAGAGAACTGTGGGAGGGAGAGGGCTTTGGGGGGGAGGCATGGGAAGGTGGGGGGGGGGGGGGTGGGAGAGGTATAAAACATATGGACACTGCCAGGACTTCCAGGAAAGAAGTTGGAATTTCAAACAAGGTGGATCTGGGGTGAATTAGTGGGGGTAGAAAAGATCAAGGTTTTGGATGGGGGAAGATAAGAGATGGTGGTGAACAGCTGTTTTAAAGACCTGGGGGGAGGAGTGTGATTGAAGTGAGTGTGGGAGTTTGTTCCAGAGGCGGGAGAAAAGAGGAATGAAAGAGTGAAGGTGAGCAGAGAGCCGAGATTTCGGCAGTTTAACCATCAGAGGGTGGCTGGCAGATCTTGCGCGACCTGCAGGAATATTTGGGGGACAGAGCACAGAGAGAGCTGGGGGAGCAAGGCCGGAGAGGAGTCGGTAGAAGACAGAAAGACCACATACCTGCCTGCGGTGAGTGAGTGAAAGGCCCTCAGAGATAGCTTTATCGCGGGAGATCGGGAGGAGGCGGGAGGCCACATTTGAATGGCGGGAGGTCACTTTATCACGGGAGGCCACATTTGAATGTAGCTGCCACACTGGTTAATGACCCTCTCGGACCACTACATTTTTGATGAACCCACTCAGTGCACATTGTACATTGAATGGAGTTCACTCCGACACCCTTCTTGCACACAGCACAGGGCCACTTTCCAGTTCTTTCCACCTCACCATATGCTTTACCACTTGCCATCACCTTCGTCTTTCCGTTATTCACCTTCAGACCTTTTGTCTCGATACATTCCTTCCACTTGTTCATCTTTTCCTTCAGTCCATCCATGCCTTCCGCAATCAACACCAGATCATCTGCATACAACAACTCCCACGGTAAACCCTCCTTTACGTTCTGAGCCAGCACCTCCATCACAGCTACAAATAGTAGTGGACTTAGTACTTAGTACCCTGATGCACTCCCACCTTCACCTCAAACTCACCACTGTTCCCGTCCTTCGTCCTTTCAGCTGTGCGCGCTCTTTTGTACATTGCCATCACTACTCTGATCAACCATTCCTCCACTCCTAACTTCCTCAGTGCCCATGTCAATACTTTGCGTGGAACCCTGTCGAATGCTTTCTCCAGATCAACAAACCCAAGACACAACCTCTTCCTCTTCTCCATGTACTTCTCCTGCAACTGCCTCACAATGAAAAGCGCGTCTGTCGTTCCTCTTCCTGGCATAAATCCAAACTGCATTTCGTCGATCTTCACTTTCTTCCTTATCCTCCTCTCCAACACCCTTTCCAATACCTTCATTCCATGCTCCAATAACTTTATCGCTCAGTACGAGCCACACTCCAGAGGGTCACCTTTCCCGTTGTATAGAGGGACGAGGGTACTCAGTTCCCAATCCACTGGAATGCGGCTTTCTTTCACCACCAGATCACAGATCTCTGTCATTCTCTTCACACCCCAACTTCCTGCTGCCTTCAACATATCTCCCACAACTCCCGTCGGCCCTCCCACTTTTCTACTCTTCATTGCTTCTATCGCTTCCTCAACTTTCTTCTCAGTTATCTTCTCTGCCGGTCCTAAAACTGGGTTACTCTCTATGTTGCCATCCATTCATTCTCTGTATTCAACAGCATTTCCATATATCTTTTCCATCTTCCTTTAATTCCATCTGGGTCCACAACGAGTTGTCCCACTTCATCCTTCAAGCAACTCAACCCTATCACATCACACCTCTCTTTCGCTATCTGCTTTGCAATCCTGAATACTGCTTTGTGACCCTCTTCTGAATCCAAGCGTTCTCCGAACATTTTCCTACATGCCTCCTGCGCCTTTGCTACCTCTTTCTTTGCAGCCTTCTTGGCTGCCTTATAACTTTCATGCTCTGCTGTTTCTGCTCCCGTACCCTTCGCCTTCTGCCACTCCTTACACTTCTTCCTCTTCTCGTCAATCCTCTTTCCAACTTCATAATCCCACCACCATGTTTCCGAGTGCCTCTGTATTGAGGTCCTTTTGTCCATCCACATACCTCACCAACGGCTCCCAACAGACTACCTTTCATGGACATCCAACCACTTTCAAGCTCAACCACATCATCCTCTACCCTACTCAGCCTCTCTTTTAATGCCTCCCTTACTGTCACCTCTTTCAACCTCCACCGGTCCACACCTTCATTCTCGGTTGGTACTTCACCCGCCGAGCTCTCCTCGCACCTTTCACCCTAAGTCGCAGACAACCAAGTGGTGCTGTGAAACAGCCTCCTCCCCCGGGATCACCTTTGTGCCCCCTATCTCGCCTACGCACCATCAGGTAGTCAACGGTTGTCGTCGACCCACCTGACGTGTATGTAACAAGCTTATTGTCCTCTTTCTGGAACTGAGTATTACAAATCAACAAATCAGCTCCATCAGCAAACTCCAAAATCCTTTCACCTTCTCCATTTCTCACACCATATCCGTAACCCCCATGAACTCCCTCAAACCCATCCATATGAACTCCCTCAAAACCATCCATACTCCTTCCCACATGCCCATTTCGGTCTCCTCCTACCACAACAACTTCCTCATCTTTCACGTTTTCCATCAGCTTCTCTATCGCACACCAGAACTTGTCCTTCTCTTCATCGCTCCGACCAACCTGCGGAGCATATCCCGAGATGACGTTCACCAAGAGCTTTCCAATCATCATTTTCACCATCATCAACCTATCACTCACTCTAGTCACACTCACCATGCTGTCGACAAACTCGTCAGAAAACAGGACACCAACACCATTCACGCCCTCCAGGCACCCTTGCCACACAAACTTGTATTTCTGTCCCTGCCTACCCTTCACCATTCTCACACCACTTCCCTTCCATCTCGTCTCTTGCACACAACATATGTCCACGCTTCTTCTGACCAATACTTCCAACACTTCTCCTGATCTCCTTGTCATTGTCCCTACATTCCATGTCCCAAACCTCAGAAACTGATCTGCACTTCGGGCTGTACCCTGCCGATATGTAGTTGTAATTGTCATGGTTCTCTTTTTGAGGCAATGTTTTTATGGCCTGATGCCCTTCCTGACGCCATCCCTCTTAGTCGTCTCTTACGACATGCAGGGATACGGTGTACCTATTCTAATCCAGGGTATACACTGGGAAACGTTTAAAATATGGAAATTCTGGGGGGGGGGGGGGGGGGGGCTGCGTCAGCTGGAAAGGGGCTGCGTCAGCATCATGGCTGTGGGGGCCCCGTCGGCACCACACCACGTCAGCCTGGTCAGCACCACACCACGTCGGCCCTGTCAGCACCACACCACGTCGGCCCGGTCAGCACCACACCACGTCAGCCCGGTCAGCATCACACCACGTCAGCCCGGTCAGCACCACACCACGTCAGCCCGGTCAGCACCACACCACGGCGGCCCGGTCAGCACCACACCACGGCGGCCCGGTCAGCACCACACCACATCGGCCCGGTCAGCACCACACCACGGCGGCCCGGTCAGCACCACACCACGGCGGCCCGGTCAGCACCACACCACGTCGGCCCGGTCAGCACCACACCACGTCGGCCCAGTCAGCACCACACCACGTCGGCCCGGTCAGCACCACACCACGTCGGCCCTGTCAGCACCACACCACATCGGCCCGGTCAGCACCACACCACGTCAGCCCGGTCAGCACCACACCACGTCGGCCCGGTCAGCACCACACCACGGCGGCCCGGTCAGCACCACACCACGGCGGCCCGGTCAGCACCACACCACGGCGGCCCGGTCAGCACCACACGTCGGCCCGGTCAGCACCACAGCACAGCGGCCCGGTCAGCACCACACCACGGCGGCCCGATCAGCACCACACCACGTCGGCCCGGTCACCACCACACCACGTCGGCCCGGTCAGCACCACACTACGGCGGCCCGATCAGCACCACACCATGGCGGCCCGGTCAGCACCACACCACGTCTGCCCGGTCAGCACCACACCACGTCGGCCCGGTCAGCACCACACCACGGCGGCCCCGTCAGCACCACACCATGGCGGCCCCGTCAGCACCACACCATGGCGACCCCGTCAGCACCACACCATGGCGGCCCGGTCAGCACCACACCACGTCGGCAAGGTCAGCACCACACCGCATCAGCCCGGTCAGCACCACACCACGGCGGCCCGGTCAGCACCACACCACGTCGGCCTGGTCAGCACCACACCACGGCGGCCCGGTCAGCACCACACCATGGCGGCCCGGTCAGCACCACACCACATCAGCCCGGTCAGCACCACACCACGGCGGCCTGGTCAGCACCACACCATGTCGGCCCCGTCAGAACCATACCACGTCGGCCCGGTCGGCCCGGTCGGCCCAGAGCCTGGCGCGAATTCCAAGGACATCAGCACTTCATCCGAAAACAGCTCCGGTTGGTGCGAACCACTCGGTCAATGGCGCGAACCAGGTCCCGACACGCCCTTGCTCGCATGGCCCCGATGAAGGCCTCGCTGGGTGTTCTCCAAACAGGGGCAAAATCGCCCAAGCCACGCTGGATTTCGGCAGCGGAAGCCTTGCTCGCTCGGCCCCGATGAAGGCCTCGCTGAATGTTCTCCAAACCTAAGAGCTTTAAAAATTGCACCCCATTCATGTGAAACCATCTATTGCTGAAGAAACAGGCGCGAGTTAAAGAAAAATGTTCTCGCTCGTGCTGAACATTCCTGGCAGAGGACGTCTTGACCAAATCCTGTCATTGTATGAATGAATGAATGATCGTTTTAAGGCCATTTTCCCCGCTAGAGCGGGGGTTAGCCTTGCGGGACCCATGACAATCATGGTTCCCTGTTTTGAGGCAATGTTTTTATGGCCGGATGCCCTTCCTTACGCCAACCCTTGGTCATGCTCTTACGATGCGCAGGGATATGGTGTACCTATTCTAAATCGGGGTACACACCAGGATCATTCATCCCAGCAAGCTGGTACTCAATTTGCCGACCTCGGAAGGATGACAGGCTGAGTTAACCCCCCTGGCGTTAATTCAGCGATCGATCGGGATTCGAACCCAGGATCCCAAGCCGGCACCATAACTGCTAAACCAACACCAATACCAATTGTTGCGGATCCGGTGGTCGGCGCGCCGCTTACCAAAGGGGGGGGGGGGGTTAATCCCCTCGTCTTCTAAACTGGTTGATCCCCCAGCCCTGGAAATTATAACGCTCCTTTGCGGGGTTGAGATTGGCCAGGGTGATTGGTCAAGATGGACTCCCAAATACCTGCTTACCAATCTCTCCGCAAAGCAGGGAGATAATTTCCGCTCGAACCACGGACAGATGGAAATTGCCGAGCGGTTTAACAATCCGCGATTCGAGCCGATAGCAATAAGACTAACCCGATTCTGAGCGGTTCTAATCGTGCCACAGGTACTCAATGGGGAAAAGACAAAGACGATCGGATGAGAGGAAACCAAAAGGTAAGGAAAGAACAAATATGGTTTATTTACTATTTACAACAAAACCCAAAGAGGAAACGAAAGGGAAAGAATGTACAAGCAGAAGAGCAAAAGGACACAGGGCAAGCTTACACAGTCTTAAATATCATGCCCAGGACAATACAGACAGACTTACACGAAAGGGGAATAGCAGGAAGGAGGAGAAGGTCCAGGCAGATGGCAGGGGAGGAAGGCCCGGGCAGATGGTTCAGGCTTTGAGGTCCGGCTCCAGGTTCACGCTCCACTCCGGTCCACGCTTTGGTTCTGCGGCGAAACCCGGCAGGCAGTGCGGTTAGTATTGCCGCGGTAGCGGACCGACTCTCTCACTCAACTTCGTGTCTGGTCTCATTCTTGACCCAACTCTCAACTCGACTCTCTCACCGTCTCTCCCTCTCTCTGCTCTCTTGAAGTAGTGCCACGCGAGCGCTTTTATCATGAATACCTTTTATCACGAAATCCTGTCATTGTATCTTGCAAGTGAATCCTTCAGTTCACTTTTTAAGTTAAAACAATGATTATATCGACTTTACCAATTTTGAGGCCATAAAATAATGTGGATGTCACGATTTGTGATTACTCTACATGATTTATTGCATACCACTCCTTTGCTATTCCATCTCCAGGTGCTGCATGACGTCATCGACGGGCACCGAATGGGGCCGAAAGGGGGCCCTCCGTTTTCACTACGCTTGTTTGTTTTCTGGCTTCCTTGTCTGTTTGTCTGGGCGATATCTCAGCCATCTTTTGAGCTAGGAAGCTGAAATTTAGGCACAATAGTGAGCAGGTGCTTTGGCAAAACAGTATTTTATATTTTTTGATCAATCAATTAATTGATGAATTACTTCATTATTATCGATTAATTAAGTACATATTTATTTTCTTTCTCATCCAGGTATTATCTCGGGCACCTTTTGAGTGAGGAAGCTGATATTTGGACACAACAGTGACCAAGTGATTTGGCTACAAACGGGTATTTTTGATTTATTGATTAATCAATTATTTATTTGCTAGCAGAAGTACCCGGCGTTGCTGGGCGGGGGAGGGGAGGGAAACGGGGGGGGAGGGGAATGGGGAGGAGGGGAGGAGAGGGGGAGGAGGCGGGGGAGGAAGGGGATGGAAGGGGGAGAAGGGGAGGGGAGAGGGGGGAAGGGGAGCAGTCAGAAGTGGAAGCTCTTTTATGGAGAATTTATATCATAAAGGGGAGGAGAGGGGGTGGGGGAGGAGGAGGGGATGGGGGGAGGGGGAGGGGAGGGGGGAGGAGCAGGAGCAGGGTGAGGGGAGGAGAAGGGGGAGGAGGAGGGGAGGTGGGGAAGGGGAGGGAGGAAGGGGAGGGGGGAAGGGGAGGGGGGAAGGAGGAGGGAAGGGTGGGGAGAGGGGGAAGGGGAGCAGTCAGAAGTGGAAGCTCTTTTACAGATAATTTATATCTTAATGGGGAGAGGGGAAGGGGAGTGGAGGGGGGAAGGGGAGGAGGGGGAGGGAGGGGTAAGGGGAGGGAGGGGTAAGGGAAGGGGAGGGGGAGAAGGAAGGGGGAGAGTGGGGAAGGGGAGGGGAGGGGGGAGGCAGGAGAGGAAGGTGAGTGGCGCACGTTTCTGAGTGAATGTGGATCACGTTTCTGAGTGAATGTGGCTCACGTTTCTGAGTTAAGTGTGATGCCGATCAGGAAGAAGAAGAAGCCATACTACCAAATTTGTACACTTCCGGAATTGTTCGATTTATTTGTATTCAAATGTCTGGTAATTGTTTTGTATATATTTATGCGAATGTGTACTTGTTTATAACTGTCATTCATTTAAAACGGCTTCGGCACAATCGAGCGATTTTTTTTCATTTTATTTATTTTTAACTCCAAAAAGGTGTGGGCAAAAATTTCTCCCAGTCGATGTCAGAGACTGGTAGACAGTTATAAGAACCGCCTACTTGAGGTTGTTTCTGCCAGAGGGGGCAATACCACCTATTAGAGCCAAGGGTGTACTTACTTTTTCCACATGCGAAATTTGCATTTATGTTTATTTAAATTATACAATGGACTACAAAATGTAAATGTTTCATGATATTTGTTATATTATATCACATTTATCTATCAATATTGTTGAAATGAAGATCAAATAGCTGTATGTTGAAATATGTTGAAAAAGTCAAAACTTTACATGGGGAGTACTTACTTTTTCACGTGACTGCATATATATAAATTGGGATTTAAATTTAATTCAGAAATTGATCCAGATGTCTATTCTCTTTCAAACATTCAAACCGAAAAAGGTAGTTATTTATCACAGCATCTGTAGAATTTTCACCCTTTTACTCAACTCTGTTTCGCTGTTATTTGGTGGAGCAAAAAGTCAACTGAGCTTTATAGATATTTAGATTTTGATTAATTAATTATTTAATTTATTTTCAAAAAGTTACAGATTCAAATGAAACACTGGTGGTATATGTATGCTTTTGGCCAAATTATTAAGAAATTAAAAAATATTTGGTTCTTATTTATTTTAATTACACAATAAATCAATTAATCAATCAATTATTGCACACCCCCCCCCCCCTTTCCCTCCCCCCAATTGTCTCCATGTGCTGCAGAGCAACATTGAGGTGCCCCGGCAATGTCACGCACTGGAGGATATGTTATTTATTTATTTGGCATGGGGTAGTGACTTTGAATGTATCTGTCCTTGTTGATTTTTACCGTGAGGGTTTACCGTGGGAGTTGTTGTATGCAGATGATCTGGTGTTGATTGCGGAAAGTATGGATGGACTGAAGGAAAAGATGAACACGTGGAAGGAATGTATGGAGACAAAAGGTCTGAAGGTGAATATCGGAAAGACGAAGGTGATGGCAAGTGGTAAAGCATGTGGTGAGGTGGAAAGAACTGGGAAGTGGCCCTGTGCTGTGTGTAGGAAGGGTGTCGGAGTGAACTCCATTCAGTGTACAATGTGCGCTGAGTGGGTTCATCAAAAATGTAGTGGTCTGAGAGGGTCATTAACCAGTGTGGCAGCTACATTCAAATGTAAGGTGTGCACAGAGGGAGCTGCAGATGGAGGAAATGTTGAGTTGGATCTTGGAGACGGCGTGAAGCTGGAAGGTGTGAAAACATTTTGCTACCTCGGAGACATGCTGAATGGAGAAGGTGGATCGGACTCGGCAACGGTTGCTCGAGTGAGATGTGCATGGAAGAAGTTTCGGGAATTGAGTGGCGTGCTGATGATGAGGGGAGTGTCGTTGAAGCTGAAGGGAAAGGTGTATGCTGCATGTGTGAGAAGTGTTATGATTTATGGGAGCGAGACATGGGTAATGAACGTAGAGCAGCAACGAAGGTTGGAAAGGGTGGAAATGCGAATGGTTCGACGGATGTGCGGAGTATCGTTGAGAGAGAGGAAGACAAATGATGAATTGCGAAAGATGATGGGAATAGAGCCTGTGATTGATGCTGTGAAGAGGAACAGGTTGAGATGGTTTGGTCATGTGTTGAGGAAGGATGAAAGTGACTGGTTGAGAAGAGTGATGGACATGAATGTAGAAGGAAGTAGAAGACGGGGAAGACCGAGAAAGACTTGGCTAAAGATGGTGGAAGAAGAAATGCGGGCAAGGGGGTTAACAAGGAGAGATGCAGAAAATAGGGCAAAATGGAGAAGATTGTCATGGGGACCGCAAGGCTAACCCCCGCTCTAGCATGGAAAATGGCCTTTAAAATGCATGTTGTTTGTTTTTGTCCTTGTTGATTTATTGATTAATCAATTAATTATTTAATCATTCCATTAATTATATGGTTAATTAATTTTCAAAAGGTTACAGATTCGGATGAAATGGTGGTGGTTTAGGTATGCTATTAGCCAATTGATGAATAATTTTATTATTTTACGATTATTAATTATTGATTTATTTTAATTATTAATCACTTATTTATTTGCTTTCTCATCTGGACAAAATGTCGCAGGCACCTTGTGAACTAGGAAGCTGATATTCAGACACACCAGTGACCAAGTGATTTGGAGATAAAATATATATTTGATTTATTGATTAATTTAGTATAATGCCCGTCAAAAATGACGGATTTGAAAAGTTTAATCGAGGGTACTGAATTGTAAAGTCTGAGGCATCAGCCGAGCATCAGGTGTGCTGATTTCTTTTTTATTTATTAGACATCCTACGCATGTAAATGAACACTCGTTTAACTTTATGTGGGGACACATCACGTACAGCGAATTTCACCTCCCTGCGCCTTGTATTTATTGTTATTTTAAAATAACGCTTCTGTACACCGCCCTTAAGGCTCGATTTGCAAGCCACCGTTTACAGTTCCAATTTGAAGCCATGTAATTACTCTACAGGGTGTTTCAAAAAGATGGACCCGATTTGAAATCGCTATATCTCTGCAACCACGAACCACCCATAAATGAACCTCTTACCACTGGAAAGGGCGGGGCATAGAGTTTCACATGACCACCGCTAGATGGCTCCCAGCGCACCAAAAGCCTCTGGCCTCAGTCATTCGCAAGATGGCGACCCCGCAACACAAGGCGTTTTGCGTTCTGCATTTCAGCAAGACTGAATCCGTAATTGCGGTGCAGCGTGCGTTTCAACAGCGTTTTGGCATTGATCCGCAAATGCCAAAGAGCATTCGTCGTTGGTACCGACAATTTGAGGAAACAGGCTGTTTATGTGAGGGGAAGAGCCCAGGGCGACCACGCACTTCAGAGGAAAACGTGAGAAGAATTCAAGAGTTTTCTGCGTAGCCCGCGCAAGTCCTCTCGTCGTGCCAGCCGAGAACTTGCGATCCCTCATACGACTGTCTGGCGTGTGTTAAGGCGACGTTTAATCCTGAGGCCATACCGGTTGCAACTGGTACAGGCTCTTCGTACAAGTGACAAAGGAAAGCGTGTATAATTTAGTGATGCAATGTTACAGAACATGGAAGATGACAGCTTCTTACCGCGTTTGATTTCTAGTGATGTGAACTAGAAATGAACTAGTGATTACTAGTGACTAGAAATGAAATGAACTATGAAATGAACCGCTTAGATGTGAACCAGTGATTTCTAGTGAACACTTCTAGTGATGACGCAACGTTTCATCTAAGCGGTAATGTTAACCTTCACAATGTGCGCATGTGGGGACTAGAGAATCCACACGAAACTGTAGAGCATGAGCGTGATTCCCCAAAAGTGAACGTGTTTTGTGCCGTTTCTCAAATAAAGGTTTATGGCCCTTTCTTTTTCGAGGGAAAAACAGTTACGGGGCAAACCTATCTCGAAATGCTGCAGAACTGGCTCTTTCCACAACTTAATGAAGATTCTGATGATTTCATTTTTCAGCAAGACGGAGCACCGCCACATTGGCACCTGCAGGTTCGACGTTTTCTAAATGACACACTGCCTCAACGTTGGATAGGTCGCACGGGACCCCAAGACTTGGCGCTACACTCTTGGCCCCCAAGATCCCAGACATTACACCCTGCGAATTTTTCTTGTGGGGATACGCCAAAAACCGTGTTTTTGTGCCACCATTAGCGACTAATCTGGATGACCTCAAAAACAATCACGGCAGCGGTGACTTCAGTGAAAGAAGACACTCTGAGAGACGTTTGGGACGAATTCAACTATCGTCTCGATGTTGTCCTTGCAGCAGGTGGAGGGCACATAGAGCATTTATAAAATGTTTAGTAAAACTTGATAACTCATTAAACCGTTTGTAACTTTTTGTGTAATTGTAACATGTTGCCATCGTGAAATATACTGCTTTGAAATTGGGTCCATCTTTTTTAAACACCCTGTATTATGGAAAATGTTTTTTCGAATGTTTCTATCCTCAAAAATAAAGCGTCGTGAACATACAGTCGTGCTAAAAGATTAGCCAATAAACCCTACTCAAATCGTACTTTTGAAGGGGGGCAGGCAAATGTCCTGATATTTTCTTCATACATTATACATCCTACTGACGTAAATGAACACTCGTTTTACTCTGCGCATGTTGCACATCACATGCAGTGAATTTCACCTCCCTGTGGTCTGGTATTTATTGTTATTTAAAACAAAAACGCTTCTGTACACCACCATTGAGGCTCAGTTTGCAAGTCACCATCTACATTTCCAACAGAAGAGCCATAATGACTCTTCTTTTGGGTCTTCGGAGTCCTTCGGGTATTTTGGGTCCTCGACATCATTTCGGTTCTCAGGGCCTTTCGTGTCCTCAGGGTCTTTTGTGTCTTCTGTTTCCTCGGGGTCTTTTGGGTCATTTGAGTCGTTTGGGTCCTCTGGGTCATTTGAGTATTTTGGGTCCTCTGGGTGTTCGGGGTATTTAAGCGTCTTTTGGATGTTTTTGGTCTTATGTGTAATTTGGGTCTTTGGAGTTCATTGGGTTCTCAGTGTCTTTTGGGTTTTTAACCCTTTGAGTACGGATGACGTCCAGTGCCGCAACCCGCTAAAAAGTTTTGTGTACGGATGACGTTACTACACGTCGACTACAACTATAAATAGATCGTCAGTACGTGGTTGCATTCCCGTACCCAAAATGCCAAATTAATCCCATACCGGGGGTATTTTTTATCAAAAAAAATCCCGTACTCAAAGGATCTTCTGGGTCTTTTGTTTCCTCTGGGACTTTTTGGTTTTTAAGGTCTTTTCAGTATTTTGGGTTTTTAATGCTCTTATGGATCTTATCAGTCTTCTAGGTCTTTTCTATCTTTTTGGTATTTGGGGTCCTTAAGGGTCTTTGGGATATTTTAGGTCTTCGGGGCATTTAAGGGTATTCTGGATATTTTGGGTCTTCAGGGTCGTTTCAGTCTTTGGTGTCTTTTGGGTCTTCAGGATCTTTAAGTGTGCTTGAAGTATTTTGGGTCTTCGTGGTCTTTTGGGTCTTCATGGTTTTTGGGGTTTTTAAGGGTCAAGGGGCCTTTTCTGTCTTTAAGGGTCTTTGGTGTAGTTTGGGTCTTCAGGGTCCTTTTGGCCTTGAAGGGTCTTTGGGGTATTTTGTGTCTTGTGGATATTTTTGGTATTTTGGGTCTTTGGGGTATTTTAGGGCTAAAGGGTCTGTAGGGGAAGTATTGGGGGAGACTCAAGACTCCAATGACCGGACACAGGTTTTACAAAAGGTCTGGTTTATTAACTGGTTATTCACTTCATTCCTTTACCAAATAATAGGGCTTAATTCAATGGACCAGGTTAACTCTTTTCGCATGGTCCTTCTCGTTCGGCCAATGTTCCTCCGCCACTCCCGTCGGGCAGAGGGTCTGATGATGAGTCCTCGTTCGTTCCGTCGGTCAGAGCTTCTGCTCACAAGTTCCTTGACTCAACGTTTGCTCTCGTTTATATGGACAAACTGGACTTAATCCCCTGTCCGCTGAACGTTAATCCTTTCTCCGCTAATGCCCCGAGGTCATGCATGCACAAAGTCCTGGCATCAGCTCGCTCCCCTCCTGCTGTGAGTTCCGTTTACCAAACGATAGGGGGGTGCTCCAGCCAGGGGCTGTGACCAGGTGGACAAGAGATTACCATGTTCGGGCACATTCCTGACACTCATTTACGAACTCGTCTTTCACAGAGTTTGCAGGTAAAATGTATCTGCTTCGTTACCAGTGTTAATTAATAAGTTACCAGTGCCAATTAATAAGTTACACTGAGTTACACTTCCACAATTCCCTCATCTTTTTGTTTTTGTTTATATTAACCATTAATCTAAACATCAATATAAGTAAACAATCAATCACTACAAGTAAACATCATTACAAGTATAAGTAAATAATCAATCACTTTGGTAATCAAATTCCCTTGGGCATACACCGTCATCCTGCAAGAATCACAAAACATTTCGTTGGTCATTGACTCCTTCCATATCGTTCAATCTATTGCATTTGCATCACAAATATATTTTCAAAACAACACTTCACCATCACCAAGATACAACAATTTCACTTCATGTTCAAGTTTTGTAAAGCATCTGCACCATCTGGCAAAAACGTTTGCCTCCACACAAATGTTGACTTTGTTTGAAAGGAAGGGCTGATCACTTGTGTTTGAATCCTGGTATGAAACATTTTCTCCTAATGTCTTCATAGCTCCTGCACTACTTCGTGTAGGATTTCGCTGTTGTGGTAACATTGCGGAGTCATAGACTGACCCTGCTCTCCTTGTAGCATTCTTGCCACTTTTTGCTGTAAACCATAGTAATTCCTGAACAAGGCCTTCACCCAGTTGTAGTCGACTTGCCTCCTCCCTCATTGTGAGTGGGCAGCAAGTATTGGTGTGACGTTGATTGGCCAGCAAGATGTGGAACGGGGATGCCGGATGCATCCACAATGATGTTGGGACCATGGTGTTCAGGTCATTCATGGTCCTTACCAGGAGCAACCAGCAGAATCGTGCACAGCTGTTGTGACAAGGGCACAGCCGTTTTTTGCAGCTCCATGCTGGTTCCCCGGACGTTGGTGAAGTAATAACATATGTCCCCGCATTTCACAGAGGTTGCAGGTAAAATGTCGTTGTCCTGCAACTTCTGATGTGGTGAATGTTCGAAGCCTTCGAACAAGAGTAAGTGATCGCCTTTCTTTCATATGTTGCAGTGTGATCCAGGCAAATGGTCACATAAATTTCCTTGGTGAAGGTAAGCATTCATCTCCAAGTTACACGGGAGAATGTCTTCATCATTCTTTGAGAAAGAGGGTGTATGCCATGATTAACTTCATTTTTTAGCCACAAATTTTCTTTCTCGAACTTCTTCCCAATTCCGTTAGCACTCCCTTCAAAATGTGATCTCGTCTTATCCTTATGCTCAGTCACATCTGAATCTGCTTTCCGCACACACTGAATCAGATAGGGTACATCTTACCATGAAATCAGCATAATCATGTATATCTTCCGACAGTTTCACATTCAACAATTTGTTGTTTTTCCTTAACACATTCAAAAAGTTATATTCATTTATATGCGTCACACAAATAATATTCAATCAGGTATGTATTTCACTACTAAACTAAGAATAGCATCCACAATTGCTTTCAGGTTAATATAGTTCAAAAATTAACTCATGCAGGTATTTTAGCATTACTCTAAGAAAATAAATTGTATATGATTACAATCACAAACGGGAATACCTAATTCCCAACAACAATTTTCCCAAACCAACAAATTAAGCATAATGTATTATTACCATAATTCCTCTCCACTTTTTCTTTTCCCTTTTTTTTTCCTAACAGTGTGTCACTCGTGGTGATATGAGTTCACTGATATTGTAATTGACACAACTCATAACATTGTCGTTATGCCATTATCTTAATTCTACTGTATTCACTATTCATTTGCAACATCACTTGATTCATTCTTTTAATCTCGGTATTATTCATATCATCATAACAATCTTTCTATTTTAGGTCCATATTTGTTTCTATTCTTATCAACCTCCTACGGTTTATCAATTTGTTCCAAAACACTGCAACCAAAGGTTTTAACCAAAGCTCTACCAAACTATTTCCAATTTGAACTCAAAATGCTAATTAAACAACAATTCAAAGAATTAACTTCAATGGGTCAACAAACTCATTTTATAAACAGATCTAATTTTCCCATCCAATAATTTTCCTTGCCAAATGTCATATTGCAACACTTTAATAAACCTTCGAAAAATGTCTCCCAAATCAATAAAATGTCTATGTCTAAAATGTCTAAAATGTCTATAAAACCAAATCAATGTCTCCCAACTCTAATAAGTCTTTGTAATATCTCACTTCATTTACCCAGCATCGAAGAATTTATTTACTATCCATTCCCATCTGTTAACCAGTGACTTTGTTTGAACTCCAAAACTTAATTTGATGAATCCCATGTGTACAGCTACCACTTATTGAAACCCATACTTTTGTAGAAAATATCCAAGTAAGTGTTTTTTTTAATTTTAAACCCCCTTAACTGTTGCTCATCCATTTCTATGCACCCAGTGAGTACTACTGACACCAGTATGCCAATATAGGTGTGCGAGTTTAACAAATATGTTGCAGGTACACGTGACATCGCGTTCTGAGTATAAATAACGTAACAGCACGTTCATGTCTGCCCCTTGGTTTAAGATTCACAATGCATTCCGTTTTAAAACTCACAATAGTTCCAACCAGCAAGATATTCTTTACTATTTTCCCCTATCATCTATGCCTAATACACAACCATACATGCAGCACAATTTATATGCTGATAAAATTCAAGTTTATATATATATATATATATATATATATATATATATATATATATATATATATATATATATATATATAATCCGTGAGCAGAGTATTCTGGGAAGTCAGTGTAAGACCTCTCCCAAATTTGGCTAATTTTGTACTCCCTCATTTCTTTTTATGAAGCTCATATCCATAAATAGCTGTTATTCTCATATAAATTCTATCAAAAATGGAATCCCCAAATTACTCACAATTTTACTATTAATTAATGGCTGCTCATAACCCAGCACATCAAATCTTTATATTCCATCTCCCTTGACAAAAGAGATAATGTTCATGATCAAATTATATTTCTATTTTATTTTACGGATTCTCTGCATATTCAATCCTATCCACATAAAACTATCCATTTCCAGACAGGCACACTGTCGGTGTCAACAATCTTGTAAGATTGATACACAAAACAATAAAAAACACTAACATTGACACACAAAAATACACACACACATGCATTATGCGTATTTGTTTGCGTTGGAACTATTATTTACAGATCAAGATGGGTGTCAATTTTATTTCAATTTCATAAAATTTGTCCTTCAATTTTAGAAATGCTAATACACAAATGGACCAAAAGGTTTATTCTTAGAAAACCCCTATGATGTCACATTGAAATTACCCTTTCAGTTCCCACAATAATTTATCCAAATTTGACTACACACCCATTTACATGTCAGTCGACCACTGACCTATCAATCATGCGAAACAATAGTCCGAAATTCCCACCTGATCATCATGTGACCCTTGTCCCTTGGTTTAAAATTTGCAAAGCAATTGTTCCAACTTTGTAAATTTAAAATTGTGTGCCCAACATAAAAGATCCAATTTCGGCATGTGATCAATTAATTACTAATTTGCTTACAAGCAAAAGAAAAAATGAATAATTCTTGCTCCGAAAACTTTTCAGACCCAAGAATCATCGACAGTTATTCATGTTTGTCCAGTAATCGAATCTGTTGAGGCCAATCATCATTTGGGATTTGCAGCAATGAAGGCCTAATCATTGTCTGAGGTACCGGTATGCACTGGTACCCTTGAACTTGGTTTGCCCCATGACCTTGTCCTCCTGTTGACATACGGACATCTTCTTCTCCAATGTCCCATCTTTCCACACTCGAAACACCGGTTTCTGTCGTTTCCTGGTCTGTGCACCTGTGCATTTGTATTGCTGGGCTGCATCTCTACATCCCTGAGTTGCCACTGCAATCTCTCGTTGTCTCCTGAAACACGAAAAAATTCTCTGTACCGTCCTTTTTGGGGAGACAACTGGAAATCAGATGGGACAACTGTCACTTTCATTCCTAATTTCGAGGGCAGTTGTGCATTTGTCTCCTCCACTGTATCCTGTATCCTTTTTATTTTAAGTTCTAGATCCGTTATCCGTTCTTGCTGTTCCCGTTGTCTGGATTCACCATCCCAAAGATGGAATGCAAGCCAGTCTACCGTTAGATTCTGTCTCTTCCTGGCTTTCAATCTTTGTTCCAATCTTTCCAATCGACTTCGCTCAAATGTACCATCTCTTGGAAACTCCTCATCATGTCCCTTTGTCCACAAATACCAATTCTCGACCTGCCTTATAGCTTCGGCACCATAACGGTCGTACATATGATGTGTACAAGTACCTTTTTGTGGAATCTCTGGTTGTCCTTGTGTATTCTTGCAGGCTCCATTTCCCATTCTGCCTTTTATCAAAGTAGCGTTGGATGTGTTGTAGCTTGTTCCAGGTTCCTCTAAAGCTTCACTCGTACCTCCAGGAAGGATCTCTCCACCTGTTCACACGGTGATTTCCAGAGAGTCTCCCTCAGTTGTGGCTTTTGCACAATCCAATCTGACAGATCAGTATTTGCAGATGAGCCGGAGGGTCAGTATGAAATGGGTGAATCCTCAGGTGTCCGCTCTGTTGACGGGGAAATCACACAATGGTAACCGCACATATATATCTGTATATAAACTCACCACCTTGCTCAATTTTCCCAGGTTGTCTCCACATTGATAATATCTCGCAAAGATATCAAAGCTTCTTTCTTGAGACCGCATTTTCATCAATCAAACAATCAATATATTCAATTCAATTTATTCAGTTCAATTTATTCAGTTAAATTTATTCAATTAAATTCAATCAATTAGATTCAATCAATCAAGAATATCCAATCATATCATTCAACTTCTTCCATGATTGTCAAGAATATCCAATCATATCATTCAACTTCTTCCTGAGTGTGAAGAATATCCAATCATATCATTCAACTTCTTCCTGAGTGTGAAGAATATCCAATCATATCATTCAACCTCTTCCTGAGTGTGAAGAATATCCAATCATATCATTCAACTTGTTCCTGAGTGTGAAGAATATCCAATCATATCATTCAACTTCTTCCATAAGTGTGAAGAATATCCAATCATATCATTCAACCTCTTCGTGAGTGTGAAGAATATCCAATCATATCATTCAACTTCTTCCATAAGTGTGAAGAATATCCAATCATATCATTCAACTTCTTCCTGAGTGTGAAGAATATCCAATCATATCATTCAACTTCTTCCTGAGTGTGAAGAATATCCAATCATATCATTCAACTTCTTCCTGAGTGTGAAGAATATCCAATCATATCATTCAACCTCTTCCTGAGTGTGAAGAATATCCAATCATATCCTTCAACCTCTTCCTGAGTGTGAAGAATATCCAATCATATCATTCAACTTCTTCCATAAGTGTGAAGAATATCCAATCATATCATTCAACCTCTTCCATGAGTGTGAAGAATATCCAATCATATCATTCAACTTCTTCCTGAGTGTGAAGAATATCCAATCATATCATTCAACTTCTTCCATAAGTGTGAAGAATATCCAATCATATCATTCAACCTCTTCCTGAGTGTGAAGAATATCCAATCATATCATTCAACCTCTTCCTGAGTGTGAAGAATATCCAATCATATCATTCAACTTCTTCCATAAGTGTGAAGAATATCCAATCATATCATTCAACTTCTTCCTGAGTGTGAAGAATATCCAATCATATCATTCAACCTCTTCCTGAGTGTGAAGAATATCCAATCATATCCTTCAACCTCTTCCATAAGTGTGAAGAATATCCAATCATATCATTCAACTTCTTCCTGAGTGTGAAGAATATCTAATCATATCATTCAACCTCTTCCTGAGTGTGAAGAATATCCAATCATATCATTCAACTTCTTCCATAAGTGTGAAGAATATCCAATCATATCATTCAACCTCTTCCTGAGTGTGAAGAATATCCAATCATATCATTCAACTTCTTCCTGAGTGTGAAGAATATCTAATCATATCATTCAACCTCTTCCTGAGTGTGAAGAATATCCAATCATATCATTCAACTTCTTCCATAAGTGTGAAGAATATCCAATCATATCATTCAACTTCTTCCTGAGTGTGAAGAATATCCAATCATATCATTCAACTTCTTCCATAAGTGTGAAGAATATCCAATCATATCATTCAACCTCTTCCTGAGTGTGAAGAATATCCAATCATATCATTCAACTTCTTCCTGAGTGTGAAGAATATCTAATCATATCATTCAACTTCTTCCATAAGTGTGAAGAATATCCAATCATATCATTCAACTTCTTCCTGAGTGTGAAGAATATCCAATCATATCATTCAACTTCTTCCTGAGTGTGAAGAATATCCAATCATATCATTCAACTTCTTCCTGAGTGTGAAGAATATCCAATCATATCATTCAACTTCTTCCTGAGTGTGAAGAATATCTAATCATATCATTCAACTTCTTCCATAAGTGTGAAGAATATCCAATCATATCATTCAACTTCTTCCTGAGTGTGAAGAATATCCAATCATATCATTCAACTTCTTCCTGAGTGTGAAGAATATCTAATCATATCATTCAACTTCTTCCTGAGTGTGAAGAATATCCAATCATATCATTCAACTTCTTCCTGAGTGTGAAGAATATCCAATCATATCATTCAACTTCTTCCATAAGTGTGAAGAATATCCAATCATATCATTCAACCTCTTCCATAAGTGTGAAGAATATCCAATCATATCATTCAACTTCTTCCTGAGTGTGAAGAATATCCAATCATATCATTCAACTTCTTCCTGAGTGTGAAGAATATCCAATCATATCATTCAACCTCTTCCATAAGTGTGAAGAATATCCAATCATATCATTCAACTTCTTCCTGAGTGTGAAGAATATCCAATCATATCATTCAACTTCTTCCTGAGTGTGAAGAATATCTAATCATATCATTCAACTTCTTCCTGAGTGTGAAGAATATCCAATCATATCATTCAACTTCTTCCTGAGTGTGAAGAATATCCAATCATATCATTCAACTTCTTCCATAAGTGTGAAGAATATCCAATCATATCATTCAACCTCTTCCATAAGTGTGAAGAATATCCAATCATATCATTCAACTTCTTCCTGAGTGAGAAGAATATCAAAAAAAAAACCTATTTACAGATCGCTAGAGAAAAAAAAAACACGAATAATAGATAAAACCGTGTGTAAGACCTCTCCCAAATTTTGTCCGCTCATTCACTTTTCCTGATTCGCCTCAAGGATCTCCATCATCAGACAGCGTACTTAATTCCGCATTTTAATGAGAATTCAACAGGATTTTACGACTCAAAGGAAAAAGAACGAGCAGACCTTTTGCAGGACGATCGTTACAAAATCGTTACATATATTAAAGTATTTATAATGTCGACAAATCATATCTTAATTCTTACAAAATTTTGGTTCTTTGAATAAATCACAGCACCGGGAGAACCAGCTCCAAAAAATGGATCTTTGTGTTTATTCAGCACCCTAGTAATTGGTTATTTGTGTACTAATTACACAGCACCCAGGCCCCGCTCATATGGATCTTTGTGCAGCGCTGCACAGCACCTGAGCAAAAGGGGTTTCATCTACATTTTCCTTATCCGGTGTACCATCCGTGATATTTGTTTGCTCATTCACTATTCCTGATTCGTCATCAAAGATCTCCATCATCACACAGCGTACTTAATTCCGCATTTTAATGAGAATTCAACAGGAATTTACGACTCAAAGGAAAAAGAACGAGCAGACATTTTGCAGGACGATAACTGGAATTAGTCGTGAAAATATATCCAAAATACACAAAAATACACACCCACACAAATAAACAACATTTATTCCGTTTTACAGAACAAACATTGCATGTCTTCAAAATTATATGACCAAGAGAAAAAGTAAAATTAATTAAAAACTGCGGGCAGTGATGATCCGGGGACCATACCGCTCCATCCTGATTGGACGAGTGCGTGCTAGAGTCGTTAACAACGACAGTCCAGATCCGATTGTTCAAAATTTCAACTCAATCGATCGAAAAATGAACGCAGGGATGCATTTTAAAGGTGCAGTGGCACTAACTGAGTTGCCACGAATATGGCCACGAAATTGCCAATATGGCCATCACAAAATATTTTCCTTAATCAATTGGCTCATAGCATAACCAATCTGTAAGTATTTCATCCGAAGATGTATCTCTGAGGACTTTTAATTAAATAAGTCATTTATAAATCAACGAGTTAATTTATTAAATGATTAATCAATAAATCAATATTTTCCTTGACAGCCACATCACTTGGTCAGTGTCATGTCCAAATATCAGCTTCCTTACTCAAAAGGTGCCTGAGTTAATGTAATGTAATTACTGTAATAAGATTACTGCAATTACTGTAATGATTACTGTAATTACTGTAATTACCGGAACTGTAATTACTGTAATTTAATAAGAAATGTAATTAATTAAATAAGTACTTCATTAATCGCTCATAATTAAATAACTCGTGAATTCTTATCCGATTTACTTAACATTTGAGTGTCCCCAAAACGTTGGAGCAAAACGTTGCAACAACGAAAGTGAAACGTTGTAGCGACGTTGTGGAAACGTTAGCAAAACTCAACATTTGAATGTTCCCAAAACGTTGGAGCAAAACGTTGCAACAACGAAAGTGAAACGTTGTAGCGACGTTGTGGAAACGTTAGCAAAACTCAACATTTGAATGTTCCCAAAACGTTGGAGCAAAACGTTGCAACAACGAAAGTGAAACGTTGTAGCGACGTTGTGGAAACGTTAGCACAACCCAACATTTGAATGTTCCCAAAACGTTGGAGCAAAACGTTGCAACAACGAAAGTGAAACGTTGTAGCGACGTTGTGGAAACGTTAGCACAACCCAACATTTGAATGTTCCCAAAACGTTGGAGCAAAACGTTGCAACAACGAAAGTGAAACGTTGTAGCGACGTTGTGGAAACGTTAGCACAACCCAACATTTGAATGTTCCCAAAACGTTGGAGCAAAACGTTGCAACAACGAAAGTGAAACGTTGTAGCGACGTTGTGGAAACGTTAGCACAACCCAACATTTGAATGTTCCCAATTTATCCCATTAAAATCCCATTAAATCCCATTAAAATCCCATTAAAATCCTATTAAAATCCCATTAAAATATTATTAAAATCCCATTAAAATCTTATTAAAATCCCATTAAAATCCTATTAAAATCCCATTAAAATCTTCAGACAAAACACTAGCAATATTATTCCTAGGACTAAAATTACCAGGACCATTATCAAACATTTATCAAAATATTAGGACCATCATCAAACCAATGAATGACTCAATCCTTTAATGACTACATCCAAACCCAGACATTTTGAGTTCCGTAACTTTAATACTTCAAATTTTCCATTCCTTCCCTTCCTGATCCTTAGATGTAGGGATGGGTTCTTTTTAGGATCATGTTGCATCGAGCATTATTTTCCAAAACAGTGTGAACATTAAACCACACCATTACCTCTGACATCCCACCATTTACACCAGCTTTTCCATGATGTCGCGATATGACCCCATAATCCCACAAAACTCTTCGTTGCTTTGACATCCAATATGAAAATTCTCATTTAACCCGTTCAAAGAACGTCCATTTCGCTAAATCGAACCAACCACAACCTTCGCCATTAATATCTATTGTAAGCGTGCCGAATCAGTAAGCATCACCCCTCCTATGAGCCTCGACCAGAGGGTGGTTGTTACTCACAAACACTCGTCGCTAGCTGTTCCATTGTCTGCCGATTCCCACTCTGCTGCCGATTTCCACTGAGCCATCAGAGTGGAATTTGGAATTTTTTATTTCTCTGAGCTCATGAAAGTGGTGACAATGGGTGGTCTGCCATTGCTCTTCCACAAAAGCATCTTTCACCTTTCAATAAAATATTTGTACCAACCAAATCTGCGAGTATGGGGCGCAGAGAAAATACACAAAAAGCAACAGCCCTGGCTTTGCTTCCTGGAAGCTTCCTGGAAGCTTCCTGCAAAACGCTTTGCTTCTCGCAAAACGTCCGCCTATGGGAACTAGAGGGAGGGAAGGGAGAAGGAGCGGGAGCAAGAGACAGGGTGCCGGAATGGACATGAGGGACAATGAGGGACAGTGAGGGAGTGTTGGTATGCAATTTTCATCCAATCGCCATCTTTCACAATAATTCTGGACCGGCATGAGGTGGGGTATTCTGTCATGAATTTATTTGTTGATCGAACGAGTTTTAGACATGGCGGGAAAACTGAAAAAAAAATTCTCTCCTCCACCCTCTTATTTTTTTTTTTTTTTTTTTTTTTTTTACTTTGGACCCACGGCTTTCGTCATACACAATTCCGTTTAATTTGCCTAAATCCGACCAGTCGTTCCAAAGATATAAGCCGTTTTGTCGCAATACCATAAATTGGAATGAGGTAAAATATATATATATAAATATAATTCGATTTCCCGGCTTCCTGTCGCACGCCGAGCAAGTCGCGTGTTTTGAACAAGTGCAAAAAAAAAAAACTACTTTACACGTGTACGGGTGTGTAAACGAGTGTACCGGCCTTACACGTCTTGGAAGCAAATGGTCGCATGGTGCACGCATGCTCCGTTTGCTCCCAGGTCACAGTAAGGCCTTTAATGACCAGCGCCGACCTGGTGCATTTTATTTAGACAGCGCAAAAAATACGTATTTACAGAAATCATTTAGAAAAACACGAATAATAGCTACAGTCATTTATCGAAGTACCATTCGTGATGGGTCATGCCACCTATATCGCGGCATCGGTGCGCACGGAACCCCCAGGACCACCTCCTCCCCCATGTATGTACAAAACTATTTCCAAGTTCGTAAATCATATTGGACAAAAACAAGCCACACTCACCTTTTAAAGACTTGTTTGTACAATTGATGTCAGCGGTGCCTCCAAATTGTAGGGGAAGTATTGGGGGAGACTCAAGACTCCAATGACCGGACACAGGTTTTACAAAAGGTCTGGTTTATTAACTGGTTATTCACTTCATTCCTTTACCAAATAATAGGGCTTAATTCAATGGACCAGGTTAACTCTTTTCGCATGGTCCTTCTCGTTCGGCCGATGTTCCTCCGCCACTCCCGTCGGGCAGAGGGTCTGATGATGAGTCCTCGTTCGTTCCGTCGGTCAGAGCTTCTGCTCACAAGTTCCTTGACTCAACGTTTGCTCTCGTTTATATGGACAAACTGGACTTAATCCCCTGTCCGCTGAACGTTAATCCTTTCTCCGCTAATGCCCCGAGGTCATGCATGCACCAAGTCCTGGCATCAGCTCGCTCCCCTCCTGCTGTGAGTTCCGTTTACCAAACGATAGGGGGGGTGCTCCAGCCAGGGGCTGTGACCAGGTGGACAAGAGATTACCATGTTCGGGCACATTCCTGACACTCATTTACGAACTCGTCTTTCACAGAGTTTGCAGGTAAAATGTATCTGCTTCGTTACCAGTGTTAATTAATAAGTTACCAGTGCCAATTAATAAGTTACACTGAGTTACACTTCCACAGGTCCATTGGGTCTTCAGGGTCTTTTCAGTCTTCGGGGTCTTTTGGATTGACAGAGTCCTTGGGGTGTTCTGGGTCCTTGGGGTATTCTGGGCCTTTGGGTTCCTCCCGGTCATTTGGGTCCTCAGGGTCATTTGGGTCTTTTGGATCCTCGGGGTCTTTTGGGTTCAATCAATCAATCAATAATCGGTTTATTATAAAAAGACTTTCGCAGCCATAAGCTGAATTACAGGCAATTTACAAATATTGCAGCGATAAGAACAAAAATATATAAATGACTCAAACACAAAATGGCAAATAAATAAGATAAAATTGCCGTCAAACCAACAAAAAAAAACCAGATATCTAACAAAGCACTAGGCGTCAAACCCATTAACACAAGGACCTCATCCAATTCTTAGTCAAAAGGGAGGTTGAAAAGGGGATGAGGCTGCACTTGTAGCAGTTGGTTCGACATCTAATAGTAGATAACATGTCAGAATTCCTTAAGTTATTGTTCCTAGGTGGGGGGAGCCAATCTCTGTGTATGTTTGATTTTAAAAGTACATCTTACTATAATTCACCAAATGTCCGTCTGTCCGTTCAAAGGTACCGCAAAAACGGCTCAACCGATCGCAACGATATTTTGGGTGGGTATTCCTGGGACCCCTGAGAGTAAAACAGGCTATATTGTTATTCCAATTTTTCCAAGTTTTCCAAACACGATGGAATAATATTTACCGATATGAACAGTGATGTGGCTTTTATTGAAATTCTACAAATACTGTTTAGATTTTGATGACAATTATGAACCTGCCACGAATGCGGAAGTGGACAGATGACGGCCATGAGCGGGTTTGATAATTTCCCAATACAATCGTCATTCAATCGTAATGTTAAATCATTAAACGTTAATCATGTTAATCGTTTTGTTAAAGAATCAATTGATCATTGGAATTGAGTGAATACAATTACGATTTTGAATTCGTAATTGTATTCACCCAACCGTACGGAACTTCACATCAGGATTTAAATATTTGTTTATGTCACGAATGTTGTTAAAAGTTTATTTTTTATATTAATGTTATTTCATTTGTGATTGGAGTTATGCTGTTTGGAATGAAAAAAGAGATATCAAGTTCAAGCGAATGACGAAATGCCATGACGGTTTCTACTTTCTAAATGTAAATTCGCGGATCGCCATATGCAGATTCGCCATTGCCTGGGTATGGAACAAATGTACCCGTTTGTTTGCCAACGGGTACGTTTTTCATGAAAGTCCTTCACGAACTTGCTGTCCATGTCTGACGTGTGACTGAAGGTGCTACAGGAATGTGGAATTTATTGGTTTAATGCTTTAGCATTTGCCGTATCTGCATTGTCTGTTTGCTTCTGGCCTCCCACCCGTGTGTAGCACGGGTACCTCACTAGTCCTATTAATCCGAGCTTTCATCAAGATCGTCAATTTTAATCTTGATGAATTGAACAATTTGATGGATCAATGGCAACCTTTTTTGGGTTGGGGGGGGGGGGAGGGGGTTGGGGGTGGATTTTGCAAGTATCGTGCTCTGCATAACGTGTTCTTGTTTATTTATTTAGCATGGGGGCGGTGTACTTTGAATGTATCTCTACTTGTTTTTTGTTTTTATTTTGTACAAAAGGTCAAGGCTCGTGGAAGAGCGAGAACACTGAACAGATCGGGACACAACAAAATGAAAGGAACAATAGAGAGGGGGAAAACACAACATGAGTTGAATGACCAAATTTAGGGAGAATTGACCAAATAATGGATGTGGGGAGGAATGAGGGGTATCGGAGATCGCCTTGGGCAGACAAGATGCATACAGAAGCTCATTGTCAGAAAGAAAGAAAAAAAGCACACTCTCAGGAAGGGCAGCATCAAAGCTTGTTAAGGTTTTGTGCTGCCTTCAAACAATATCTCGAAGTACAGGTAAATACATTTGTGGTTGTTTTTTTTGTTTTCAGACGTGGCAATTTTTCTTATTTTCCTTTTTGAGGCCAGTCTTGCCAGATACAGGTGTGTGTTAAAACCTGAATCAAATAAGCACCAAAACATTCCTGCAATGCTCCTTCACATCTGTAGCTTCTATATCTGGGTTAAGCTCTGTGGGGCCAAGTACACAGAACCAACTTGCCAACTTGCTTGTTCTTGTTACTTCAGTTTGTCATACTATAATCCTGGAATATCCACCCATCACATATATCGCTGCCATGCCACTGAATTATTGGAAAATTGCTCCCTTTGGACTTTGGAGATAGCTTGTGGCCAATATTTCATGAAGGTGTCACTTATAGTGCAAATAATACTATGATTGTAGAAGGGGATCAATAACTGCAGTGTATCTTATGACATCTCCAAAATGACCTGAACAAAATTATTGCTTTGTGTTGGCATCGTGACTTGCAAGATAACAGAAGAAAAATTACATTCCCGAACGAGATGGTATTCATGGAATACTTACCCTGCGCAGTCAACTTGGTGTGAGCCAACTCTTCTGTATTTGAACATTTCTTTTTTTTTTGATCCAATATGGCTGCCAGACTACTTGAGCGATGACATCATAAATTTATATTCTCCAAATAATTGTTGCATAGATCATGCTCAATAAATTTCAAACTGATCAGACTAAGTGTTGTCCCTGTCGAATAATGACATCATAATTATGGCACCAATGACGTCATCGTTAACAACACCTATTCCCCATATGGAGTTATTTACAATGAGCCACGTTTCAATTTTTTCCGTAGAGTGGTTTTGGAGATATAGAGGTGCAACGTTTTTCGGTTTTTCCAAGATGGCGCCTGTAACACATGGCCTATGACGTCATAATTGTCATTAAAATATTCTAAAGGAGGAGGCGCTCCTAAGGTGACAATTTTGTGTCCATCAGACTAACAGTTGCTGAAAAAAAATTAATAATGATCGGATGGATAAGTGTTGTATTTGTCGAATTATGGCGTCATAACGAAGGCACCGATGACATCATCATTAACATATCTTATTCCCCATGGGGAGTGGGTGACAATGAGCCAGGTCTCAATTTTTTCCATGGAGTGGTTTCAGAGATATAGAGGTGTGAAGGTTTTCCAAGATGGCGCCTCTACCACGAGACCTATGACATCATAATAATCATTGAAATATTCATCAGGAGGAGCCCCTCCTATGGTGAAAATTTCGTGTCACTCGGACCAAGAATTGCAGAGAAATAAATTCATACTGATCGAATCAAACGTTGTACTTGTCGAATTATGACGTCATAATTAAAGTACCGATGACATCATCATTAACATATCTTATTCCCCAAGCGGAGTACTTGACAATGAGCCATATTTCAGTTTTTTCCATGGAGCGGTTTCGGAGATATAGAGGTGCAACCTTTTTTCGATTTTTCCAAGATCGCGCCTTTACCATGTGACATATAACGTCATAATTATCATTTAAAAATTTTCACAGGAGCCGCTCATAATCTGAAAATTTAGTGCCAATCGGACTAGCAGTTGCAGAGGAATTTTTTTCCATACTGATCAGATCAAGTGTTGTACTTGTCTAATTATGACGTCATAATTAAGGCACTGATGACATCATCATCAACATATCTTATTCCCCATGGAGAGTACTTGACAATGAGCCACGTTTCCATTTTTCCCATCGTGTGGTTTGGGAGATTATAAAGGTGTAACATTTTTCCAAGATGGCGCCTGTACCACATGACCGATGACATCATAATGTTCACTAAAATATTCTACAGGAGGAGACCCTCCCATGGTGAAAATTTCTTGTCAATCGGACCAACGGTTGCCGAAAAAAGGAATTTTTTAGATGCAGGCACGGCACACACTTTACTCTACTGAAATGCAGACACGTACGACGTACGTAACTGAATGCTTACCCCCGCTTTTCGCTTCGCGAGCGCAGGGTAATAACCTAAACATAACATGCATTTGAAATGCAATGTCAAATTGTCTTACTGGATTTGCATCTTCGAGTACAATATTTGGGGACAACAACTTTCCACTTTGAATACAATCTTTAGCTGCGCTAGCAGATGCTGCAGAAAGACAGTGGGAAATGCAAAGCACGTCACACTCTATCGGTTTCAATACTGCACTTCTTCATATAATGGAGAAACTGTTTTGAGTGTTCCCTAATGAAGCATCATGCCTTCCCCATCCTCCATTCCTTATCCCCTTGTTTTACATCCCCACTTGGATTAATCGAACTGTGTATAAAATGGTGGTCTGTAGGTCATGACAATGGTGGAACATCCATCCACAAGGCAAGGTTGAAAATCGCAAATATCCACCTGATCTACAAGTATATTTTCTGTGCCTCTATTCATTATGCCAGTGTGCCAAGCACATCCCACAAAGATACATCTTCCCCTCCGCATGGCAGTAATTGCTCTATTCACTTTGAATGAATGTGGAGATGACATCTGCTGCAGAGACACAATGAAACAGAGAGACGGGGTCGAGTTGCTTTAACAAGGCCAACTGAAAATGCTTATGGAATCTGCAAGCAATTGGATCCAAGTCTGCGTGCGGCATACTAAGCAGCAAGCTTACCCGGCAGCTCAGGTCTGATTCCCTGTTGTAACAGGTTAGCCTACTGTGTGCAGGGAAGCGATGAGTGGCAGCATGAGCCACAACATACAACATTAGAACAGGAGCAATATGTCAATGAAGCTCCTTGGAAAGAAGATAAAGAGAAATGGAGTACACCACCACATAGTTATCTAAGGCTCAAGGTGAAGCTCGTACAGTCGTCGCCAAAAATATTGGCACCCTTGCACTTTTTTCAAATAACGCACCATTTCTTCCAGAAAATTGTTGAAATTAAAAAAATATTTTGGTATCCACATATGTATTTCTTTGGATTGCAGTGGAACAAAACTAAAAAAGCTGAAAAAATTCCGAAATCTTAGATTATTCCACACAGAAATCCTAAAATGGCCCGGACAATATTAATGGCACCTTTTAGAAGTTCTAAGAAATAATTAGATTTCAAGCAGGTGATTCTCCTTTACTTTGGAATTGAACTCATCTGTGGTGAGATGCAGGTGCCTGCAATATAAAAATCACCCATTCAACTAGCTTGAGGAGAGAAAAGGAGTCATTCTGCTGTTTTGTGTCACTGTGTGTGCATGCCACAGCAATGAGCATGGAGAAAAGAAAGAAAACCAGAGAATCGTCTGAGGAGGTCAGACACAAGATTGTAGCCGAGCATGGACAATCTCAAGGCCACAGTCCATCTCCTGAGACCTTGATGTTCCTGTGTCCACCGTACGCAATTATATCAGGAAAACTTGATTGAAGATTGCAGCTAAGGATTGTTCGAATGGTGGAGAAAGCACCTCGGTCAACTGACAAACAGCTTCAAAGAGACCTTCAGACTCAAGGTACGACAGTTTCAACTCGCTCCATCCGTCACCAACTCAATGAAAGGGGGTTCTGTGGTAGGACCCCACTGCTGAGAAAGCCCGACTGGTTTGCCAAAACATTCCTGAACAAGCCAAAATTCTTCTGGGAGAATGTCCTGTGGACAGCTGTGACCACATTAGAGCTTTGTGGTAAAGCACATCATCTCTAAGTTTACGTAAAACAAAATGAAGCCTTCAAAGAAAAGAACACCTTCCCTACAGTCAAACGTGGAGGAGGTTCAGTGATATTTTGGGGTTGCTGTGCTGCCTCTGGCACTGGATGCCTTGAATGTGTGTGTGCATGGCATCATGAAATCTGGAGATTACCAAGGCATTTTGGAGCACAATATTCAACCTCGTGTCAGAAAGCTGGGTCTCCGTCGAAGATCATGGGTCTTGCAGCAGGACAATGACCCCAAACACACTTTTAAAAAGCACCCAGAAATGGTTCAAAACAAAACGCTGGACTGTTCTGAAGTGGCCAGCAATGAGTCCAGATCAAAATGCCATTGGACACCTGTGGGGAGATCTGAAAACAGCAGTTGGGAGAAGGCTGCTTCAAAATCTGGAAGAACTGAAGTAGTTTGCACAAGAAGAGTGGGCCAAACTGCCAGTAGAGAGGTGTAGGAAGCTCATTCATGGCGAGAGGAAGTGCTTGACTGCAGTTATTTTGTCCAAAGGCTGTGATACCAAATATTATGTCTGGTGTGTCAATAATTTTGTCAATGCCATTTCTTTTTATTTTCTGATTTAAGAGGATATATTAATTTCTTAATCAAAAACAAAGGTTCTGTAATATTAACAGTGAAATAAAGAATTGTGGAGACCAAATACTTTTGTCAATTTCAAGTTATTTTTAGAGAAAGGTGTAAGGGTGCCATATATATATATATATATATATATATATATATATATATATATATATATATATATATATATATATATATATATATATATATATATATAATTATATATATATATATATATATATATATATATATATATATATATTGTTGTGGTTTTGGAATAAAGGATAATCCCCCTCGGAGGTAGACGCACCACAACATGAAGCCTCGCGATAGTTCAGTTATTTCTTAGTGAATGTAAGCATAGTCCTGTCCTGTGTTAGTTTTGCGTTGAGCAGGCCCGTTAGTAGGGCGGTCTTTTGGTGATAGCATGCCACGTGGCAGGCCTGAACAAGTCTGGCGAGGCCGAAGGGAGGCGCTGCATGAGGAGGCCCGTCAGTAGGGCGGTCTTTTGGTGATAGCATGCCACGTGGCAGGCCTGAACAAGTCTGGCGAGGCCACGTGGCAGGCCTGAACAAGTCTGGCGAGGCCGAAGGGAGGCGCTGCATGAGCAGGCCCGTCAGTAGGGCGGTCTTTTGGTGATAGCATGCCACGTGGCAGGCCTGAACAAGTCTGGCGAGGCCGAAGGGAGGCGCTGCATGAGGAGTGGGCCAAACGTTCATGTTCTCAGTCGGAGTCGGGTCGAGGCAATGATCGAGTCAGAGTCATGTGCACAGGCAGTGGAGTTAAGTTGAGCTTGAGAACGCGAGTGGAGCTGCAGAACGAGGGAATTGAACAATTGCTTATTACCGGGAAGCAACGAGCCGCCAATCAGGGCTCGAGGGGAGTGGCTAACGACGATGAGAGGTGGGGTTTGGAACATTCGAGTAGGGCCGGGCAGAGCCATAAAACCCTGCTCCAAGCCCCCCCCCCCCCCCACCTCAGATGAGATGAGATGAGTTGAGTTCACAGTTCATGTTCTCAGTCGGAGTCGGGTCGAGGAAATGATTGAGTCAGAGTCATGTGCACAGGCAATGGAGTTAAGTTGAGCTTGAGAACGCGAGTGGAGCTGCAGAACGAGGGAATTGAACAATTGCTTATTATCGTCAATTGTACATGAACATTCTCCGTGCCCCGTTCCCTGCGCTCTGCACTGTATTAATCGCGCGCTCGAGAAGACGATCCGTGCCGGGCCACAGACGTGCGATCTCCTCTTGCCGGCCTTCTCCTGCATACATGCCGTGACCGCCAGAGAGCCAAGCCGGGCGAGCTGCCCCGGAGCGACCGACGGCAAAGCGCGTTTGGCGTGCGGACTTCTTCTCTTCTTCTCCTCGTGTGCGTGAGTGGGCCCTGTGTCCTGGGGATAAGTTAAACTGTTAAGCTTCTGCTCTGTGTCCCCTTTCCTTCTGCGAATCATTGTAAATAAATAATAAATTGTGTTATTCCTCTTATTTGACTGTTCCCGTCCCTTCCATTGATTGGCCTCGCATGGTACGAATAGAACCGCTCGAATCGGGTTCCATAAAAGTAACGGCACGAGTCACGTAATACGCATACCGCTTGGGCATACTCGAATAAGCGTGGCTTGTGCGAGGTTCGGTCCCCGCTTTCGTGGCAGCGTGGGTTAAAGGTACGTGCGACGTTGACCAGATACCCTTTTTCACGCTTGCTCCGGAAGTGGCGATTCAGCCTCGTGGACACGAAGACCCGGGGGGGTGGGGGGGGGGGAGGGGATTAATCCCCCTTTATAACGGGAACGGGCTTCGGGAGATCCGCAACAATATATATATATATATATATATATATATATATATATATATATATATATATATATATATATATATGGGGTTTGGAACATTCGAGATTGAGATATATATATATATATATATTCATATATATATATATATATGAGTTGGTCATGTATTGAGGATGGTCATGTATTGAGGAAGGATGAAAGTGACTGGTTGAGAAGAGTGATGGAAGTTAATGTAGAAGGAAGTAGAGGACGGGGAAGACCGAGAAAGACTTCGCTAAAGATGGTGGAAGAAGAAATGCGGGCAAAGGGGTTAACAAGGAGAGATGCAGAAAATAGGGCAAAATGGAGAAGATTGTCATGGGGACCGCAAGGCTAACCCCCGCTCTAGCAGGGAACATGGCCTTAAAATGCATGTTGTTGTTGTTGTTGTTGTTGTATATATATATATATATATACAGACTTGGCATTTAATATGGAATATTTTTTTTGTGGGGGTGAACTTACTTTTCAAGATGTCTTAGAACCAAAAGTTCATTGGAATTATGCTGAAATTATTCTAGATTTTGTTAATGTGACCTTTAAAAGAAACAAAAACCACATTTGACATTTCGAAACAAATAAATTGATCCTTGAAAGTGATGTCAACTGATATCGAACTCAATTCATGGACAGTACTGTGTTAAACTTCTGTACGTTTTCCAGAAGTATCTCTTTATTTTGCACATTAGCCAAATTTTTTATATAACAAAAACAAAAGTTAAATTACGACTGGGGTTACGGACAGTAAAATTACAGTTCAGTACTTCGTGTAACCCCCACGAGCATTCAGGAGAGCACGTACACGTTGCGGCATGCTGTTCACGAGATTTGCCAAGGTTTGGACAGGAATCGCTTGCCATGCAGTGACAATAGCCTGCTGCGATTCACGCACAGAGGTCAGCTGCTGGTCCAAGTGGTCGATTTGACGCGTTAATTCTGCCCACAAGTTCTCTATCGGATTCATATCCGGGGACATGGCAGGCCACTCCATATGCTCTACACCACGGTCAGCAAGAAAGTGTTGGATCATGCGAGCACGATGAGGCCGTGCATTGTCATCTTGGAAGACAAAGTTTCCTCGAAAGGCTGCACAAGCAAATGGAAGCAATGTTTCTTCCAGAATGGCCCTGTGCTTGAACTGGTTCAGGTTTCCATACAGAACAACCAGGTCAGTTTTGCCCCCTGCATGAAAAGCAGCCCAAACGGTCACCCCACCACCTCCAGCTTGGACGCTTGGCACTATACAATCTTTGTTGTAGGCTTCATGCACTTGTCTGCACACTCGGACGCGACCATCTTGACGATAGACAAGAAATCTAGAATCGTCACTGAAGATCACGTGATTCCAGTGTCCTGGCTGCCATTGACGGTGCTCTCTGGCCCACTGCAATCGGCGCTGGTGGTGTTGTCTGGTCAGGCGTGGCTTTCTCAGGGGACGCCTGGCACGATAGCCTGCTTGAACCAGTCGTTGGTTGACTAGCCTTCTGGATACAGGCACATTTGTCAGTTGCTGCCACTCAGCCCTAAGCCGATTAGCTGACTTGGTACAGCCATTGCGGACTAACCGGTGCAGCTGGCGATCATCCCTCCTTGTGGTTCTGTGGGGACGTCCTGGCCTCGGTAATGGAGTAGGGACACCCCTCTGAGCATTTCGTTTCAGGATCTTTGACACCTGACCTTGAGTGATGCCATACTGCCGAGCAATAGCACGCTGTTTCATGCCGTAATTTCGTAAAGCCACCACTCCATGACAAACAGCATTGTCGAGTTGACGGACCATCTCCAGAGGAAGCGGCAATAACTTTTGGAGATGTGCAGCAGTTGTTTTTTCACTAATACAGAACGCAACAGCCCTTGTATCCCCGACTGTGAAGCCAATAATCAAATGCACCTGTCCATACATTTTGCCACGCCACCTGTGATATAATCCTGTTGTTGACGTCTTGCTGCGACAGACAATCAGTGACATGGTTCTTTTAACAAATAAATCACCAAAGTGTAAAAGAAACTCACTAGATTGATATACTGAGTTAAGAAAGTAAACCCAGGGTCAAGAAAAAAAATAATTCCATATTAAATGCCAAGTCTGTATATATATATATATATATATATATATATATATATATATATATATATATATATATATATATATATGTGGGGCTTGAGACCCCCCCCCCCCCCCCCCTTTGTGTTATATTACTGTTTGACCAATTACCAACTATAACCAATTATATGTCTGTTTTGCTTAAATTGCTATATCCTTTATATCCTTTGAAACCCTGTTATATCCTTTAAAGGACTTATGTTACATTACTTTGTCTGTTATGCCTTTTAAGGATTATATACTTTGTGTGACTTTATGCCTTGTGATGGCATGTTCTCTTTTACTGTCGAAATCCAGCTTGTGTTCCCATACTGTGGTCTCAGCTGCAAGCTGTTACTCTGTGAAAGACCAACTGTATCTTTCTAGCCTCCCACAAGACCTTGTCAAATTCTTTTATGTTGGCATGTTTATGATTATCCACTCCCTTTGTACTTTCCAAAACCAAGGTTCTATGAGAAAGCCATCAACATGTTGACGCATATTGCTGACCATCTTATCAAAACTTACCCATGAGTGGCCTTGGATGAAGTAACCAATGAGCCCACTCTTTCTCTTTGTCTTGTGAGCTAAAGCCACACCCCAATATTCCCTTTATAAAGTGAAGCTTGATCGAATTATTTCAGAGCATTATGTTGTAGAGTTGGTCATTTGTGAGCTTCTTACGACATCCTGTTTTCCACAAGCTTGGGTATAACGAATCCAATAAATATATCAGTTGTTCATTCTCTCAGTCTCGAGTCCTAAGTCAACGGATCCCATCACATATATATATATATATATATATATATATATATATATATATATATATATATATATATATATATATATACATATATATATATATATATATACATATACATATATATATATATATATACATATACATATACATATACATATACATATATATATATACATATACATATATATATACATATATATATACATATATATATATATATGATCAAGGCACCTCCTAGCTTTAATGGTGAGCACCAGCCACGAATTATGTCTCACACGGTAAATACCGCATAACCCGCAAGGAACCAACAGCCTGTCTGCCACACAGCCCATCATTCCCACCAGTGCAAACCAAAACCAGGGGGTGGGGTGCGATCGGCGGGGATAATAATCAACGAACATAACAGCGTGACAAGCGCTGTCCCGATCTCCTGTGGACCGAAGTCCTAGACCAAAGCGTCACCTCCGACCCAAAGGGTCTTCTGGAGGCCTCAGCCCGGCCACTCTGTCAACAGACAGAGATTTATTCATTGGTCCCCATTGGCTAAACATCAAGCAGAGCCACCAATCCAGATTTCGGGCTTATTGACTGTTTTAGGGCCCCAGTCAAGGCCTGCCTTTTTTGCTTGTGAAAAAAGGTAAAAAGTCAAACATTCGAACAGCCTCGGACGTGCACCTTGACCCCATGGCCAAGGCACAACGTCAACAAGGCTGTCCCCATAACAATACACATGCGCCTCAACCCCGAGGGGGAAGCACATGGTCATTCAAACACATGCATCATGCCCCCGAAGGGCCACAATGCATGGTCATACAATTGGGACCACTCCTCTTAATAGGAGTAAGACCCCTTAATCCACCAGCAGGGCATTACTCCTGCCAGGTCCGATTTGCATGCAGGTCTACCGACTGTTTTAGGGCCCCAGTCAAGGCCTGCCTTTTTTGCTTGTGAAAAAAGGTAAAAAGTCAAACATTCGAACAGCCTCGGACGTGCACCTTGACCCCATGGCCAAGGCACAACGTCAACAAGGCTGTCCCCATAACAATACACATGCGCCTCAACCCCGAGGGGGAAGCACATGGTCATTCAAACACATGCATCATGCCCCCGAAGGGCCACAATGCATGGTCATACAATTGGGACCACTCCTCTTAATAGGAGTAAGACCCCTTAATCCACCAGCAGGGCATTACTCCTGCCAGGTCCGATTTGCATGCAGGTCTACCGACTGTTTTAGGGCCCCAGTCAAGGCCTGCCTTTTTTGCTTGTGAAAAAAGGTAAAAAGTCAAACATTCGAACAGCCTCAGACGTGCACCTTGACCCCATGGCCAAGGCACAACGTCAACAAGGCTGTCCCCATAACAATACACATGCGCCTCAACCCCGAGGGGGAAGCACATGGTCATTCAAACACATGCATCATGCCCCCGAAGGGCCACAATGCATGGTCATACAATTGGGACCACTCCTCTTAATAGGAGTAAGACCCCTTGATCCACCGACAGGGCATTACTCCTGCCAGGTCCGATTTGCATGCAGGTCTACCAGCGTTTTGGGCCCGCCGGGAAGGCCTGCCTTTTTTACAATGAAAAAAGGTAAAAAGCCAAACATTCGAACAGCCTCGGACGTGCACCTTGACCCCATGGCCAAGGCACAACGTCAACAAGGCTGTCCCCATAACAATACACATGCGCCTCAACCCCGAGGGGGAAGCGCATGGTCATTCAAACGCATGCGTCATGCCCCCGAAGGGCCACAATGCATGGTCATACAATTGGGACCACTCCTCTTAATAGGAGTAAGACCCCTTAATCCACCAGCAGGGCATTACTCCTGCCAGGTCCGATTTGCATGCAAGCCTGCAAGCACGTTTAGGGCCCGCACAGAAGGCCTGCCTTTTTTACAATGAAAAAAGGTAAAAAGTCAAACATTTGAACAGCCTTGGACGTGCACCTTGACCCCATGGTCAAGGCACATCGTCAACAAGGCTGTCCCCATAACAATACACATGCGCCTCAACCCCGAGGGGGAAGCGCATGGTCATTCAAACGCATGCATCATGCCCCCGAAGGGCCACAATGCATGGTCATACAATTGGGACCACTCCTCTTAATAGGAGTAAGACCCCTTAATCCACCAGCAGGGCATTACTCCTGCCAGGTCCGATTTGCATGCAAGCCTGCAAGCCCGTTTTAGGGCCCCGGGCAGGGCCTGCCTTTTTTACAAGAAAAAAGGTAAAAAGTCAAACATTTGAACAGCCTTGGACGTGCACCTTGACCCCATGGTCAAGGCACAACGTCAACAAGGCTGTCCCAATAACAATACACATGCGCCTCAACCCCGAGGGGGAAACGCATGGTCATTCAAACGCATGCATCATGCCCCCCGAAGGGCCACAATGCATGGTCATACAGTTGGGACCACTCCTCTTAATAGGAGTGAGACCCCTTAATCCACCGGCAGGGTATTACTCCTGCCAGGTCCGATTTGCATGCAGTACTTATTTACCTGTATTGGGGGCCACAGGGAAGCCCTGCCTTTTTTACTATGAAAAAAGGTAAAAAGTCAAACATTTGAACAGCCTTGGACGTGCACCTTGACCCCATGGTCAAGGCACAACGTCAACAAGGCTGTCCCAATAACAATACACATGCGCCTCAACCCCGAGGGGGAAGCGCATGGTCATTCAAACGCATGCATCATGCCCCCCGAAGGGCCACAATGCATGGTCATACAGTTGGGACCACTCCTCTTAATAGGAGTGAGACCCCTTAATCCACCGGCAGGGTATTACTCCTGCCAGGTCCGATTTGCATGCAGTGCTTATTTACCTGTATTGGGGGCCACAGGGAAGCCCTGCCTTTTTTACTATGAAAAAAGGTAAAAAGTCAAACATTTGAACAGCCTTGGACGTGCACCTTGACCCCATGGTCAAGGCACAACATCAACAAGGCTGTCCCCATAACAATACACATGCGCCTCAACCCCGAGGGGGAAACGCATGGTCATTCAAACGCATGCATCATGCCCCCCAAAGGGCCACAATGCATGGTCATACAGTTGGGACCACTCCTCTTAATAGGAGTGAGACCCCTTAATCCACCGGCAGGGAATTACTCCTGCCAGGTCCGACTTGCATGCAGGCTTGATTGTCCGTTTTAGGGCCCCGGACAGGGCCTGCCTTTTTTACAAAGAAAAAAGGTAAAAAGTCAAACATTTGAACAGCCTTGGACGTGCACCTTGACCCCATGGTCAAGGCACATCGTCAACAAGGCTGTCCCCATAACAATACACATGCGCCTCAACCCCGAAGGGGAAACGCATGGTCATTCAAACGCATGCATCATGCCCCCCAAAGGGCCACAATGCATGGTCATACAGTTGGGACCACTCCTCTTAATAGGAGTGAGACCCCTTAATCCACCGGCAGGGAATTACTCCTGCCAGGTCCGATTTGCATGCAGGCTTGATTGTCTGTATTGGGGGCCACAGGGAAGCCCTGCCTTTTTTACTATGAAAAAAGGTAAAAAGTCAAACATTTGAACAGCCTTGGACGTGCACCTTGACCCCATGGTCAAGGCACAACGTCAACAAGGCTGTCCCAATAACAATACACATGCGCCTCAACCCCGAGGGGGAAACGCATGGTCATTCAAACGCATGCATCATGCCCCCCGAAGGGCCACAATGCATGGTCATACAGTTGGGACCACTCCTCTTAATAGGAGTGAGACCCCTTAATCCACCGGCAGGGTATTACTCCTGCCAGGTCCGATTTGCATGCAGTTTTATTTACCTGTATTGGGGGCCACAGGGAAGCCCTGCCTTTTTTACTATGAAAAAAGGTAAAAAGTCAAACATTTGAACAGCCTTGGACGTGCACCTTGACCCCATGGTCAAGGCACAACGTCAACAAGGCTGTCCAAATAACAATACACATGCGCCTCAACCCCGAGGGGGAAACGCATGGTCATTCAAACGCATGCATCATGCCCCCCGAAGGGCCACAATGCATGGTCATACAGTTGGGACCACTCCTCTTAATAGGAGTGAGACCCCTTAATCCACCGGCAGGGTATTACTCCTGCCAGGTCCGATTTGCATGCAGTTTTATTTACTTGTATTGGGGGCCACAGGGAAGCCCTGCCTTTTTTACTATGAAAAAAGGTAAAAAGTCAAACATTTGAACAGCCTTGGACGTGCACCTTGACCCCATGGTCAAGGCACAACGTCAACAAGGCTGTCCCCATAACAATACACATGCGCCTCAACCCCGAGGGGGAAGCGCATGGTCATTCAAACGCATGCATCATGCCCCCCGAAGGGCCACAATGCATGGTCATACAATTGGGACCACTCCTCTTAATAGGAGTGAGACCCCTTAATCCACCGGCAGGGCATTACTCCTGCCAGGTCCGATTTGCATGCAGTTTTTGGTGTTTAGGGCCCACCAAGAAGGCCTGCCTTTTTTACAAAGAAAAAAGGTAAAAAGTCAAACATTTGAACAGCCTTGGACGTGCACCCTGACCCCATGGTCAAGGCACATCGTCAACAAGGCTGTCCCCATAACAATACACATGCGCCTCAACCCCGAGGGGGAAGCGCATGGTCATTCAAACGCATGCATCATGCCCCCGAACGGCCACAATGCATGGTCATACAGGTGGGACCACTCCTCTTAATAGGAGTGAGACCCCTTAATCCACCGGCAGGGCATTACTCCTGCCAGGTCCGATTTGCATGCAGTTTTACGCGTCGCCACAGGGCTGCAAAAAATCTAACCAATGAGGACCAAAATCGTCTATTAAGATGATCAAGGCACCTCCTAGCTTTAATGGTGAGCACCAGCCACGAATTATGTCTCACACGGTAAATACCGCATAAAACCCGCAAGGAACCAACAGCCTGTCTGCCACACAGCCCATCGTTCCCACCAGTGCAAGGTCATGTAAAAAAGGCAGGCCTTAGTGCTGGCCCCATAAGCACCTGGTGCATGTGCATGTGTATGTGTATGGGACAGTCTTGATAGACGGTGCGCCTTCGCCGTGGGGTCAAGGTGCACGTCCAAGGCTGTTCAAATGTTTGACCTTTTACCTTTTTTCATAGTAAAAAAAGCAGGGCTTCCCTGTGGCCCCAAAACAGGTCAATAAGCCCGAAATCTGGATTGGCGGCTCTGCTTGATGTTTAGCCAATGGGGACCAATGAATAAATCTCTGTCTGTCGACAGAGTGGCCGGGCTGAGGCCTCCAGAAGACCCTTTGGGTCGGAGGTGACGCTTTGGTCTAGGACTTCGGTCCACAGGAGATCGGGACAGCGCTCGTCACGCTGTTATGTTCGTTGATTATATATATATGTATATATATATATATATATATATATATATATATATATATATTGTAACGATTTTGAGAAGTGTGTAACGAATTTGAGAAGTGTAACGGTTTTTGAGAAGTGTAACAATTTTGGAGGAAGTGTAACGAATGTGAAAACGTTACAATGTGAACGTTACAAAAGTACGGTAACACCCTGTTAATGTAAATAATGGTCGCAGTCGGCCTCCTAGTTAATTCCATGAAACTTACACGCAGGTCACGATATATCTTTTAAATAGTGTATTTCCTTATTCCATGTAGGCTAAATATGTGTTTTCCCTCTAGATTGACTTTGCATTGTATCAAACAAAATAAGCGTAGGCCCTTCCAATTTCCCCAAAACCTCCCTTCCAATTGCCTTCCGCATTTTGGGCGGTTTTCTTCAAACCACCATTGGCCACGAGGTAGGGTTGGGGAAGAAAGGCGTGTCTCCACCTCGTCATAAGAGGGAAGGAGTGAACCAGCCCTAACAGCCAATCAACACCGCGGTGAGCGACCCGGTAGGCGTGCCCTCGGAGCCGGCGGCTTGATTTCGCCCGAGGTGATAAAAGCGACTGTAAGGGACTGCTTTATGAGATGACTTGGAGAGGCCTTGGGAGATGAGCAAAGAGGCTGCACCAAGAGGTGAGATGCGAAACGCTCCAAGCCAAAGAGGAGAAGTACTCGGCAAGGAAACCAGCTTTGGAGAGACGCGCTGAAAGGAGGGAGACGGCCCCACCCCAAGAAGAGGAGCAGGTGTGCCGAACCAGCGCGTGACGTCTACCGCAGTGGATACACGACGGAGGGTTTCCCGCCAAAACCGCGAGGAATTGTGAGCTGCGGCCTCCCGACCTTGCCTCCCTCTCAAGCAGTCCATCTCAAGCCCTACCTGCCTGCAATATCCCCTGTGTAAGTGTGAACGTCCTGTCCTACTCGTTGTCTTGGGGCTAAGTAAAAATGAGTAGTGTAAGTTAACGATTCGCTGTGTTACTGCTTCTTCCATCCATTGCTTGTGTGTGTATAATAAAATCTGTTCTTCCTCCGTATTCTTCTTCTTCTTCTTTTTCATTCTCTTTCGGTCGCTTTAGAGATTTCCCGATTGAATATCTGTGGGGCGATCTGGTCAACGTCGGGTGGAATCGGGTTTTAATCGGGGAGTAACTGTTCGGACGCGGTTAAATACACCACCGCTCGGTCAATATAACATCTAAAAGCCGCGTCTGTAACATTTGGTGTCGAGGAGTTGGATTCGGACCTGGGACTAAATTTGTTAGGCCCAAATTTTGGAACACCAATTGTACCATTAGGGTAACAATTGGTGTTGGGAAGTAGAATTCGATCCGGAGCGCGTTTGACGCGCTCGAAATTATAACGGCGAAATTTGATTTTGTTTTACGAAAATATAAAACCCGAATTTTGAGATCGCGCCATGGACAATCAAGGCGATCGGATGTCGGTGGGGGAAATAGACGGGTTAGGGGTAACCCAGGACCTCGGGGAAATGTATGTGGAGGAAAGGAAGGAGGAGAAAAATAGCAATGTGGTTGCGGAGGTTTCAGACGCACAAAATGGCGCTCTCGCGCACGTGGTTGAGGGGGCCACGGTCGCGGAACCAATGAGCACGGCCCAAATACAAGCCTTCATGGCCCAATTCATGGTGGAAATGCAGAAAAAAAACGACAGTATGGAACAAATGGAAAACAGAAGGAGGGCCGATAGTGAACAAATGGAAAACAGAAGGAGGGCTGATAGTGAAAAAATGGAAAGCAGAAATATGGGGCAAATGGGGGTAATGGGAAACCAAATGGGGGTAATGGGAAACCAAATGGGGGTAATGAGGGACGAAGCGAGGGGTACCGTTGAGGAGTTAGACAAGAAATTTGGGAAGTTAGACAATAATTTTGAGGGGTTAGACAACGGGATAAAAGAGGTAAAGAATGGGTTAACGGGGGTGGAAAACAGAATGGCTGCCCAGGAGAATCAGTTAGAGGGGGTGAAAAATGGGTTAATGGGGTTAGAAAATAGGATGGAGGACAAATTGCGGGAAAGAGGGGAACAATCTGCCAGGGAAATCAAACAAATGGGAGAGCAGATAGAGGAGGTGAAAATCGGGGTAGAAACCAAACTGGATGCTCAGAGGGATGAATTGGGACAGATGAGGGTGGCATCTACAAAAGAGATGGAGGAAATACGACGAGGGGTAAGTGAGGAGGTTTCGGGGCTACGCGAGGAGGTAAAGCGAGGGGAGAAGCGTATGGAGAAAGAGGTGAGAAATAATACGGCAAAGTTACAAGGGGGAATAGAAGATCTGACGGAGGAGGTGGAACAGCTGACAGAGGGACAAACGAAGTTAGTGGAGCAGGTTCAAAGGAACACTGCAGTACTCGGAGGGTTAAAGGCGACACAAAAAGAAATTAAAAACGAATTAATAGCGACACAGAGGCAATGTCAGATGGTACGTGAGGAACTGACAATGAGGGTGGACGAGGTGACAGAGATAATGGAGACAAAGGACCGAGAGGTGAGGACGCACATCGAAACGGTTAAGGTAGCCTTAGAGGACGAACTTGAGGAGACGCACCGAGAAATAAAAGAGGTTAAACAAAAATTAGAGGAAGTGGAAGAAGAGGTGAGTGAAATTAAGAAGAGACGGACAGAAACTAAGAGAGAAATAAAGGAGGAGATAGCGGAATATGTGCAAGGTCGGTGCTCAACTCATGATGTGATGCTCACTAACCAAATAAAGAGTTTGCAGGTGGCAAAGGAGGTGCGGAGACGAAGTACGGAGGTGAGTGGCAATGTATATGATGTGAGGAAAGCTTCAGTCGGCTTGGGGGTTGCTTTGGATCCGGGTGTTCGTGAAAGGCCGTTGGTGAAGTGTGCGACAGGTCTGGTGTGCGAAAAAAGAGGTGTGCGAGAATGTCCGACCATGGGGTGTGTGAGGAAAAAGTGCACGCCAAGGAGTGAGTGTGCCGTCAGGAGTGAGCCGGTCGTAGCGCGTGTGCGAGGGAGCACAGGGAAGCACGGTGTGGTGAGTGTTACGGAGGAAGTAACGAAAAAGTGTGCACGAGAGGATGCGCGAGAAAGGTGTGTAACGGACGGGTGCATGAGGAAAGAGTGTGCTGTCGAGAGTAAGGGTGAGTGCGCGGTCAAGAATGGAGGTGAGAGTAGTGAGAGAGAAACGGAGCGTGAGTTGGTTATGACAGGTGAGCGAGGATGTACACCTGGAATGGAAGGATGCACACCTGGAATGGTAGAGCGTGTGTGGGAAGGCACATTTGAGTTGGTAGTGAGGCACGTGGTTGGGTGTGCGAATGAGAGCACACCTGTGATTGTCACAGAGGAAGTGACCGAGGAGGGGGTGCGAAGAGGTGTGTTGGTGAGGTGTGCGACCAACGAATGTGTGCCAAAGTGTTCGGTGGTCGGGTGTGTGACCAAGTCGGCGAGCGGAATGAATGTACCGAGGTGTGTAAGGAAAGGTACGAGGAGCATTGGAACGGCTGCATGTATGAGCAAGAAAGGGGTAGCGTATGCATGTAAGCGTCCAGGTGAAGCGTCGACGGTAACCAGGCTAGAGGTTAGAATGACTTATAGCCGAATCAGGCCCTCGGTGCGCGTCGGGCAGCTTCGCGTGCCGCGAGGACCAGCGGGGATCCGAACCACGGCGGTTTCGAAAGAACCGCCGTACGCGATCCACGCTGTGCCTCGCTTGGAACGGCCGCGGCCGGGCTCCACTAGGCGGAGCGGGCAGCTGGATAGGAAGGGTCGTTATGGCGACCACGTTTTGTTGAGACGTGCCGGCAGGTCGAGATCGGGACATTGGATGGGTCCACGCCGAGGTGGTGCGTGGGATCTCGGCCCGGGTAAGCCCCCGCCCCTGCCCCGAATGCGGGACGCATCCAGCCGCCGGCACAAAACAATCCGCGTTCATTGCTCGGCTGTACGAAGCCGGGCTGTAGACGTGAATTGGCGCACCGAGAGGATATAATAAGTAGACGGGTGATGGTGATAGTGATAGTGATTTAAAACGAAATTTATAATAGTGGGTAGAATTGGCAGTAAATGGAAAATTTTTGAATTGGTTGGAATCTGGACGAGCAAAATTGATAGAGAGACCCCCGATGTGGTGGGATGGCAAATCCACCATCCCTCACAGGTGGGGGCAAATGCGCAATAGTTTATGGGGTGGCTATGACAACCGAGCCAGGGAGGGCTTGGATAATTGTAGGGATCTAGCGAAGATGACATTAGGTAACGTTAAGTTTAGTTAGTGACTGATACCTGTAGTGGGGACGCAGGTAGATTAGTGTGGATTATAATGACGTGGGAGCGCAATAGTTTAAAGGGACGACTGGGAGCGCAAGTTTCAGAAGGGAGTAGTTAGCTGAGATGATGCCGTGTGTGTGAAGATTGAACAGGTGAGAATTGAACAGGTGTGATTGCACAGGTGTGCAACTGAACAGGTGGATGGAGCAGTGTATGAGTGAGTGATAGTGATTGCGTGTTGTGTTGACCAAATGGTCCAGGAAGAAAGGAGGGTGCAGGTGGCACCAGGTGTGAGGGCACAGGTGTGCAACAACAGGTGTATGTGGCTGTGTGGAATGGATGGTCGTGGAGTGAGAATGGTGGAAATTGTGGAGTGGAGTGGATGGTGCGAAGGTGTGAATGGGGGAAGAGTGGACCCCCATCACGGATACCCGGGGCGGGTAGTGTAAGTGTTAGGTAGAGGGTACAGGTAAATTGTGGTTGGATATTGGCATCTGTGGTGCGGGTGGCAGAATGGTATGTGGATGGGTGCATTAGTGTTGTGGAAATGGCTGGGCGTGTAGCCTGTTAGTGTGTGTAGTTGGTTTGGGCACTCCACCACTGTGAGGATGTCGGCCAGGTGACGCCGCAGGTGGGCTCTGGGAGCCGGTAGTAGTTGTTGTGGATGGGGCCCGAGGATCCGGAGGACGGACCCGGGTAGCCCAGTGCCAGAGGGCACCATGGGGTGACAGAGCCAGTAGAGGGGCTGTCCCCAGTTAGTTAGGTTAGGGTGAGGAGCTAGGTAAGCTCGGGTGGCAACTACAGTGGTGGAGGTGTGCAGGTGGGTAGACCTGTTGGGAGAGCTACACGTCGCGGCCCAGAAATTGTGCGAGGGCACCGGGAGATGAATCGGGGGAGTGAGACCCCAAATTGAGAAGCACCACAGTTTGGTCAATGGGAATTGGTTTTTAGAACCCATAGTGTAAGTTGGCCAATGGATTGGCAGGGAGAGACCCCGGGTAGTGTAAAGTGTGTTAAAGTCATTTAGAGGATAGTTAGGATGAAGGATCTCCTCGCACCATCTGCATCCACTCACCTGAGGTGACAGGTACTCCACACCATGCCATGTTTTGATTATTTTTTATGATGCAAATGTTTGGATTGTGAGACGCATCATGACGTGGGTGTGACATTGTGCGTAATTCCATCTCTCCCTCCTTATGAGGATTGATGATGAATTGGTGATTGCAAATTTTGAAGTAGAGGGATTGTGGTGACGAATTTGGTATAGGGGAAATATGGGGAAGACGTGACAGTAGTAACGAATTGGTAATGTGTAGATTTTGTACATATGGGGTAAGGGCAAGGGTAGGTGACCGGGGGGGTGACGTACGGTAGGGACGAGCTTTCTCACTTCGCCCTCCGTACGCATTTCACCTTGCATTGCCTTATTGACGTGTACCCTTGTGACCTTACCCCTCGCTCAATTGTCTTTCTTTTGTCTCCCACATGACCTGTGCGCCATTGGGTGCCGAGGGGAGCGTGCGTGAGGTGGCCATTGTGCGCCCGAGATTCCCAGAACCAGCATGCATTGCGTTGATGTACCACTGTATGGACCGCTGTTCTGCGGCCAAGTACCACTTGATGGACCCCAGGTTCTGGGGCAGGGCACCTCTGTTGGAGACCGGCCATAGTGGCCAGGGAATCTTGCTTGCGGACCTCGGTAAGGTGGCACCTATGCCAAACAGGTGGACCACCTTTAGTTGGCCCCTGAGGCCCTAAATAAAAATGGACACAAGTTGTGCTTTTTATTATGTCCAAATAGGCCGCATGAAGCCAGAAGACGTCGGGAAGAACATCGGCCCAGCAGAGAAAGAGAAGACCACCACCAGTTGTTTTGTTGTGTTTATTATGAACCATGGTGACTGCGCACCGAGTGGTGTTTTTGGTGCTTTGTGGTGCTTTTTGGTGCTTTTGGGTGCTTTGGTGGTATTGGTACTGGTGCATCGATGCAATGCGTGCTGTCTCCTCCCTCCCAACAGGAATTTCTTTCTCTTGTTCCCTAAAAAAAACAAAAAGAAAAAAAAAAAAACAACAACACAGGTCCTGGGTTGCGTTGTAAATAAGAAATCACGTCATTGTAAATAATGCTCCCCACCGTAAATGTATAGTTTGAGAATAATTCCGTAATTCGGTTAGCTGTGGGCTTGAGTCTGTTAGACAGGGTGCAATGCAATAGGGGGACATACTTATTTGTGTTTTAAAATTGTCACACTCAGGGTCAGGTTAATTGTAGAGGGAATTACACCTACGTGTCACACTAAGTTAAAGTTTAATAGGCCCGAGACGGGCCTGGAGAAAGGAGGGTGCAGTGTAACGATTTTGAGAAGTGTGTAACGAATTTGAGAAGTGTAACGGTTTTTGAGAAGTGTAACAATTTTGGAGGAAGTGTAACGAATGTGAAAACGTTACAATGTGAACGTTACAAAAGTACGGTAACACCCTGTTAATGTAAATAATGGTCGCAGTCGGCCTCCTAGTTAATTCCATGAAACTTACACGCAGGTCACGATATATCTTTTAAATAGTGTATTTCCTTATTCCATGTAGGCTAAATATGTGTTTTCCCACTAGATTGACTTTGCATTGTATCAAACAAAATAAGCGTAGGCCCTTCCAATTTCCCCAAAACCTCCCTTCCAATTGCCTTCCGCATTTTGGGCGGTTTTCTTCAAACCACCATTGGCCACGAGGTAGGGTTGGGGAAGAAAGGCGTGTCTCCACCTCGTCATAAGAGGGAAGGAGTGAACCAGCCCTAACAGCCAATCAACACCGCGGTGAGCGACCCGGTAGGCGTGCCCTCGGAGCCGGCGGCTTGATTTCGCCCGAGGTGATAAAAGCGACTGTAAGGGACTGCTTTATGAGATGACTTGGAGAGGCCTTGGGAGATGAGCAAAGAGGCTGCACCAAGAGGTGAGATGCGAAACGCTCCAAGCCAAAGAGGAGAAGTACTCGGCAAGGAAACCAGCTTTGGAGAGACGCGCTGAAAGGAGGGAGACGGCCCCACCCCAAGAAGAGGAGCAGGTGTGCCGAACCAGCGCGTGACGTCTACCGCAGTGGATACACGACGGAGGGTTTCCCGCCAAAACCGCGAGGAATTGTGAGCTGCGGCCTCCCGACCTTGCCTCCCTCTCAAGCAGTCCATCTCAAGCCCTACCTGCCTGCAATATCCCCTGTGTAAGTGTGAACGTCCTGTCCTACTCGTTGTCTTGGGGCTAAGTAAAAATGAGTAGTGTAAGTTAACGATTCGCTGTGTTACTGCTTCTTCCATCCATTGCTTGTGTGTGTATAATAAAATCTGTTCTTCCTCCGTATTCTTCTTCTTCTTCTTTTTCATTCTCTTTCGGTCGCTTTAGAGATTTCCCGATTGAATATCTGTGGGGCGATCTGGTCAACGTCGGGTGGAATCGGGTTTTAATCGGGGAGTAACTGTTCGGACGCGGTTAAATACACCACCGCTCGGTCAATATAACATCTAAAAGCCGCGTCTGTAACAATATATATATATATATATACACATATATATATATATATAATTATTAAATATATATATATATATAATTATTTTATATATATATATATTGTTACAGACGTGGTTTTAGATGTTAGTTTACCGAGCGGTTTGGTATTACCGCGTCCGCACAGTTACTCCCCGATTAGAACCCTATCCCGCCCGATTCCACTCGACGTTGACTAAGTCGCGCTATGCTAAATCAATGAAGGAAAGGACACAACGGCTGGGATAAATGCAACGACACAAGGGGTACAGTTCTCAAGACCTCCGGAGGAGGATATAATATTGGTGATGCAGAAACTCGTAGATTACACGGTAAGAGGTAAAGCACAGCAAGATGGGCACTTAGACACAGTCTTATCTTAATCCCGACAGACCACAGACAAACGGGACAAGACTGACTTACACGGGGATTGATGGCGGGGAAGGACAGGCAGTCGATAGCTCAAGGTGCACCTTGGCTCAGGGGCAGAATCAACACGGTCCGGTCCAGAGATGCGGGGAGGTATTGTCACGCTCGGAGGTGGCGTCCTTTTCTCTCCAAGCTGAGGCGCATCTGACGTCACCTCCCTCCCTGCGCATGCCCAGCGGGGAGTGACACGCCCTCGGCTCGTTAGCTCCGCCCCAGATGGAATCGGTCCACCGCTTCTATTGGGTGCGGGGGGTTACCGGGCTCCGCCCTTGACGAGGAGCTGACAGCGAGCCCCTGCGTGGTAACCCCATCGGAGCACATGTTCAATGGCGGCTAACCAAGCCGGAGTGAGGACGCACACTCCCCGCGCCGCCGCCGCTGTTGTTGTAGTTGTTGTTGTACCATGAGGAAGAGCTGCGGGGAGGTATTGGGAGGTCCTAAACTTTCTAACGGTGCCATACAATCACATTCTGGTGCAACGAAGAGTCAGAATTAATGGAAACGAGTCCTTAACTGACATAGACTAAGAATAACTAGCAAGATGTCCTATAGTTGTCTACGTGAGATGCGGTGAACCTGGATGCGACATCTAATGGGGGAAATAGGGGAAGGTCGGTTCTACAGAGTGTTGTTTACAGAAAATGGGACTAGGGAATGGGGGATTGGGGATAGTTGGGAAGTATTGGGGAAATAGGGGAATATTTACAAGCGGATATGGATGGAGGCCAAATCCCATATCCGCAACATTGCACCCTTCTCTACCTCGGGGCGACCGACCCGATAAATTTTTACCTACGTTAGTGTGGCACTCAGATGTAGTTCCCTCTACTATTAACTCAACCCTGAGTGCGACAGTTTTACAGATGTTCACAAATGAGTAAATATGTCCCCCTGCGACGTTGCACCCTTCTCCTCACAGAAACACACCCACAGGATAACCGAATCGCGGAAAGAATCCTCAAACTAAACATACAGCCGGTAGGGAGCATTATTTACACAAGACTACACTGATATTTACACTACGATCCAGGACCTGTTTTTGGAGGAACACATGCAGATGTTATGCATAGAGAGAGAGCACGCATGCCAGCATCGATACACCAACCCACGAGTGCCCTGTGGCCCTACGGCCTTTAATAATGTGCAGAGCACCCCATCCAAGCACCAAAAGCACCACCCCATACACACAGTCAGCACCATCCGGTGCACCAATAAAGTGTTCAATAATCACCGGTGGTGTCGCAGCCGGCCGATGTTCTGCCGCTGGTCTTGCCTTGGAGCCCACTTGGTGTTCTGGCTTCCCTAGAAATAAAGAAAGGCGCCAACCGCGTCCATTTCTAAATTGTGGCCGTCAGGGGGCCAACTATAGTGGTTCACCTCTATGGCATAGGTGCCACGTTGACCCAGAGGTCCATCAACGGGTGGTGCTTGCCCGCAAAAGAACTGCGGTCCATGGTGGGCGGCCACAAAAATTGCGGTCCATATGGTGTATCGATCCAGGCAGCAAGCAGCGAAAGTACAGGCCCACAACTGCAGAGCCAGCACCTCTCTCTCCTCTCTCTCTGCCCCAAAGCCAGATCCTCGGAGGTGGGAGACAAAAGAAGCAGACAAGTGAGTAAGGTGGTAAGGGCGCAAAAGTGCACGCAATACAAGGTGATGCACACTGGGGGCACATGGGAACCAGGTGAGACAGGTACGTTCCTACCGTACGCCCCCCCCCCCCCCCCACCAGGTAACCTACATTGCCCCTCCCTTACCCCTTACTGTATCCACAAAACACAACACTACCCATAAACATCTACTTTACACATCAACAAACGTCCCTACTGTCTTCCCCGTTCCTCCCATAAACCAAATTCGTCTTCTCTCCCTCCTAACCAATCAAATTTGCCATTTCCAACTCTCATCAAAATTTGCCATCTCCAACTCAACATCAAAATTTGCCATCACCAATTCATCATCAGTCCCTCCTAAGGAGGGAGAGATGGAATCACCCCAATGTCTCATCCACGTCGTGATGCGTCTCACAAATCCACACAGCAATTCTCATTTCCTGCAACACCAAACAAAGAAACACAGGTGTGGAGTCATCATCACCACAGGTAAGTGGCTGCGTATGGTGCGACAGGTTCATCAATCCTAACTATTTCCTAAATGACTTTAACAACTTTACATTACCCGGGGTCTTTCTCCTGCCAAACCATTGGCCCACTTACACTATGGGTTCTAAAAACCAATTCCCATTGACCAAACTGTGGTGCTTCTCAATTTGGGGTCTCACTCCCCCGATTCATCTCCCGGTGCCCTCGCACAATTTCTGGGCTGTGACGTGTAGCTCTCCCAGTAGGTCTACCCACCTGCACACCTCCACCACTGTAGTTGCCACCCGAGCTTACCTGCTCCTCACCCTAACCTAACTAACTGGGGAAGGCCCTCTCGCACTCTCACCCCCTCAGTGCCCTCTCTGGCACGGGCTGCCCGATCCACACCCGGGATCCTCAGGCACCCACTGACACTAACGGCTCCCAGAGCCCACCTGCGGCCTCACCTGGCCGACATCCTCACAGTGGTGGAGTGCCCAAACCAACTACACACACTAACAGGCTACACGCCCAGCCATTTCCACAACACTAATGCACCCATCCACAATACCATTCTGTAACCGCACCACAAATGCCAATATCCAACCACAATTTACCTATACCCTCTACCTAACACTTACACTACCCGCCCCGGGTACTCGTGAAAGGGGTCCACTCTTCCCCCATCCACACCTTCGCACCATGCACACCACTCCGTACCACTTACTCCAACTCTCTCCACACCACTCATTCTCTGCTCCATGTATTCCACACACCTGTACTTGCACACCTGTGCTCTCACACCTGGTGCCACCTGCACCCTTCTCTCCCCAAGCGCATTCGCGCTGATCCACAACACTCACTACTCCCTCACTGCTCCACACACCTGTCCAGTTCTCACACAGCATCATCTCATCTAACTACTCCCCTCTGAAACTTGCGCTTCCCAGTCACCCCTTTTAACTATTGCGCTCCCACGTCATTATCATCCACACTAATCTACCTGCGTCCCCACTACAGGTATCAGTCACTAACTAAACTTAACGTTACCTAATGTCATCTTCGCTAGATCCCTATCAATATCCTAACCCACCCGGGCTAGTTTTCACTGCCATACACCCCATAAACTATTGCGCATTTGCCCCACCTGTGAGGGATGGTGGATTTGCCATCCCACCACATCGGGGGTCTCTCACTATAAATTTTGCTCGTCCAAATTCCAACCAATTCAAAAATTTTCCATTTACTGCCAATTCTACCCACTATTATAAATTTCGTATCAAATCACGATCACTATCACTATCACCCGTCTACTTATTACATCCTCTCGGTGCGCCAATTCCCTTTTAAAGCTCGGCTTCGTACAGCCGAGCAATGAATACGGGTTGTTTTGTGCCAGCGGCTGGATACGTCCCGCATTCGTGGCAGGGACGGGGGCTTACCCGGGCCGAGATCCCACGCACCACCTCGGCGTGGAGCCATCCAATGTCCCGATCTCGACCTGCCGGCACGTCTCAATAGAAAGTGGTCGCCATGACGACCCTTCCTATCGGGCTGCCAGCTCCGCCTAGTGGAGCACGGACGCGGCCGTTCAAAGCGCGGCCCGGCGTGGATCGCGTACGGCGGTTCTTTCGAAACCGCCGTGGTTCGGATCCCCGCTGGTCCTCGCGGCACGCGAAGCTGCCCGACGCGCACCGAGGGCCCGATTCGGCTATAAGTCGTTCTAACCTCTAACCCGGTTACCGTCGATGCCTGACCTGGATGCTTACACGCATACGCTACCCCTTTCTTGCTCATACCTCCAGCCGTTTCCATGCTCCTCGTCGTACCTTCTCTTACACACCCAGGTACACTCATTCCACTCCCAGCCTTGGTCACACACCTGACCACCGAACACTTTGGCACACATTCGTTGGTCGCACACCTCACCAACACACCTCTTCGCGCCCCTTCCTCGGTCACCTCCTCTGTGACAATCACAGGTGTGCCCTCACTCGCACACCCAACCACGTGCCTCACTACCAATTCCAGCGTGCATTCCCACACACGCTCTACCATTCCAGGTGTGCTTCCTTTCTCACCTGTCACCACCAACTCACGCTCCGTGTCACTCGTACTACTCCAACCTCCACTCTTGACAGCGCACTCACCCTTACTCCCGACAGCGCACTCTTTCCTCATGCACCTGTCCGTTACACACCTTTCTCGCGCACACTCTTGCACACACTCTCCCGTCACACCCTCTGTAACACTTACCACAGGCGTGCATTCTTCCTTGCCTTTGACATCGCACTCTTTCCCCATGCCCCTGTCCGTCACACACCTTTCTCGCGCACACTCTTGCGCACACTCTCCCGTCACACCCTCTGTAACAGTTACCACACCGTGCTTCCATGTGCTCCCTCGCACACGCGCTACGACCGACTCACTCTCGCCAGCACACTCATTCCTCGGCGTGCACTTTTTCCTCACACACCCCAGAGTCGGACTTTCTCGCACACCTCCTTTTTCGCACACCAGACCTGTCGCACACTTCACCAATGGCCTCTCACGAACACCCGGGTCCATCTCGACCCCCAAGCTTCTTAAATCCCCTGGCGCATCATACGCACGACCATATTGGTCATCACTTACACCGGGTCCTCTTCCTCTTCGCTTCTCCTCCATCACCTGCGAATCCCTCATCCGGTTAATGAGCACATCATCACGATCCAAACACAGACTTTGGACCAATTATTTTACCTCCTCTTATATCTCTTTCTTATCCTCTCTCCGTCGCTTCTTAATTTCGCTCACCCCTTCTTCCACTTCTTCTAATTTCTGCTTCACCTCTTTTATGTCCCGGTACGTCTCCTCAAGCTCATCCTCTAAGGCTACCTTGACCGTTTCCATGTGCGTCCTCACCTGCCGGTCCTTCGTCTCCATTACCTCTGTCACCTCGTCCAACCTCGTTGTCCGTCCCTCACGTACCATCTGACATTGCCTCTTTGTCGCTATCAAGTCGTTTTTTATGTCGTTTTGTGTCGCTTTTAACCCTCCTAATACCGCAGTGTTCCTTTGTACCTGCTCCACTAACTCAGTCTGTCCCACCGTCAGCTGTTCCACCTCCTGCGTCAGGTCCTCTATGCCACCTTGCAATTTTACAGTCCCCTTTCTCACCTCCTTCTCCATGTGCTCCTTACAGTGCCTCACCTCCTCGCGCACTCCTCCGACCTCCTCACTCACACCTCTTCTGATCTCTTCTCCCATCACTTGCATCTCCTGCCCAGATGCCACCCTCATCTGCTCCATTTCCTCCCTGTGAGCATCCAATTTAGTTTCTACCCCCATTCTGACCCCCTCTATCTGCTGCCCCATTTGTTTAACTTCCCTTTCCGCTTGGTCCCTCATGTCCCTCAATTTGCCTTCCATACTGTTTTCTAACCCCTCTAACCCCTTTTGCATCCCTTCCATTTGATTCTCTTGAGCGGCCATTCTGTTTTCTACCCCCATTAACCCATTCTTTACCTCTTTTATCCCATTGTCTAACGCCTCACCGGTACCCCTCGCTTCGTCCCTCATTACCCCCATTTGGCCCTCCAATCGCTCACCCTGAGCTTCTATACTGTTTTTCAAACTTCCAATTTGGTCTCCCATTTGTCCCATAAGGGCCCTCATTTGCAGGAAAAAAAGGTTTGAATCCACCAACGGCGCTGCTACGGTCGCGGGCGCGGTCGCCGTGGCCATGTGCGAGGCGCCATTTTGCGCGCCCGTAACCTCGTGCGCGACGACGCTATTTTGCGAACCTGCCACCCTCACTGCTTCGCTCTCCTCATGTCCCTCAATTTGGTCCTGGATCGACCCTGCCTCACTCTCCTCTACCGGAACCCAGCCGTCTTGATCCGCCATAGCGCGACTTTCAAAATTCGGGTTTTTATTTTTGTAAAACAAAATCAAATTTCGCCGTTAACAATTTCGAGCGCGTGAAACGCGCTTCGGGTCCGATCTCACTCCTCGACACCAATTGTTACACTAATAGTACAATTGGTGTTCCAAAATTTGGGCCTAACAAATTTAGTCCCAGGTCCGAATCCAACTCCTGACAACCAATTTGTTACAGACGCGGTTTTAGATGTTAGTTTACCGAGCGGTTTGGTATTACCGCATCCGCACAGTTACTCCCCGATTATAACCCTATCCCGCCCGATTCCACTCGACGTTGACTAAGTCGCGCTATGCTAAATCAATGAAGGAAAGGACACAACGGCTGGGATAAATGCAACGACACAAGGGGTACAGTTCTCAAGACCTCCGGAGGAGGATATAATATTGGTGATGCAGAAACGGGTAGATTACACGGTAAGAGGTAAAGCACAGCAAGATGGGCACTTAGACACAGTCTTATCTTATTCCCGACAGACGACAGACAAACGGGACAAGACTGACTTACACGGGGATTGATGGCGGGGAAGGACAGGCAGTCGATAGCTCAAGGTGCACCTTGGCTCAGGGGCAGAATCAACACGGTCCGGTCCAGAGATGCGGGGAGGTATTGTCGCGCTCGGAGGTGGCGTCCTTTTCTCTCCAAGCTGAGGCGCATCTGACGTCACCTCCCTCCCTGCGCATGCCCAGCGGGGAGTGACACGCCCTCGGCTCGTTAGCTCCGCCCCAGATGGAATCGGTCCACCGCTTCTATTGGGTGCGGGGGGTTACCGGGCTCCGCCCTTGACGAGGAGCTGACAGCGAGCCCCTGCGTGGTAACCCCGTTGGAGCACATGTTCAATGGCGGCTAACCAAGCCGGAGTGAGGACGCACACTCCCTGCGCCGCCGCCGCTGTTGTTGTAGTTGTTGTTGTACCATGAGGAAGAGCTGCGGGGAGGTATTGGGAGGTCCTAAACTTTCTAACGGTGCCATACAATCACATTCTGGTGCAACGAAGAGTCAGAATTAATGGAAATGAGTCCTTAACTGACATAGACTAAGAATAACTAGCAAGATGTCCTATAGTTGTCTACGTGAGATGCGGTGAACCTGGATGCGACATCTAATGGGGGAAATAGGGGAAGGTCGGTTCTACAGAGTGTTGTTTACAGAAAATGGGACTAGGGAATGGGGGATTGGGGATAGTTGGGAAGTATTGGGGAAATAGGGGAATATTTACAAGCGGATATGGATGGAGGCCAAATCCCATATCCGCAACAATATATATATATATATATATATATATATATATATATATATATATATATTGTAACATGCTCCTCCCTAAAACCCCCTGGTCACGGTGCACCTCCGAGCAGCGAGAGGAGTCACGGCAGAAAAATGTGTTATTCTCTATGTGTTACATATTTATGTGAATGTATGTGAATTACCATTCAGGTCTTTGCTTATCCATGTTTAGTAGATTAAGGGTTGTTGTGGTTGGAGGGTCAGGAGCCCTTCTGAAAAGTGTCCGGAAACGGAAGTGACCGGAAACGGAAGAAGAAAAGACGAGGAAGAAAAGCGACGAGTATTCTTCTTCCTCGCCCCGCTCCGACGAAAGGTGGGATCGACCTTGCGCTGCGTGGAAAAGCGGCGTTCCGAAGCCCGTCTGGCGAGAGGAGTTACCGGGACGTGTACCTGCCCGGTGGAGACGTCAAGTTGACGTGGGGCCGTGCATCGACCCCGCGTCTGGCACCGTTCGCGGCACCGTCTAAACAGACGCGTGCGGGTCGCACGTTGGGGCCTAACGCGCCTTGCAAGCGGCGTGGGGCTTTTGGCTTGCTCTACCGTACCCGCTTCGCGTGGCCACGAGGGGCTGCAGCCACGGTGCCTGGTACGATACCTGCCCGGTGGAAAAACGTCCACCCGGGGTTCGTTCAACCGCCCGAGTGCGGCGACGCCGACCAGTATCTTGGTCAGGAGGGGCCCAGAGACATTGTGAGGGGCAGAGACCAAAAGGGGGTCGTGAGTACCGAAGTGAACACACATATATAAGATGGCCATCTTAATCATATAGGGGATTGATTGTGGATTGGGAATTGTTGATGGTTGTTTGCTATTGATTGCTCGGGGAAAATCTCCGTGGTTGTATCATTGAAATTGTATGGTGTCATTACCATTGAAATATATCCTTGAACATCAGTTTTCTCTTGGGTGGAATTCATATGGATTGCGTGGCGAAAGCGCATATATAATACAACTTTCTGGCGAAGTTCCTCTCACGGTCCGGGGGTCACCGAGACCAGGTATTCACCGAGGGGACCACGTACCAGAATTGGGGGCTCGTCCAAATTACGATTTGCGTATTCGCAATTGGGTCTACGTCCGGGATCTAAAAGTGTATTTGTATAAAATAATAAAATAATATTTTTATTAATTAAAATTTATTAATTAAGTATTAATGGGAAATTTTTTGGGGAAATTGGGGTAAAGTCTTGGGTAAAGGTTAACAGGTGTTAACGATAGTCACCATGGCGTTTGTGGCACAGAACTTTGCGGTAACACCGAGTGAGGCACAGTTCCGAGCGTTACTAAAGTCGGACCTCTTGAAATTGGCCAAACATTTTAACTTGGAGGTCCGAACTAATTTGAGGAAGGCAGAGTTGCAGGCCACGGTGATACAATCTGTGGTGGGATTAGGAACATGGGACGAGTTAGCCTGGGAGTGGCTACCCGAAGAACCAGAAGACGTGGAGCTCCGGAAACTGGAGTTGCAATTACGGAGCCAGGAACGGATCAAAGAAGAAGAAAGGAAAGCAGAAAAGGAAAGAGCAGAAGAGGAAAGGAAAGCAGAAAAGGAAAGAGCAGAAGAAGAAAGGAAAGCAGAAGAGAGGAGAGAAGAGAAACAAGCAGAGGAAAGGAGAGTGGAACGAGAACTCCAGGAAAGGTTAAAAGAAGAAGAAAGGAAAGCAGAAGAGAGGAGAGAAGAGAAACAAGCAGAGGAAAGGAGAGTGGAACGAGAACTCCAGGAAAGGTTAAAAGAAGAAGAAAGGAAAGCAGAAGAGAGGAGAGAAGAGAAACAAGCAGAGGAGAGGAGAGCTGCAAGGGAACTCGAAGCAGAGGAGAGAAAAGCAGAAAGGGAATTAAAGGAACGTGACATGGAGCTTCAGCAAGAAATTAAATTCAAGGAGCTGGAGTTAATGAGAGAACGGGGAGAGGCACCACCCTTGCTGATGGGGTCGACACCTAACCAGAAAACCTGGGATGTGGGCAGACATGTGAGGCTGGTTCCACCGTTCAGTGAAAAGGAAGTCGCGAAATTTTTTCCACACTTTGAGAAAGTGGCTCGACAATTAAACTGGCCGGAGGAGGCCTGGACCATACTAGTGCAAAGTGTGCTGGTGGGGAAAGCTCAAGAGATTTATTCGGCGCTACCAATGGACCAATGTGCAGATTATGAGGTACTGAAGAAGCACATCCTCAAGGCCTATGAGTTGGTTCCGGAAGCTTACAGGCAAAAATTCAGGAATGCCAGGAAGAGGGAGAGTGAGACCCATGTGGAGTTTGCCAGAGTGAAAGAAAACATGTTTGATCGGTGGTGTGAGTCAAAAGGAGTCGGGAAAGACTTCGAAACATTGCGTGACTTGATCCTGGTGGAGGAATTCCAGCAGTGTGTCCACGAGGACATCAAAGTGTACCTGCAGGAAAAGAAAGTACCAAAGTTGTGGGACGCAGCCACCATGGCAGATGATTATGCCTTAACCCACCGAATAGGGGTCCACGAACCTAACTCCTCGCCTAGATCTCCGCAGGGGAGGTGGGGAACAGCAGGTGCGGAGAACGACCATACATGGCGGCGGCCTCGAGATGATTATGGGGACAACTATGATACCCCACCTGTTCGAAATCAGAGGGATGCGGGCCCAAGACAAACTTATAGTTCAGGGGGCCCGAGGCAGACCACAAGTTTTTCCTCCAGGCCTACTTGCGCTTTTTGCAAGAAACCTGGACACTTGATGTCCAGTTGTTACCGCATGAAAAGCGAAGACCCAGAGCGGAGTCCGACTACTACGACTCCAAACGCAATGGCCATTGTGAGAAATCGCCATCAAAAGGGTTACCAACCATTTATTTCAGAGGGGTTTGTGTCACGGGATGGAGCCTCGACTAACCGGAAACCGGTTAGGATATTGAGGGACACAGGGGCACATCAATCTTTAATGCTTGAAGGCATTTTGCCATGGTCCGAGGAGACGGCAACGGGGGATAGTGTTCGTTTACAGGGGATCGGGGGCGGTGTTAGTGCTCCCCTTCATGTCATCCATTTGGAGTCCGATTTGGTGTCAGGACCGGTCACCGTCGGTTTACAAGCCACGCTTCCTGTAGAGGGTGTATCTGTGGTTATCGGGAATGATTTGGCCGGGGGTCAAGTTTATGGTAACCTGAGGGTTGGTAAAGAGCCCAACAGGGCTCATTCAGACAGCAGCTCATTCAGCAGCTCATTCAGATCAAAGATCAATGGTGAACCCACACCAATTGTTACCAAACAACAAATATTGTATTAATATCACACAAGAATAACAACACAAAAACAATAGTAATCAATTGTACAACAAATAGTATATCATTCCTATGATGGTACCATCAGGTTCGTACAATATATCACACTGTGCTCCAAGTGAGCGAAAAGAAGAAGATTCCCAATGTCTCTATTCCCACATCAAGCCAAAGTCGTAATCCGGTATCCAGCCAAAGTCGTATTCCGGCATCAAGCCAAAGTCGTATTCCGGCATCAAGCCAAAGTCGTATACCGGCATCAAGCCAAAGTCGATCCGCTCCAGCGATCGTCAGAACGATGTCCAATCGAGACCAGAATCCCGTTCGGATGACAGCCACAGCCACGCGGCCAAAGCTGCACAAAGGTGCCCTCAAGGCGATGGGGAAATCCAAAGGCGCCCTCCAGGTGACTGAGAAATCACACCCTCAGGTATGGACGTTTCACGGCTCCAAATCGGCGACCCGCAGATTTACCTTCCAAATCCACGTTACACACACACCAGATAAACGTCTGAATGCGGTGAAAACGGCTGAAACGAAGCAAAGAAACCTTGCGTGACGCGCAAAGCGCGCGAGTCAAAATGGCCGATGGCCCGTTCTCGAGGCGTAACGGCCCGACGATGATTCTCCTCGGAATCCACCGCAAAACCTGACACGCATGTTGATCTGTGACAGCGATAAACCACTCTGTCGCAGGAATCCCTTTCCTGGGAAACCCAAAGTTCACTCGTGACTCTTGCTCGCCAACGTTCACTCCAGACCGCAAAGCAACTATGCTTCTTCTCCAACTCATGCGCTCCGCCCTCTTTTTCTTCTCTTCCTCTTCTTCTTCGTCGTCCGGTTCCGGTTTCATGTAAAACATTAACTTTTTTACCTTTTGAAAATAGCAATATCTATTTCCCTCAAACGACAACAATAATAGTACATGGAATCAAAAATGTTTACAGTGGATGAAAACCACAACAACGGAAGTGACGAATCCGTAACACTTCCCCCCCTCAAGAAAGAAAGTTTGAACATAGTGAAAAGTTTCTTTGCAGGCAAAAACTCTTTTAACAAACAAAAGTAAAACTCACACCCAAATCATCAATTCCCGTGAGCAACGATAATTAATATTTCCCAAAAATAAAGCAACAAAACTTCCAAACAACCTACAGAAATTCCAAAGTTAGTTCACTCTGGACAAAGCATCAGCAACGACATTGTCCCTGCCATTTACATGCTCAATTTCCAAGTTGAACTCCTGCAAAGCCAAACACCATCTCATCAACCTCTGGATTTTATTTTTCATTTTTTGAATGAAGGTTAAAGGGTTGTGATCAGTGAAGACTTTTATAGGAAAGGTAGTAGTTCCCAGATACACCTCATAATGCTGAAGCGCTAGCAGTAGAGCAAGGGTCCCTTTTTCCACTGTGGCACAATTTGCCTGGTGTTTGTTAAACTTTCTGGAGTAGTAGCACACCGGGTGATCCACTCCATCCTCATCTTCCTGTAGTAGAACTGCCCCAACCCCTCCATCACTTGCATCAATGGCCAACTTGAAAGGTGCTTGAAAACCGGGGCTACTAGGACAGGAGAGCTCATTAATATTGCTTTGACGTGGGCAAAGGCAGCTTGACATTTGTCATCCCAAACAAACTTGGTCTCTTTCCTCAGCAAATTCGTTAAAGGGGCTACCACATCAGAAAAATTCCTGCAGAACCACCAGTACCAAACAGCCATACCCAAGAATCTCATAAGCTCCTTCTTCCCTTTTGGAACTTGGAAGCGATCAATGGCTTCTATCTTGCTGTCACCGGTTGTACCTGACCCTGACCTACTACATGGCCTAGGAACACCACCTGTGCCTTTACAAACTCACTCTTAGATAAGTTGATGGTCAACCCTGCCTCAGTCAGTTTCTTGAAAAATGCATGGATTTGTTTCATATGATCTTCCATGGTCATGGTGTGGATGATGACATCATCCAGATAAGCCTCCACCCCCCTCAAGGTCTGCAATAAGCTTATTAATCAGCCGTTGAAATGTAGCAGGCCCGTTTTTCAATCCAAAGGGAAGAATCTTGTACTGATACAACCCATTTGGTGTGACTAAAGCCGAGATTTCCTTGGCTCTATCAGTAAGAGGAATCTGCCAATACCCTTACAGCAAGTCAAACTTAGTTACAAATTTAGCTGGGCCTATTCTATCAATACAGTCATCAATCCTCGGGATGGGATATGAGTCGGTCTTGGTCACTGCATTAACCAGTTTTAAATCCGTACAACAGCGAAAACTGCCATCGGGTTTTGGAACCAACACACATGGTGAGCTCCATTCACTGCTGCTTGGTTCGATGATGTCATTCTCCAACATATACTGAACCTCCTTCTGAAGATACTCCATCTTCACAGGGTTCATCCGATAGGGGTGTTGCTTCACAGGAGTGGCTTCCCCCACCTCAATATCATGATATACCAAGTCAGTACTACCAGGTACATCTGTGAACAAATGTGCAAACTCAAAGATTAGGCTGGACAGTTGTCCTTGTTGTTCCCTCGTCAAATGACCTAATTTCTCATCTAAATGACTCAACACCTCTGTGTTCGTCAATCTGGGACACTCCTGGTCATCAAAGTTATCAAACTTCACACTGGCGTCAACTTCTGGATTCTCTTGCACCCCGACTACAGGCACGACAGGTGAGACAGGAACCATTTCTTCCACAGGCTTCCTCTCATGATATTTCTTCAGTCGGTTGACATGACAAAGCTGCCGCTTTTTCCGTCGGTCGGGAGTTGTCACCACGTTATCTGTTTCATTAACCCTCCTTTCGATTGCATAGGGACCAAAATATCTAGCCTGTAGTGGCTGGCCTGGAACAGGAAGCAACACTAACACTCGGTCCTCAGGACTGAAATTTCTTATCTGAGATTTCTTGTCATGTCTCACTTTCATTTTATCCTGTGTCACTTTCAAGTTTTCTTCTTGCAACTTCACAAGCCTTTGCCAATCTGTGCCTAACCGTTGACACATACTCCACCACTGTTGACTGTGACTCCTCCTGTAGCCACTGTTCTTTCACTAATTTCAACGGTCCTCGCACTGCGTGTCCAAGCACAAGTTAAAGGACTGAACCCCAATGACTCCTGAACAGATTCCCTCGTAGCAAACAACAATAAGGGTATTCCTTCATCCCAATCCTTGTCACATTCAAAACAATACGTTCTGACCATATTCTTCAATGTCTGGTGAAACCTTTCCAAGGCCCCTTGGCTCTCGGGATGGTAAGTACTTGATCTTACTTGCTCCACTCCCAACAGGTGTAGCACTTGCTGAAAAAGCGTTGACATTAAATTGGAACCCTGATTAGACTGGATGACCTTAGGTAGGCCAACCAAAGTGAAAAATTTAATCAAGGCCTTCGCAATAACTGCCGCAGTAATTTTTCTAAGAGGCACTGCCTCTGGGAACCTTGTGGAAGCGCACGTGATGGTCAACAAATACTGATGTCCAGCCTTAGTCTTGGGTAAAGGGCCTACACAGTCAATAATGACACGGCTGAATGGCTCTTCAAAAGCTGGGATGGGTTTTAAAGGTGCGGATGGGACTTTCTGATTAGGTTTTCCCACCAGCTGGCAAGAATGGCAAGATTTGCAGAACTCCGCCACATCACGTCGCAATCCTGGCCAGAAAAAATGTACCAATATTCTGTCACAGGTCTTGTTCACTCCAAGGTGCCCGGCCAAAGGTGTCTCATGCGCCAAACTCAATATCTCCTTCCAGTACGGCGGTGGCACCACAATTTGGTAATGAACTTTCCACTCATCGTTTGCTGGCTCTCCGGTGGTCTCCATTTTCTCATGAGTATTTCCCCTTTCATGAAGTAACCAACAGGTATCTTCATAGCCTCTTCCTCTGTAACTGCTTTACCAATTAAACTCCGGATCTCCGAATCTCCGTATTGTTCTTCAACAAGTCTCTTTCGGACCATCACCGTTTGCTCAACCTCGCTCCCAGATGTCTCCGACGGACACTCCATTTCCTCTTTGGTTCCAGATGCCACCTTTTCCTTAAGTTCCTTGATGTCACTCCCTTTCCTATTACCTCTTTCCGAATTTTCCTCCAATACCTCTGAGGAACCCAAATCCACATCGCCTCCCTTCTCCTTCTCTTCAGAGCGCTTGCTACCCATAGCACGAGTCACTGCACAGGTTGGAAAGATACCCGGAACTCCTGCTCTAACTGTGCGGTGTTATTTTCCATACTGGGGTTTTCAACCAACATTGGATTACCAGAAACTTGACCACCGGCCAAATCATTCCCGATAATAAAATAGATTCCCTCTACAGGAAGAGTGGCTTGTAAACCTACGGTGACCGGTCCTGACACCAAATCAGACTTCAAATGGATGACATGAAGTGGAGCTTTAACATAGCTCCCAACCCCCTGTAATAGAACACCAACACCAGTTGCCATCTTCTCTGACAATGGCAAAATGCCCTCAAGCATCAAAGATTGATGTGCTCCTGTGTCCCTCAATACCCTAATAGGTCTCTGGTTAGTCAAGTCTCCATCCAGTGACACAAACCCCTCTGAAATAAAAGGTTTATAACCCTCTTGAACAAGGTCGTTCTGTGATGCCGTAACTTTGGCATGGGAACCTTCACAATGCGCTGTCCTCCAAGGACGATTTCTCGCATTGACCAATGCATTCAGAGTTGTACTAGTCCGACTCCGCTCCTGATTTTTCCTTTTCAGTGCGTAAAATTGGGACATCAAATGCCCAGGTTTCTTGCAAAAAGCGCAAGTAAGCCCGGAGGAAAAACTCGTGGTGTGCCTCTGGCACCCCGGAAGATAATTCTGTCTTGGAACTGTAGTCTTCTGATCCCTACAAGTCGCGGTATCAGATTTGTCCGCATAGTCATCTCTAGGCCGCCTCCATGAATATTTGTTCTCCGCACCTGATTTACCATAACTCCCCTGGCTAACTCTCGGTGGGAAGTTAGGTTTGTGGAACCCCATCCTGTGTGTCAAGGCATCGTCATCTGCCACGGTTGCTGCCTCATACAACTCTGGTACTTTATTTTCATCCAGATGTATTTAATATCCGCGTGGACACACTGTTTGAATTCCTCCACCAAGATCAATTGTCGCAACAGTTTGAAGTCTTTCCCAATCCCCTTCGAGTCACACCACCGATCAAACATGGTTTCCTTCATTCTGGCAAACTCCACATGGATCTCACTCTCCCTCTTCCTGGCATTCCTGAATTTTTGCCGGTAAGCTTCAGGGACCAATTCGTCGGCTTTGAGAATGGTTTTCTTCACTATCTCATAATCTGCACATTGTTCAATCGGTAAAGCCGAATAGATTTCTTGAGCTTTACCCACCAAAACACTTTGCACTAACATAGTTCAGGACCCCACAGGCCATTTTAGCATTTGAGCCACTTTCTCAAAGTGTAAAAAAAACTTGGCTACCTCCTTTTCATTGAAGGGTGGAACCAGCCTCACATGCCTACCAACATCCCAAGTGTTCTGACTAGTTGTCAAACAAGCCGGTAGAGATACTACTTCTCTCCATTCTCCCATTAATTCCAGCTCCTTGAGTTTAAGTTCCTTCTGATACTCCATGTCACGTTCCTTTAACTCCCTTTCGGCTCTCCTTTCCTCTGCTCTTCTTTTTTCTTCAGCTCTCCTTTCCTCTGCTCTTCTCTCCTCGAGTTCTCGTTCCTGTTCTACTCTTCTTTCCTCGAGTTCCCTTTCAGCTCTCCTTTCCTCTGCTCTTCTCTCCTTGAGTTCTCGTTCTTTTTCTGCTCTTCTTTCCTCGAGTTCTCGTTCCTGTTCTGCTCTTTCCTTTTCTGCTTTCCTTTCCTCTGCTTTTAACCTTTCCTGGCTCTGCAGTTGCATCTCCATTTTCCGGAGCTCCACAATTTCTTTTTCCTCGGGTAACCAATCCAAGGCTACCTCTTTCCATATTCCTTGTCCCACCAGAGATTCTACCACCAATGTCTGCATCTCTGCTTTCTTCATATGAGCTCGGACCTCCAAGTTAAAATATTTGGCCAATATCAAGAGTTCCGATCTTTTTAACGCTTGGAAATGTGCCTCATTAGGGGACGCCGCAAACCTTTCTGCATCAACACCATGGTGACTATTAGTTAACACCTGTTAACCTTCTCACAAAATTTTTCCAGGTTTTTTTTTGAAAAATTTGGGAATGTTAGAAAAATTCCAAATTTGGGAATTTTGGGAATGTTAGGGAATTCTATCCTGGAAGAATGTTAGGGAATTTAATCCCGGACGAGGATGTTAGGAATTTTGTCAGCAAAGACGAGCCCCCAATTTCAATTCGGGCCAATCCCGGATGAGCCCCCAAAATCTGTTACGTGCTCCTCCCCAAACCCCCTGGTCACGGTGTACCTCCGAGCCCCGAGAGGAGTCACGGCAGAAAAGTGTGTTATTCTGTATGTCAAAGAACAATGGTGAAGCCACACCAATTGTTACCAACCAACAAATATTGTATTAAGATCACACAAGAATAACAACACAAAAACAATAGTAATCAATTGTACAACAAATAATATATCATTCCTATGATGGTATCATCAGGTTCGTACAATATAACTCACTGTGCTCCAAGTGAGCGAAAATAAGAAGATTCCCCATGTCTCTATACCCATATCCAGCCAAAGTCGTATTCCGGCATCAAGCCAAAGTCGTATTCCGGCATCAAGCCAAAGTCGATCCGCTCCAGCGATTGTCAGAACGATGTCTAATCGAGACCAGAATCCCATTCGGATGACAGCCACAGCCACGTGGCCAAAGCTGCGCAAAGGTGCCCTCAAGGCGACGGGGAAATCCAAAGGCGCCCTCCAGGCAACTGAGAAATCACACCCTCGGGTATGGACGTTTCACGGCTCCAAATCGGTTTCCCGCAGATTTACCTTCAAAATCCACGTTACACACACACCAGATAAATGTCTGAATGCGGTGAAAACGGCTGAAGCGAAGCAAAGAAACCTTGCGCGACGCGCAAGGCGCGTGAGTCAAAATGGCCGATGGCCCGTTCTCGAGGCGTAACGGCCCGACGATGATTCTCCTCGGAATCCACCGCAAAACCTGACATGCAGGTTGATCTGTCACAGTGATAACCACTCTGTCGCAGGAATCCCTTTCCTGGGAAACCCAAAGTTCACTCGTGACTCTTGCTCGCCAAAGTTCGCTCCAGCCCGCAAAGCAACTATGCTTCTTCTCCGACTCACTCGCTCCGCCCTCTTTTTCTCCTCTTCCTCTTCGTCTTCGTCGTCCGGTTCCAGTTTCATTCAAAACATTAACTTTTTTACCTTTTGAAAATAGCAATATCTATTTCCCTCAAACGACATCAATAATAGTACATGGAATCAAAAATGTTTACAGTGGATGAAAACCACAACAACGGAGTGCCGAATCCGTAACAATATTTATGTATATATATATATATATATATATATATATATATATATATGTATATATGTATATATGTATATATATATATATATATATGTATATATATATATATATACTTATATATATATATATATATATATATATATATGTATATATATATATATATATATATATATATATGTATATATATATATATATATGTATATATATATATATATATATATATATATATGTATATATATATATGTATATATATATATATATATATATATATATATATATATATATATATATATATATATATATATATATATATATATATATAGTCACGCAACCGCGATTAACACCACAGTTGCGGATGGCCAATTGCGAGGCTTTAACTCCCGAGGCGAAAACCCAATAGCGGATTCCAAATCAAGCACTTAAAGTTAAACGCGCGGAGTGGCGGGACACAGCAAAGCTCCGCCGCCTTATCGATTAAAATCAAACACCCAGGAAACTGCGTTCAGATATATACAGAAAATAATACAAGGATTTATTAATGAAAAGTAAAGGCAGTGAAAAAGCCCGCGCCGCTAATAACTCTAATCAGAAGCCTAAATTGGGATCCCACACACAACAGATATCAAACACGATACGAGGGAGATTATGAATTACAAAAGAAACACGTCACGTCATGTACAGTGTACGCGGAGCCCGGGCTTATCTGTCTCTGTCGTCTTCTTGTAACACGGCCGCGCTCAGCCGCCACCAGGCCTTCTCCAAGCTCCGATCCTCTCGCCGCCCACGAGGTCGGTGCACCAATCTCCAAGGCACCCAACGCAGGCCAGCGGCTCCACCCAAGATCGATCCCCACACGAAGCACGAAAAGCCAGGAACGGGGAGAGCGCAGGTGTGACTGCATGTCTCATCCTTCCAACTCGCTCCGGGACTGGTCTCAACTCAACTCCTCCGGCTCAACTGAAGTGAACTCTCTGCGGGAGTGCTGGCAGCCAACTCTTCTGCAGAGCTGTTCTCAACTGCTGCGCAACTAAGAGCATGAACCACAAGAGACCAAAAGCTGCACTGCCAGATGCCAGAGAGGCAAGAGAACAAGAGCCAAGAGAGCGTTCGGCGCTCCCTTAAATAACCTCGCTGGTGACGTCACGTCCCTTGGTGCGCCACCCCAATCAGTGCCCTCCACCGAATCACAGGCCTGTAGTGTTGTGATAGCGCGTGGCACTCGAGCCCCAGCGGAGGTGTAGCTGGCTGCGGCCATCATCGGCAGTGTCCTGGCCTGGTTTCCTGTCCGTTTGTTCCGAAGTCATTGTCAGGGAAAGGAATTATTTAATGTTGCGCTAGGGACCTAACTAATGTTTATGTGGTCTGCAGTGCCATAATGGACAAAGGTTTGACGACTAGGTGAGACTCACAGGGGCGTTACCTTTAATCCCTCACGACCTAACACTCGAATCTCCAGGTAGATCCACAATCATACATCTTACCCCGACAAATGCCTAAACATCAAGAACTTATTACATGTAGAGTCCCTGTCACGACAGTCGAATACCTACCCATACAGATCTACCTAGCTCTAGATGTTGCTCTACAAAATTCATAACAATATATATATAGATATATATATATATATATATATATATATAATTATATATATATATATATATATATATATATATATATATATATATATATATATATATATATATATATACTTGGCATTTAATATGGAATATTTTTTTTGTAGGGGTGAACTTCAGTTTCAAGATGACTTAGAACCAAAAGTTCATTGGAATTATGTTGAAATTATTCCAGATTTTGTTAATGTGACCCTTGAAAGAAACAAAAACCACATTTGACATTTCGAAGCAAATAAATTGATCCTTGAAAGTGATGTTAACTGATATCGAACTCAATTCACGGACAGTACTGTGTTAAACTTCTGTACGTTTTCCAGAAGTATCTCTTTATTTTGCACATTAGCCAAAAAAAATTTCAACAAAAACAAAAGCTAAATTATGACTGGGATGACGGACAGTAAAATTACAGTTCAGTACTTCGTGTAACCCCCACGAGCATTCAGGAGAGCACGTACACGTCGAGGCATGCTGTTCACGAGATTTGCCAAGGTTTGGACAGGAATGCTTGCCATGCAGTGACAATAGTCTGCTGCAATTCACGCACAGAGGTGGGCTGCTGGTCCAAGTTGTCGATTTGACGCGTTAATTCTGCCCACAAGTTCTCTATCGGATTCATATCCGGGGACATGGCAGGCCACTCCATATGCTCTACACCACGGTCAGCAAGAAAGTGTTGGATCATGCGAGCATGATTAGGCCGTGCATTGTCATCTTGGAAGATAAAGTTTCCTCGAAAGGCTGCACGAGCAAATGGAAGCAATGTTTCTTCCAGAATGGCCCTGTACTTCAACTGGTTCAGGTTTCCATTCAGAACAACCAGGTCAGTTTTGCCCCCTGCATGAAAAGCAGCCCAAACGGTCACCCCACCACCTCCAGCTTGGACTCTTGGCACTATACAATCTTCGTTGTGGGCTTCATGCACTTGTCTGCGCACTCGGACGCGGCCATCTTGACCAGACCAGAAATCTAGACTCGTCACTGAAGGTCACGTGATTCCAGTGTCCTGGCTGCCATTGACGGTGCTCTCTGGCCCACTGCAATCGGCGCTGGCTGTGTTGTCTGGTCAGGCGTGGCTTTCTCAGGGGACGCCTGGCACAATAGCCTGCTTGAACCAGTCGTTGGTTGACTAGCCTTCTGGATACAGGCACATTTGTCAGTTCCTGCCACTTAGCCCTAAGCCGATTAGCTGACTTGGTACAGCCATTGCAGACTAACCGGTGCAGCTGGCGATCATCTCTCCTTGTGGTTCTGCGTGGACGTCTTGGCCTCGATATTGGAGTAGGGACACCCCTCTGAGCATTTCGTTTCAGGATCTTTGACACCTGACCTTGAGTGATGCCATCCTGCCGAGCAATAGCACGCTGTTTCATGCCAGAATTTCGTAAAGCCACCACTCCATGACAAACAGCATTGTCAAGTTGACAGACCATCTCCAGAGGAAGCGGCAATAACTTTTGTAGATGTGCAGCATTTGTTTTCCACTAATACAGAACACAACAACCCTTATATACCCGATTGTGAAGCCAATCGTCAAATGTACCTGTCCTTACATTTTGTCACGCCACCTGTGATATAATCCTGTTATTGACTTCTTGCTGCGAAAGACAATCAGTGACATGGTTCTTTCAACAAAGACATCACCGAAGGGTAAAAGAAACTCACCAGATTGATATCATGAGTTCAGAAAGTAAACCCAAGTCAAGAAAAAAATATATTCCATAGTAAATGCCAAGTCTGTATATAATATATATATGTATGTATATATATATATATTGTTGTGGATATGAGAATGGTTTATTTTTTTTTTATTGTTGTTGTAAAAGGTTGTTGAAAATATCGCCCCTCCTCCCTCCGTTTGTGGTCGTATAAAGGTCAAAGGGCGTTCCCGTAGTTAGTTCCATAAAGCATACATGGAGGACACCATAATACCCCTGTTCAGTAGTTTATTTCCTTATTAAGTGTATTAGGGTAAGGCCTTGTCTTCCATTAAGATGACACTCCATTGCACCAAGTGAAATAAGATAGATTCCCTTTCATTCCCCATTCCCACTCCCAAAACTTCCATTGCCAAGCCTCAATTGCCAATTACATCCCCTCCAAGCCTCCATTGCCAACTGCACTGGGCCGTTTGTCAGGTTTGCTACAGCTGTGGGTTGCTGATTTCGCCCCAAACCACCATTGAACATGTGCTCGGGTCGGGGAAGAAAGGCGTGTCCCCACCTCGTCATAGAGGGGAGGAGTGAGTCAGCCCCACTCAACCAACCACGAACAAGGGGTTGGACTTGGAGAGGGTGTGGAGAGAAACATCTAGGAGGTTCGCGAAGGTTCAGGGGCGTGGCATATATAACCCGAAGAAGACGCCCCCGCCTCAATGAGTCCTGGAAAAAGCACGCGACGTCCACACAGCAGCAGCAGCGGCAGCCACAGCAGCAGCAACAACAGCAGCAGCCACAGCAGCAACAACAGCAGCTTGGGGCCTTGACAGCAGTTCTTGAGCAGGGCCACGAAGGAACGACGGCTGCTAAACGCGCCGATCGTGCTGCAGTACCCGTGGGCCTTCCTCTCCCTCCAGCCATTCACCTCCTGCCAGTCCTATCATCATTCCCCGCGTGAGTCTGTCCTTGTTTGTTCTGTCCCTGGGTTAATTAAGACTGTAGGTAAGCTAGCGTTGCACTGTGTCTCTAATATCTTCTGTACATTATTTTATTATCTTTCCTTCTTCCTTGGTTACTTTGAGCGTGTATATAGTAGGAATAAATTTAGTAGTATTTCCAACCTTTTTGTCTTCCTCTTCTTCTTCACATCCATGTCGCCTTTGTCTTTTCCCTATTGAATACCTGTGGCGCGATCCGGCCAACGTTCGGGAATTCGGGTTAGTCGGGGTAACTGTTCGGCCGCGGTGCCATCCGCTCGGCAAATCAACATCCTTATCCGCGGTCCGTAACAATTGGTGTCAGGAGTTGTGATTCAAACCTGGGACTAAATTTATTTAGCCCAAATTTTGGGACACCAATTGTACTATTGGCCGTAACAATTGGTGTCGGGAGCGGGAACGGACCCGAAGCGCGCTTAGCGCGCTCAAAATTACAAGCTGCTGAAATTCGTTTTAAAGAAAAACCCGAATTTTGAAATCGCACCATGGCTAGTCAAGGTGATCGGATGCCGGTGTGGGAACTAGGAGAGGGGTTAGGAGTAACCCAGGATCAGAGGGAGGAGAACAATGAGGAGGTGGTTGAGGAGGTTTCAGGCGCGCAAAATGGCGCTCTCGCACACGTGGTTGAAGGGACGCAAAATGGCGCCTCGTACATGGCAGCGAGGGCCGCGCCCGCTGCGCAAATGGCTGTGATAGATGTGCAAATGTCGCAGCAAATGGCTGCGCAAATGGACGCCTTTATGACGCGATTATTAGCGACGATGGGAGTGTCAAGGCAGGAACTGAACGAAGAGATGGATCGAATGGCCAGATTGAAAAAGGCGGAAGGGAACAGAGACCGCAGGTTGGGCGAGCAGGTCCCAGGGGTGCACGAGGAGGTAACGCGGGTCGAGAAGCGCTGGTTGAGCGAAGCGGAGGAAAGCGCGGGTAAAATGACGGGTGTAGAGATCGCGACCCGGGGTATGGGGCAGCCGGCGACCGCTGAGGTAGGAGAGAAAATTTTATTAAAGCCAGCGGTCGTTGTGGCGAATAAAGAAAAAGCAGTAGTGGGTATAATTAAAATTGAAGAGACGACGGAGGTAGCCCAGGAATTGGAGGAAGGAATGGAAACTGCTCAAAGTCTGAATGCACATCCTGATGCCGTACTTGCTAATCCTTATAAAGATTTGCAGGTGCGCGTGGAGAAGGGAATCCCCCAGGTGAGTCGTGCTGTGTATTGTGCGGGGAGATTTTGCAGGAGGATGTTTGACGACAAGAGAATTGTCGCGCAATTGGGATCGAGGAAGCACCCGGGCGTTGGTGAAGGGTCGTGTGTGAAAAAAAAAGTGTGCGTCAAGGGGTGAGCGTGTTACGAAGCACGAGTGTGAAACCGAGTGCGAGCGAGAATGCACGTCGGGGTGTACGGAGTGTGACACAGGGAGTGAGAGCGATACGGAGTGTATGGGCGAGGGTGAGAGTGACCCGGAGAGTGGGTTGGTGGTGGAGCGGGTGCGAGAAAGCACGCTTGGAATGGTTGAGGGTGCGCGAGGAAGCACACCTGAGTTGGTCGTGGCGTGGGTGTGGGAGAGCCCATGTGAGCGCGTTAGTGGGTGGATGCAAGAGTGCACGCCCATGGTGAGTGGTACGGAGTACGTACCGAGTGGGGAGAGTGCGCTAGACGGTGCACGAGGTGTGTTAAGGGAGTGTGCGAACGGAGAGTGTGCGCGAGAGGTGTGGTGTGTAACAGCGAGTGCGTTGGTGGAATGGACGGAGTGTGTGGAATGTACGGACGGCGTTGGAACGCCGGGTTTTGTGAGTGTGAAACGGGTCGCGTATGCAAGTGAAGCATCGACATTGAACGGGTTAGCGTTTAGGGCGACGGATAGCCGATGCGAGCACTCGGGGCGCGGTGCGCTTTGTTGGATGCCAGGCCCGGCACGGATCGATGCTGCGTCGCTTCTCTTCGGAGCGTCGTTGCCGATTCGGGCTTGGCCCCGCCCCGCACGGTCGAGTCCGGGCCTTGTCGGGCGAGTCGACCGGTCCGGTTCAAGGGCGAGTGGGAGGAAGCGGAACGGTGCCCCCTCGCGGGGACGGGGTTCCGACCGGGCGAGCCTCAGCCATCGGGCCCGGGACCGCAAGGTACCGAGCCGCGATGATGCGTGGAACCTCGGCCCGAGCATGCCGGATGGATCCAACCAAGGCGACCAAACCACCCGAATTCATTGCTCGGCTTTGCGAAGCCGAGTTTTAATGACGTGGCAACGCACCGAGGCTCAGATAAAGCGGACTGTGATGATGATGATGATAGTGTTTTTGATCCGAAATTTAGAAAAGTGAATAGAATTGGCAGTAATTGGAAAAATTTTCATTGGTTGGAATTTGGAGAGCAAAATTGATAGTAGAAGATGCCCGATGTGGTGGGATGGCAACTCTGCCATCTCTCACACCGGGGCCAAAGGAGCACTAGTTATGGGGTTTATGGCAGCGAAAACTAGCCCGGGAGGGTTAGGATATAATGATAGGGATCTAGAGAAGATGACCTTAGGTAACGTTAAGATTAGGTAGTGACAATAATACCTGTAGTGGGGACGCAGGTAAGTTAGTGTGGATGATAATGACGTGGTATGTGCTTAGTTTAAAGGGAAGACGGGGAGCACTAAGTTAGCAGGGCAACAGGTAGTTCAGATGATGCTGTGTGTGAGGAAGAGGTGTGATTGCACAGGTGTGCAACTGAACAGGTGTGTGGAGCAGTGTTTGAGGGAGTGATGGTGATGTGTGTTGTGTTGACCAAATGGTCCAGGAAGGAAGGAGGGTGCAGGTGGCACCAGGTTTGATTGCAAAGGTGTGCAACGACAGGTGTATGGAGAATGGTTGTATGGAATAAATGGTATGGAGTATATGGAGTATTGGAATGGATGGTCGTGGAGTGAGTATGATGGAAACTGTGGAGTGGAGTAGATGGTGCGGAGGTGTGAATGGGGGAAGAGTGGACCCCCATCACGAATACCCGGGGAGGGTAGTGTAAGTGTTAGGTAGAGGGTATAGGTAAATTGTGGTTGGATATTGGCATCTGTGGTGCGAGGTGAAAGAATGGTATTTGGATGGGTGCATTAGTGACGTGGAAATGGCTGGGCGTGTGGCCTGTTAGTGTGTGTAGTTGGTTTGGGCACTCCACCACTGTGAGGATGTCGGCCAGGTGAGGCCGCAGGTGGGCTCTGGGAGCCGGTAGAGTTGTTGTGGATGGGGCCCGAGGATCCGCAGGACGGACCCGGGTAGCCCAGTGCCAGAGGGCACCGAGGGGTGACAGAGCCAGGAGGGGCCTTCCCCAGGAGATAGGTTAGGTTAAGGAGTAGGTAAGCTCGGGTGGCAACTACAGTGGTGGAGGTGTGCAGGTGGGTAGACCTGCTGGGAGAGCTACACGCCCCAGCCCAGAAATTGTGCAAGGGCACCGGGAGATGAATCGGGGGAGTGAGACCCCAAATTGAGAAGCACCACAGTTTGGTCAATGGGAATTGGTTTTTTAGAACCCATAGTGTAAGATGGCCAATGGATTGGCAGGGAAAGACCCCGGGTAGTGTAAAGTGTATTAATGTCATTTAGAAAGTAGTTAGGATGAAAATCTCCTTGCACCATTTACATCCACTAACCTGGGATGACGTACTTCCACACCATGCCAGGTTGTTTTAATTATTTTTGATGCAAATGTTTGGATTGTGAGACGCATCATGACGTGGGTGTGACATTGTGCTGATGTTCCATCTCTGCCTCCTTATGAGGATTGATGATGAATTGGGTGATGGCAAATTTTGGTTATAGGGATTGTGGGAACGAATTTGGTGTAGAAGAGATATGGGGAGACGTGACAGTAGTGACGAATTTGTAAATGTGTAGATTTTGTACATATGGGGTAAGGGCAAGGGTAGAGTAGGTGACAGGGGGGGTGACGTACGGTAGGGATGAGCTTTCTCATTTCGCTCTCCGTACGCACTTCGCCTTGCATTGCCTTATTGATGTGTACCCTTGTGACCTTACCCCTCGCTCATCTGTCTTTTCCCCCTTTTGTCTCCCACATGAGGACCTGTGCGCCACTGGGCGCCGAGGGGAGCGTGCGTGAGTCCGCCATTGTGCGCCCGGAACTCCCAGAACCAGCTGTCTGCATCGATGCACCACATTATGGACCACATGTCAGTGGCAGAGCACCACTTATGGACCCCATGGGTTGGGGCATGGCCCCTCTGCTGGAACCGGCCATGAAGGCCCGAAATCTTGCTGGCGGACCTTGATCACAGGGCACCGATGCCCCACAGGTGAACCACACTAGTCGGCCCTGTGGGCCATAAATAAAGAAAATAAAAATGGACACGTTGGGTGCATTTTAATAGTGCAAATAGGCCGCCAGCAAAGAAGATGACAACATCAGGAAAATAGTAATAGCCAGCAGAGGGAGCCGAAGAGCAAGAGACCACCTGCAGGGTTAGGGGTTTGTTTGTTGTTTTTATTTTATTGAACAATGATGACTGTGCACCGATTGGTGCTTGAGGGTGTGTTGGTGCGTTTTGGGTGCTTTCAGGGTGCATCGATGCAGAGCAGACTGTCTCTCCCCCCCCCCCCCCCCAAAAGAACAATCACAGGTCCTGGGTTACGTTTTGTAAATAAAGTAGCGTCAATTGTAAATAATGCTCCCCACCGTCAATGTATAGTTTGAAGACCATTCCGCAATTCGGTTAGCTGTGGGCGTGAATCTGTTAGGCAGGGTGCAGTGGAGCAGCGGGACATATTTATTTATGTTTTAAAACTGTCGCACTCAGGGTCAGGTTAAATGTAGAGGGAACTACACCTACGTGCCACACTAAAAGTTAAAGTTATATGCCCGGGACGTGCCTAAGAGGAGGAGGGTGCAGTGTTGTGGATATGAGAATGGTTTTATTTTATTTTATTGTTGTTGTAAAAGGTTGTTGAAAATATCGCCCCTCCTCCCTCCGTTTGTGGTCGTATAAAGGTCAAAGGGCGTTCCCGTAGTTAGTTCCATAAAGCATACATGGAGGACACCATAATACCCCTGTTCAGTCGTTTATTTCCTTATTATGTGTATTAGGGTAAGGCCTTGTCTTCCATTAAGATGACACTCCATTGCACCAAGTGAAATAAGATAGATTCCCTTTCATTCCCTATTCCCACTCCCAAAACTTCCATTGCCAAGCCTCAATTGCCAATTACATCCCCTCCAAGCCTCCATTGCCAACTGCACTGGGCCGTTTGTCAGGTTTGCTACAGCTGTGGGTTGCTGATTTCGCCCCAAACCACCATTGAACATGTGCTCGGGTCCGGGAAGAAAGGCGTGTCCCCACCTCGTCATAGAGGGGAGGAGTGAGTCAGCCCCACTCAACCAACCACGAACAAGGGGTTGGACTTGGAGAGGGTGTGGAGAGAAACATCAAGGAGGTTCGCGAAGGTTCAGGGGCGTGGCATATATAACCCGAAGAAGACGCCCCCGCCTCAGATGAGTCCTGGAAAAAGCACGCGACATCCACACAGCAGCAGCAGCGGCAGCCACAGCAGCAGCAACAACATCAGCAGCCACAGCAGCAACAACAGCAGCTTGGGGCCTTGACAGCAGTTCTTGAGCAGGGCCGCGAAGGAACGACGGCTGCTAAACGCGCCGATCGTGCTGCAGTACCCGTGGGCCTTCCTCTCCCTCCAGCCATTCACCTCCTGCCAGTCCTATCATCATTCCCCACGTGAGTCTGTCCTTGTTTGTTCTGTCCCTGGGTTAATTAAGACTGTAGGTAAGCTAGCGTTGCACTGTGTCTCTAATATCTTCTGTACATTATTTTATTATCTTTCCTTCTTCCTTGGTTACTTTGAGCATGTATATAGTAGGAATAAATTTAGTAGTATTTCCAACCTTTTTGTCTTCTTCTTCTTCTTCACTCCGTGTCGCCTTTGTCTTTTCCCTATTGAATACCTGTGGCGCGATCCGGCCAACGTTCGGGAATTCGGGTTAGTCGTGGTAACTGTTCGGCCGCGGTGCCATCCGCTCGGCAAATCAACATCCTTATCCGCGGTCCGTAACAATATATATATATATATATATATATATATATATATATATATATATATATATATATATATATATATATACTAGCTTGGCTCAGCTTGGCTGTGCTCGCCTCACCAAGCGTCGTTACTAAGGAACGGGCATATTTTAGCTGAGGATAATGACTACCTGAGTTGCTGTGTTGTCATGATTTACACCAATCATAATACAAACAATTACTTTGCACAAATGTATTTGTTGTGTTTGTGATATTACATTTTTATAGGCAATTTCGGTTGAAGATTTAGGTTGAATGTTTTTTTTTCAAGAAAGAACCCCTCAGCACACACATAGGGGAGGGGTAGGTGCAGACTGGAAGTTTGGGACGATTACACCTCACCACCACGTAATTAAAAACACCTCACCACCAAGTAATTCAAAACACCTCACCACCAAGTAATTTATAACACCTCACAGCCATAAAACATGTAATGAAAACACCTCACCACCACAAAATTAAAAACACCTCACCACCACGAAATTGAAAACACCGCACAGCCATCAAACACGTAATAAAAACACCTCACAGCCATAAAACACGTAATAAAAACACCTCACAGCAATAAAACACGTAATAAAAACACCTCACCACCACGAAATTAAAAACACCTCACAGCCATCAAACACGTAATAAAAACACCTCACAGCAATAACTCACGTAATAAAAATACCTCACCACCACAAAATTAAAAACACCTCACAGCCATAAAACACGTAATAAAAATACCTCACCACCACGAAATTAAAAACACCTCACAGTCATAAAATACGTAATAAAAACACCTCACAGCCATAAAACATGTAATAAAAACACCACCACTACAAAATTAAAAACACCTCAGCCATAAAACACGGAATAAAAAACACCTCACAGCCATAAAACACGTAATAAAAACACCTCACCACCACGAAATTAAAAACACCTCACAGCCACAAAACACGTAATAAAAACACCTAATAGCCATAAAACATGTAATAAAAACACCTCACCACCACAAAATTAAAAACACCTCACAGCCATAAAACACGTAATAAAAACACCTCACAGCCATAAACCACGTAATAAAAACACCTCACAGCCATAAAACACGTAATAAAAACACCTCACAGCCACAAAATTAAAAACACCTCACCACCACGTCATTTAAAAACACCTCACCACCAAGTAATTCAAAACACCTCACCACCACATAATTCAAAACACCTCATCACCAACTAATTCAAAACACCTCACCACCACATCAATAAAACACCTCACCACCACGTAATTCAAAACACCTCACCACCACGTAATTCAAAACACCTCACCACCAAGTGATTTAAAAACACCTCACCACCAAGTGATTTAAAAACACCTCACCACCACGTGATTCAAAACCACCACAACCTTATTAAAAATACTTCACAACCACGGAAACAAAAGTTTGAGGGAGTCGTTAAGTGACAACACACACTCGTTAGCTCTTTCACAGACGCTTTAGCTCACACAGACACTTTAGCTCGTTAGCTCTTTCACGAGCCTCGATTCAGTATACAAAAAAAAAAAAAAAAAAAAAACTGCCCAGATGTGTAGATATGTAGATAAATGACTGTACCCGAGTTGCCGTTTTGTCATGGTTTAAACCAATCATAATTCAAACAATTATTTTGCACAAATGTATTTGTAATATACGTGATATCACATTTTATAAACAATTGAAGTTGAAAAAAAAAATCTTTCCCAAAAAAATTCCAAAAAACAAAATTGTAACATTTTTCAAAAAAAATACCCGTAGGACATACCGACGGGAGAGATATGTGCATACCAGAAGTTTGGTACGATTTCATAAAAGTTTGAGAAAGTAGTTCAGTGACAAGACAACACAACACAGGACAACACAGGACAGGACAGACGCTGCATATATATATATATATATATATATATATATATATATATATATATATATATATATATATATACACACAGACTTGGCATTTAATCTGGAATATTTTAATTTTCTTGACTTGGGTTTACTTTCTGCACTCAGTATATCAATCTGGTGAGTTTCTTTTACCCTTCGGTGATGTCTTTGTTGAAAGAACCATGTCACTGATTGTCTTTCGCAGCAAGAAGTCAATAACAGGATTATATCACAGGTGGCGTAACAAAATGTAAGGACAGGTACATTTGACGATTGGCTTCACAATCAGTTATATAAGGGTTGATGCGCTCTGTATTAGTGGAAAACAACTGTTGCACGTCTACAAAAGTTATTGCCGCTTCCTCTGGAGATGGTCCGTCAACTTGACAATGCTGTTTGTCATGGAGTCGTGGCTTTACGAAATTCTGGCATGAAACAGCGTGCTATTGCTCGGCAGTATGGCATCACTCAAGGTCAGGTGTCAAAGATCCTGAAACGAAATGCTCAGAGGGGTGTCCCTACTCCAATACCGAGGCCAGGACGTCCACGCAGAACCACAAGGAGAGATGATCGCCAGCTGCACCGGTTAGTCTGCAATGGCCGTACCAAGTCAGCTAATCGGCTTAGGGCTGAGTGGCAGCAACTGACAAATGTGCCTGTATCCAGAAGGCTAGTCAACCAACGACTGGTTCAAGCAGGCTATCGTGCCAGGCGTCCCCTGAGAAAGCCACGCCTGACCAGACAACACCGCCAGCGCCGATTGCAGTGGGCCAGAGAGCACTGTCAATGACAGCCAGGACACTGGAATCACGTGATCTTCATTGACGAGTCTAGATTTATGGTCTATCGCCAAGATGGCCGCGTCCGAGTGCGCAGACAAGTGCATGAAGCCTCCAACAAAGATTGTATAGTGCCAAGAGTCCAAGCTGAAGGTGGTGGGGTGACCGTTTGGGCTGCTTTTCATGCAGGGGGCAAAACTGACCTGGTTGTTCTGAATGGAAACCTGAACCAGTTCAAGTACAGGGCCATTCTGGAAGAAACATTGCTTCCATTTGCTCATGCAGCCTTTCGAGGAAACTTTGTCTTCCAAGATGACAATGCACGGCCTCATCATGCTCGCATGATCCAACATGTTCTTGCTGACCATGGTGGAGAGCATATGGAGTGGCCTGCCATGTCCCCGGATATGAATCCGATAGAGAACATGTGGGCAGAATTAACACGTCAAATCGACCTCTTGGACCAGCAGCCGACCTCTGTGCGTGAATTGCAGCAGGCTATTGTCACTGCATGGCAAGCGATTCCTGTCCAAACCTTGGCAAATCTCGTGAACAGCATGCCTCAACGTGTACGTGCTGTCCTGAATGCTCGTGGGGGTTACACGAAGTACTGAACTGTAATTTTACTGTCCGTAATCCCAGTCGTAATTTAACTTTTGTTTTTGTTAAAAAAAATTTTGGCTAATGTGCAAAATAAAGAGATACTTCTGGAAAACGTACAGAAGTATAACACAGTACTGTCCATGAATTGAGTTCGATATCAGTTTACATCACTTTCAAGGATCAATTTATTTGTTTCGAAATGTCAAATGTGGTTTACGTTTCTTTTAAAGGTCACATTAACAAAATCTAGAATAATCTCAACATAATTCCAATGAACTTTTGGTTCTAAGACATCTTGAAAAGTAAGTTCACCCCTACAAAAAAAATATTCCATATTAAATGCCAAGTCTGTAATTCAAAACTCCTCACCATCAAGTAATTTAAAAAAAAACACCTCACCATCACATAATCCAAAACACCTCACCCCCCCCCCCCACCCCCACGTGATTTAAAACACCTCACCACCAAGTAATTCAAAACACTTCATCACAAACTAATTCAAAACACCTCACCACCACATCATTCAAAACACCTCACCACCAAGTAATTTAAAAAAAAACACCTCACCATCACGTAAATCAAAACACCTCACCACCACGCGATTTTAAAAACACACCACCACATAATTCAAAATACCTTACCCCCACATGATTCAAAACCACCACTACGTAATGAAAAGCACTTCACAACCACGGAAACAAAAGTTTCAGGGAGTAGTTCAGTGACAACAGACACTGCCCAGATATGTAGATGGAAAGATAAATGACTGTACCTTAGTTGCTGTTTTGTCATGGTTTACATCAATCATAATTCAAACAATCATAATGCACAAATATATTTGTAATATACGTGATATTACATTTTATAAAGAATTGAAGTTGAAAAAAAAAATTCCCCAAAAAAAAAAAAAAATGGGAGAGATAGGTGCATCCCAGAAGTTTGGTAGGATTTCACAAAAGTTTGAGGGAGTAGTTCAGTGACAACACAGGACAACACAGATATATATATATATATATATATATATATATATATATATATATATATATATATATAGATATAATATACAATATATCTTTCCGACGACAATATATATATAAAACTGAGAAATAGTAGAAACTCCACAGTACGAGCAGGGCGTCTCATTTGCATTAAATAAATAATCGGGAGATTAAATCGGACGCTAGTGTAGCTTCAGGACGGTCGATCTTTAATTTTCGACAAGCTTTCGATCAACAAAGGTCATCTTGTAGCGACCCATGGGTCCCCCAAGCAAGACCGGCATCAGAATCTCCTTGCTCCAGCCGGTGACGTCACCGGCGGGGATCCCCGGCGCCAGAGTGGCTGGTCACGTGACCGCCAAAGCGTGCCGCGCGTGCGGGTATAATGAGCTACACCTGTGGATCACGTCGAAGCACGCCTCGCTTGAGAGGCGTGGCTTTCGGTTTCAGTTTGGGTTTTTGGTTTTGCTTTATAAGGCAGCCCGATAAACGGGCTTTTTAGTGTTCCCGAGTTGGTTTTACGAATAAACATCTTCTCGGACGAGTTTGTGCCTTGCCACCCTTTTATCCGTATTCTGCTGGAGTCCAGACTCCTTCAGTCTTCTTATTCTACAGAAGAAGTACTGTCCTGGTTGTTCTGAATGGAAACCTGAACCAGTTCAAGTACAGGGCCATTCTGGAAGAAAGTCGCCGACTGGGCATCCTCCGTCGTGCGAAGTCCTTCCTCGGCACACCTGAGCTCCTCACCACATACAAGGCTTTCATCCGCAGCTCAATGGAATACTGTTCTCCCCTATGGGCTGGTGCTCCTGCCTCACACCTGGCTCGGCTTCACGCTGTTGAATCCAAAGCTTTCAAAATCATTGGAATCTCCCGCGATGAAGCTATCTCTGAGGGCCTTTCACTCACTCACCGCAGGCAGGTAGGTGGTCTTTCTGTCTTCTACCGACTCCTCTCCGGCCTTGCTCCCCCAGCTCTCTCCGTGCTCTGTCCCCCAAATATTCCTACAGGTCGCACAAGATCTGCCAGCAACCCTCTGATGGTTAAACTGCCGAAATCTCGGCTCTCTGCTCACCTTCACTCTTTCATTCCTCTTTTCTCCCGCCTGTGGAACAAACTCCCACACTCCCTTCAATCCCTCTCCTCCCTCCAGGTCTTTAAAACAGCTGTTCACCACCATCTCTTATCTTCCCCCATCCATAACCTTGATCTTTTCTACCCCCACTAATTCACCCCAGATCCACCTTGTTTGAAATTCCAACTTATTTCCTGGAAATCCTGGCAGTGTCCATATGTTTATACCTCTCCCACCCCCCCCCCCTTCACATGCCTCCCCCCCTTCACATGCCTCCCCCCTTCACATGCCTCCCCCCCAAAGCCCTCTCCCTCCCACAGATCTCTCGATGTCTCCATGTCTCTCGGTCCCTGCTCTCAAATGTTGTGTTTGTGTCCTTCCCCCTCTCTCCCCATCTTGTCTACCGCTCCCGATGTTATTTGTTTTATGTGTCTGTTTGTCTTTCTGTGTGATTAATTTTCGCTCTTTCACGAGCCTCGATCTTGTATACAAAAAAAAAGAAAAAAAAAAAAAAAAAAGTCATAAGTCTTACAAAAGAGAGACCTTTGTTGGTCGAAAGCTTGTCGAGAATTAAAGATCGACGGTCCTGAAGCTCCGTCCACGTCTGATTTAATCTCCCGATTATTTATTTAATGCAAATGAGACGCCCTGCTCGTACTGTGGAGTTTCTACTATTTCTCACAGTTATATATATATATTGTTACAGACGTGGTGGTGGATGTTATTTACCGAGCGGTTTGGTATGACCACGTCTGCACAAGTTAGCCGATTATACCCGAACGTTGACTAATCGCGCTACGCTAGATCAATGAAGGAAAAGACACACGGCTGGGATTAAAATGACACGACACCCGGGATACGGTTCTCAAGACCTCCGGAGGAGATTATATTCGTTCGGAAGGTTAGATTACAACTACAAGAGGGACAGCAAAGGAAGGTAGGCACTTAGACACAATCTTATATTAACCCCCAACAGACGACAGATAGACGGGACAAAAGGCGACTCACACGGGGATTGATGGCAAGGAAAGGCAGAATCGATGGCTCCAGGTGCACCTGGGCTCAGGGACAGAATCGACTCGGTTCGGTCCAGAGATGCAGGGAGGTCGCAGCGCTCGGAGGTAGTGACTTGCTCTTCTTCAAGCTGGGGGCGCATCTGACCTCACATCCGGTGAGTCGCTTCGTATATCCGGCGGGGAGTGACACGCCCTCGGCTCGTTAGCTCCGCCTCGTGGAATCGGCACGTTGCTTCTCATTGGGTGCGTGCGGGGGGTTTACCAGGCTCCGCCTTTGACGAGGAGCTGACAGCCAGCCCCTTTGTGGTAACCCCGTGGAGCGCATGGTCATGGCGGCTAACCGAGCTGGTGGGAGGACGCACACTCCCCCCCCGCGCGCCGTGGTTGTAGTTGTTGTTGTAGCTGTAGTTGTTGTTGTTGTTGTTGTTTGGGGAAGAAGATGGAAGGAGGGATGGGAAGGTCCTAAACTCACTACTGGTGCCATATAATCACATTCTGGTGCAACGAAGAGTCAGAATTAATGGAAACGAGTCCTTAACTGACATAGACTAAGAATAACTAGCAAGATGTCCGAAAGTTGTCTACGTGTGATGCGGTGGACCTGGGCACGACATTAAATGGGGGAAAAAGGGGAAGGTCGGTTCTACAGAGTGTTGTTTACAGACAATGGGACTAGGGAATGGGGGATTGGGGATAGTTGGGGAGTATTGGGGAAATAGGGGAATATTTACAAGCGGATATGGAGGCCAAATTCCATATTCGCAACATTGCACCCTTCTCTACCCTCGGGGCGTCCCGACCCGATAAATTTTTTACCTACTTTAGTGTGGCACGCAATGTAGTTCCCTCTACTATTAACTCTACCCTGAGTGCGACAGTTTTACAGATATTCACAAATGAGTAAATATGTCCCCCTGCGACGTTGCACCCTTCTCCTCACAGAAACACACCCACAGGATAACCGAATCCGGAAAGAATCCTCAAACTAAACATACAGCCGGTAGGGAGCATTATTTACAAGACTACGCTGATATTTACACTACGATCCAGGACCTGTTTTTGGAGGAACACATGCAGATGTTATGCATAGAGCACGCATGCCAGCATCGATACACCAACCCACGAGTGCTCTGTGGCCTACGGCCTTTAATAACGTGCAGAGCACCCTTTCCAAACACCAAAAGCACCACCCCATCACACAGTCAGCACCATCCGGTGCAGTCACCATTGTTCAATGAATAAAAATAAATTCAACAACCCCTAACCCTGCAGGTGTCTCTTGCTCTTCGTGTGGTGCACTTGGCCTTCTGGCTTCTTTCAAAAATAAAGAAAGGCGCCAACCGCGTCCATTTCTGTATTGTGGCCTTCAGTGGTGTCAACTAAAAGTGGTTCACCTGTATGGCATAGGTGCCACGTTGACCCATAGGTCCATCCACGGGTGGTGCATGGCCGCAAACGAACTGCGGTCCATTGTGGGTGGCCACCAAAATTGCGGTCCATATGGTGTATCGATCCAGGCAGCAAGCAGCGAAAGTGCAGGCCAACAACTGCGAAGCCAGCACCTCTCTCTCCTCTCTCTCTACCCCAAAGCCAGATCCTCGGAGGTGGGAGACAAAAGAAGCAGACAAGTGAGTAAGGTGGTAAGGGCGCAAAAGTGCACGCAATATAAGATGATGCACACTGGGGGCACATGGGAACCAGGTGAGACAGGTACGTTCCTATCGTACGCCCCCCCCCCCCCCCCACCAGGTAACCTACATGGCCCCTCCCTTACCCCTTACTGTATCCACACAACACAACACTACCCATAAACATCTACTTTACAAATCAACAAACATCCCTACTGTCTTCCCCGTTCCTCCCATAAACCAAATTCGTCTTCTCTCCCTCCTAACCAATCAAATTTGCCATTTTCAACTTTCATCAAAATTTGCCATCTCCAACTGAACATCAAAATTTGCCATTACCAATTCATCATCAGTCCCTCCTAGGGAGGGAGAGATGGAATCACCCCAATGTCTCATCCACGTCGTGATGCGTCTCACAAATCCACAGCAGTCCCTACTTCCTGCAACAGAACAAAGAAAACACAGGTGTGGAGTCATCATCATCACCACAGGTAAGTGGCTGCGTATGGTGCGACAGGTTCATCAATCCTAACTATTTCCTAAATGACTTTAACAACTTTACACTACCCGGGGTCTTTCTCCGGCCAAACCATTGGCCCTCTTACACTATGGGTTCTAAAAACCAATTCCCATTGGCCAAACTGTGGTGCTTTTCAATTTGGGGTCTCACTCCCCCGATTCATCTCCCGGTGCCCTCGCACAATTTCTGGGCTGTGGCGTGTACCTCTCCCAGTGGGTCTACCCACCTGCACACCTCCACCACTGCAGTTGCCTCCGAGCTTACCTGCTCCTTACCCTAACCTAACTACCTGGGGAAGGCCCTCTGGCGCTCTCCCCACTCGGTGCCCTCTCTGGCACTGGGCTACCCGGGTCCATCCTCCGGATCCTCGGGCCCCATCCACAACTCTACCGGCTCCCAGAGCCCACCTGCGGCCTCACCTGGCCGACATCCTCACAGTGGTGGAGTGCCCAACCAACTACACACACTAACAGGCTACACGCCCAGCCATTTCCACAACACTAATGCACCCATCCAAACATCATTCTTCCAACCGCACCACAGATGCCAATATCCAACCACAATTTACCTGTACCCTCTACCTAACTCTTACACTACCCGCCCCGGGTATCCGTGATGGGGGGTCCACTCTTCCCCCATTCACACCTTCGCACCATCCACTCCACTCCGTACCACTTACTCCAACTCTCTCCACACACCTGTACTTGCACACCTGTGCTCTCACACCGGGTGCCACCTGCACCCTTCTCTCCCCAAGCGCATTCGCGCTGATCCACAACACTCACTACTCATACACTGCTCCACACACCTGTCCAGTTGCACACCTGTGCAATCACACCTGTTCCATCCTCACACACACACGGCATCATGTCATCTAACTACTCCCCTCTGAAACTTGCGCTTCCCAGTCGTCCCTTTAAACTATTGCGCTCCCTCGTCATTATCATCCATACTAATCTACCTGCTTCCCCACTACAGGTATCAGTCACTAACTAAACTTAACGTTACCTAATGTCATCTTCGCTAGATCCCTACCAATATAACCTAACCCACCCGGGCTAGTTTTCACTGCCATACACCCCATAATCTATTGCGCATTTGCCCCCCTATGGGAAGGGTGGCAGGGATGCCCCCCTTACCCATCGGGCCCATCGCTCACTACCAATTTTGCACATCAAATTTCAACAAATCAAAAATTTGGCCAATCACTGCCCATCATCTGCCAATCACTACTGCCAATCCCTTGCCAATCATCAAATTTTGTTCTTCTCTAATTTTGGGTCCAAAACACTAACCTCATCACCCAGTCTACTCACTAATACCTCTCGGTGCGCCAATCCCTGTCCAAAGCCCGGCTTCGTAAAGCCAAGCCATGAATGCGGGTTGTTCTGTGCCAGCGGCTGGACACGTCCGGCACTCGGTGCAGGGGCGGGGGTTTACCCGGGCCGAGATCCCACGCACCATCTCGGCACGGAGCCATCCAATGTCCCGATCTCGACCTGCCGGAATGCCTCAACAAAAAGTGGTCGCCATGACGACTCTTTCTATCGGGCCGCCCGCTCAGCCTAGTGGAGCACGGACGCGGCCGTTCAAAGCGAGGCCCAGCACGCACCGAGGGCCCGCTTCGGCTAAAAGTCGCTCTAACCGCTAACCCGTTTAACGTCGATGCTTCACCTGCATGCTTACACCCCGCAGCCCGTTCCTTGCTCACACATCCAGCCGTGCCCATGCTCCTCGTACCTTTCCTTACACACCCAGGTACACCCTTTCCACTCACAGCCTTGGTCACACACCTGACCACCGAACACTTTGGCACACATTCGTCACTCGCACACCTCACCAATACACCTCTTCGCACCCCCTCCTCGGTCACCTCCTCTGTGACAATCACAGGTGTGCTCTCATTCGCACACCCAACCACGTGCCTCACCACCAACTCCAGCGTGCATTCCCACTCACGCTCTACCATTCCGGGTGTGCATCCTTCCATCCCAGGTGTACATCCTCGCTCACCTGTCACAACCAACTCACTCTCCTTGTCACTCTCACTCCTCTCACCTCCATTCTTGACAGCGCACTCACCCTTACTCTTGACAGCGCACTCTTTCCCCATGCACTTGTCCGTCACACACCTTTCTCGCGCACACTCTCCCGTTACCCCCTCTGTAACACTCACCACAGGTGGACACTCTTCCTTACTTCTGACAGCGCACTCTTTCCTCATGCACCCGTCCGTCACACACCTTTCTCGCGCACACCTTTCTCGCGCACACTCTCCCGTCACACCCTCTGTAACACTTACCACACCGCACTTCCATGTGCTCCCTCGCACACAGGCTACGACCGACTCACTCTCGCCAGCACCCTCACTCCTTGGCACGCACTTTTTCCTCACACACCCCAGAGTCGGACTTTCTCGCACACCTCCTCTTTCGCACACCAGACCTGTCGCACACTTTACCAGTGGCCTCTCACGAACACCCGGGTCCATCTCGACCCCCAAGCTTCTTAAATCCCCTGGCGCATCATACGCACGACCATATTGGTCACCACTTACACCGGGTCCTCTTCCTCTTCGCTTCTCCTCCATCACCTGCGAATCCCTCATCCGGTTAATGAGCACATCATCACGATCCAAACACAGACTTTGGACCAATTCTTTTATCTCCTCTTTTATCTCTTTCTTATCCCCTCTCCGTCGCTTCTTAATTTCGCTCACCCCTCCTTCCACTTCTTCTAATTTCTGCTTCACCTCTTTTATTTCCCGGTACGTCTCCTCAAGCTCATCCTCTAAGGCTACCTTGACCGTTTCCATGTGCGTCCTCACCTGCCGGTCCTTCGTCTCCATTACCTCTATCACCTCGTCCAACCTCGTTGTCAGTCCCTCACGTACCATCTGACATTCCCTCTTCGTCGCTATCAAGTCATCTTTTAGTTCTTTCTGTGTCGCCTTTAACCCTCCTAATACCGCAGTGTTCCTTTGAACCTGCTCCGTTACTTCTTTTTGTCCCTCTGTCAGCTGTTCCACCTCCTGCGTCAGGACCTCTATGCCCCCTTGTAACTTTACAGTCCCCTTTCTCACCTCCTTCTCCATGTGCTCCTTACAGTGCCTCACCTCCTCGCGCACTCCTCCGACCTCCTCACTCACCCCTCTTCTGATCTCCTCTCCCATCACTTGCATCTCCTGCCCAGATGCCACCCTCATCTGCTCCATTTCCTCCCTGTGGTCATCCAGTTTGGTTTCTACCCCCATTCTGACCCCCTCTATCTGCTGCCCCATTTGGTTAACTTCCCTTTCCGCTTGGTCCCTCATGTCCCTCAATTTGCCTTCCATGGTGTTTTCTAACCCCTCTAACCCATTTTTCACTCCCTCTATCTGATTCTCCTGGGCAGCCATTCTATTTTCTACCCCCTCTAACCCCTTTTGCATCCCTTCCATTTGATTCTCTTGAGCGGCCATTCTGTTTTCTACCCCCATTAACCCATTTCTCACCTCTTTTATCCCGTTGTCTAACCCCTCAAAATTTTTGTCTACCTTCTCACCAGTACCCCTCGCTTCGTCCCTCATTACCCCCATTTGGTTTCCCATTACCCCCAATTGCTCACTCTGAGCATCCATCCGGTTCCCCATTTGCTCACTCTGAGCCCTCATTTCCTCCCTCATTTCCTCGCTATTCTGGGCCATAAGGGCCTTCATTTGTATGAAAAACAAGTTCCAATCCACCGGGGGCGCTGCCACGGTCGCGGGCGCGGTGACCAGCGAGGCGCCATTTTGTGCGTTTGCTACCCTCGCTGCTTCGCTCTCCTCGCGTCCCTCAATTTGGTCCTGGACCGACCCTGCCTCACTCTCCACTACCGGACCCCAGCTGTCTTGGTCTGCCATAGCGCGACTTTCAAAATTCGGGTTTTTATTTCCGTATAACAAAATCAAATTTCGCCGTTATAATTTCGCGCGGGAAACGCGCTCCGAATTGATTCTACTACAAATTTGGGCCTAATAAATTTAGTCCCGGGTTCGAATCCCACTCCTGACACCAATTGTTACAGACGTGGTGGTGGATGTTATTTACCGAGCGGTTTGGTATGACCACGTCTGCACAAGTTAGCCGATTATACCCGAACGTTGACTAATCGCGCTACGCTAGATCAATGAAGGAAAAGACACACGGCTGGGATTAAAATGACACGACACCCGGGATACGGTTCTCAAGACCTCCGGAGGAGATTATATTCGTTCGGAAGGTTAGATTACAACTACAAGAGGGACAGCAAAGGAAGGTAGGCACTTAGACACAATCTTATATTAACCCCCAACAGACGACAGATAGACGGGACAAAAGGCTGACTCACACGGGGATTGATGGCAAGGAAAGGCAGAATCGATGGCTCCAGGTGCACCTGGGCTCAGGGACAGAATCGACTTGGTTCGGTCCAGAGATGCAGGGAGGTCGCAGCGCTCGGAGGTAGTGACTTGCTCTTCTTCAAGCTGGGGGCGCATCTGACCTCACATCCGGTGAGTCGCTTCGTATATCCGGCGGGGAGTGACACGCCCTCGGCTCGTTAGCTCCGCCTCGTGGAATCGGCACGTTGCTTCTCATTGGGTGCGTGCGGGGGGTTTACCAGGCTCCGCCCTTGACGAGGAGCTGACAGCCAGCCCCTTCGTGGTAACCCCGTGGAGCGCATGGTCATGGCGGCTAACCGAGCTGGTGGGAGGACGCACACTCCCCCCGCGCGCCGTGGTTGTAGTTGTTGTTGTAGCTGTAGTTGTTGTTGTTGTTGTTGTTTGGGGAAGAAGATGGAAGGAGGGATGGGAAGGTCCTAAACTCACTACTGGTGCCATATAATCACATTCTGGTGCAACGAAGAGTCAGAATTAATGGAAACGAGTCCTTAACTGACATAGACTAAGAATAACTAGCAAGATGTCCGAAAGTTGTCTACGTGTGATGCGGTGGACCTGGGCACGACATTTAATGGGGGAAAAAGGGGAAGGTCGGTTCTACAGAGTGTTGTTTACAGACAATGGGACTAGGGAATGGGGGATTGGGGATAGTTGGGGAGTATTGGGGAAATAGGGGAATATTTACAAGCGGATATGGAGGCCAAATTCCATATTCGCAACAATATATATGTATGTATGTATGTATGTATGTATATATATATATATATATATATATATATATATATATATATATATATATATATATATATATATATATATATATATATATATATACATATATATATATATATATATATATATATATATATATATATATATATATATATATATATATATATACATACATACATACATACATACATACATACATACATATATATATATATATATATATATATATATATATATATATATATATATATATATATATATATATATGTCGGTGCGGGTTTGTTATTGTGCAAACTCTGTTATAAATGTAGTATGAACTGTTATTCGTAGTTAATAAAAAAAGGTTTTTTGCTTCGCCATATTTTAAAATGAGAAATACATGCTTCCCCTCGCAAGCCAAATGGGCCTGTCGTAAAACTCTATGTGGGGCGTGAGCCCCTCCCCCTTGATGTTTTCTTACCATTTGACCAAGTATAACCAATTATATGTTTGGTTTGATTGTTTACTGTATCCTTTTAATACTTATATTCTTTCCATGTTCTCTGAAAGCTGGCTCTACCCTTATATGAAGTTAAATGCTTTACAAACCTTTGCCCTGTGTTGGCACAATCCCTTGTTCCCCACACTACGGCCTTGGTTGCACTTTGCTATCTTTCTGGCCTCTGCCAATTTCCTGTATGTTGGCTCATCTGTGACTGTTCACTCCCTCTATACATTCCCAACCAAAGGACATATGTTACATTACTTTGTTGTTTGAAATGCCTTTGAAGCATTATATACTTTATGTGATTTCATGCCTTGTAATGGCTTGATCTCTTTACCTATTGAAATCCAGAGTTTGTTCCCATACTGTGGTCACAGCTGCAAGCTGCTATGCTATACTCCTCCAGGTTCCCAATACTCCTTATCTCCTTCTTTCCCTTCAAACCTCAATGATTTCCCTTCAAGCTTCAATGATTATGATATTGAAGGCAAAACCCTTGCCTGGCCTCGGACTTCCTTAACTAATTGAACAACAGGGACTTAGGTGGGGGCCATGTGAGTCCGCCCTTTGTCTCCTGTCCTGATGTTAAACCACACCCCTATCTTTCATATATATATTGAAGCCCTGATCAAACCTTTTCAGAGCATCTTGTTGTAGTGTTGGTCATTTTGTGTGAGCTTCCTGCGACATCCTGTTTTCCGCAAGCTTGTGTAAACGAGTTCTAATAAATATATCCGTTGCTCCTTCTCTGAGTCCTCTGAGTCCCAAGTCTTAAGTCCCATTCCGACATATGGTGGCAGCAGTGGGATCAGTCTGTGCAGTCCGGGACGCGGTCCCAGGCAAGTGAGTGGTGAGACCAGCTGGCAATTGATCCGGGTCAGGTGAGCTGTGGTTTTCTTTTGTTTTTTCCTTTATAGCCTGGGGGCCAGTCCAAATTGTAACCCACTCTCTTGCTCGGGTGCCGTTTGTTCCGTTCCCTGCTCGAACCTGATCCACGAACCTAAATTTAAATACGGACCGCTTGGGTCCCGAAGCAACTGACTGTTTATGGACTCGTCAGGGTAACGTTACATAAGGGGAAGTGCCCCACGTTGGGCGCCCGAGGGTAAGGGGGTAATAGATTTCTGGGTTGTGAGGGTAAGCATAAGGGCGGCGTCCCAATCCGAGGCCTACCCAGGAGACATTGGAATTCTAAAGTAAGGTTAGAAGTATTATAAGGGCGTAGGACACCAGGAAAGGTAAGGTACGGTTAGGTTAGACAGCTGTGTAGGCGGGCGAGCCTCTCAGGAGTTAGGCAGACGGCCGTACCTCGTGCAGGCGGGCGAACCTCGCGGGTACAAGGCTACGTCGGTAAACTAAATTTTCCTAGGATAGGTAATAAGACTGTGAAGGCGGGTGAACCTCTCAGAAATACCCCAGCATTTTTCATGTTTATGAGGCATGGCTATGACGCTGCGAGACCAGGGAAGTCATGGGTTGCGCTGACTAAGGATCTAGGTGAACCGTGGCCCAAAGGAGGGTCTTTTGCGCTGGAAAAATTGGACGTGTTGTATGGGACATTAGAAAAGTTAGAACAGGACACGAAACACTTCCCGCCTGACTATTGGAAAGTCTTTGGTTGGTGGAAGGAAGAAGCGTTGAAGCGACAGGCAAGGTCGAAACAGGCCAGCCTGGCCGGTGAGGTATTAAAACTCAAGGCCTGAGGAAACAGGCAAATAAAATGCAGGATGAAGCGGTTAAGGAAATAGAGAGGCAGGCTAACGTGCGACTGATGCCGCTCGTTGAAAATCCAGACCCCGCGGTAAGGGAGGTAGTAACCAATCTACCCTCCCCAGCCCCAGACCTAAGCCCTGTCCCGGGGTTTCAGGCGCCACCTATCCTTTCTGCGCCCCCGCCACCACCTCCCTGCAACCCCGCTACCATCGCACCCCAGTTACCCCAGGGGCCGACACCCCACGGCACGAAGGTCGTTACCCCCCAGAACCATCCGAGCCAGGGAAATCCGTTTGCACAGCTCGGGGCTAACGGGATAAATAACGGGACCGATATTGCAGGGTTCCCGCCACCAATGGGACAGGAAGGGGTTATACCCCTCACTGGTAGGCTGTAATGGGAACGAGACCCCCCAAACTACCCCATTGGAATGTCAGGAAATAACAGAAAGGAAAACATTGTGCCCCTTACAAGTTATTGGAGTTAATGCTCAAGGTCAGGGGGTTCGAGAAAGGGTACCATGGAAAGAAGCCGCTTTAACAGTAATGCGGGAAAGGATTCAACATTTGCTTATCGATGACCCACGACAGATAGTACCAACCATGTCGAATTGGTTTTTAACCGGCGATTGCGACTATCGAGACATAACCCATATGGGAGTATCCGTGCTCCCACCCAAGGTATGGGAAAGGGCTAGACAAAGAGCACAGTGGCCGATGGAGGATCCAAGGGCGGCAGGAGCGGGCCAGATAACACAAGTACAATGGGAGGATCTAAAGGTCCGGTTGCTAGAGTCCATCGAGCTGGCGCTGTTGCCAGCAGGAGGTCCGGACTGGGGAAAAATCGGGGCCATAAAACAAAAGGCAGGAGAATCAATTGGAGATTATCGGGAAAGGTTGGAAAAGGCCATCGCGCGCTGGGGAGGACTGGGTCCGATGCAGCTGGTAGGGCTACCCCAACCATTGGTAAACCAATATCTGATAGAGGGGCTCTGGCCGGCATTAAAGAAACAGGTACAGTCCGTCCTTTTCGGCTGGAAGGGAATGACAACCAACGATTTATGCGACAAGCTGGAACAATGCCCGGGCTCCTCCTTGGAGGAGAAGAAGGACATTAAGGAGGAAATATTGCAAATGTATGTCCAGGAAAAAAGGGCTCAACTTAATCAAAATAAAAGGGGGGATCGGAGTCAGAGCCACATACGCGATCAGTGCCAGAAGTGGGGGCCCGTCCGGGGTTATGAGGACCCCTGGAAGGATTGGCCTTTCTATAAGGGCCAATCCCCCAACGGAGAGTGGGCCCACCATGAACGCAACGACTGCGACGATTGTACCGACCAAGACCATGGACGAATTAACATGGACGAGATAAGACAATAATGGACAATACCACCCCCTCTTCCCCCTCCTCCTCAAAACCCTCAAATATGGACCGTACCAGGGCCCTCTCCCCAAAATTGGCACCCACCAAGACCCCCTCTCCAAAACCCTGGACCACCCCCCAATAGTTGGACACAGGATGGAGCGAAGGGGACCTGGGCCCCGCCCCGGGGTCCGCCGCCATGGCAACAAGTAAACCAGTCACAGTGGGGGCCGCCAGACCGACGGCTGGGTGGAAGGGGTGTCGTAGAGGGACGACCTGTGCCCTCCGCACCGCCGTTTCCGCCAGAACCGTGCTTCTATTGCAAGCAATTGGGACACTGGCGACGCGATTGCCCAAGTGCTCGTAAGGGGTTTCCGCTCCAGGGCCTTTGCGCGGCCTATTGACGGGACGCTAGCGGGTCGCCTAAGGAGTGTCCTCTCTTGACCATGACGCCGGCAGAGGAACCGACCTTGACGCTGGACGTGGACGGACGACAATTAGATTTCCTTGTCAATACGTGCGCGACCCACAGTACAATTAACGAGGGGCAACTGTCATCTTTGCGCCCGACAAAGGGGAACGTTCAAATAATGGGCGTTTCGTGCTTACCCCAAGCGCTTCCTATTTCGGAGGAAGTGCGAGTAACATGCGGCCCGCTGGAGGCTAAACATGCTTTCTTGATGACCACTACCGCCCCAACAAATTTGCTGGGACGGGACTTACTGTGCCGATTGGGCTGTCAGATTTCATGTACAGAGCAGGGAGTTTTCGTAGATGTCGCGGAATCTAAACACGACTCGTTGATGATGGCATTGTCTCGTCCCGGCCCCACCGCGTATTGGTGGCGCTTGGAAGAAGGGGCTCTGGCTACGTGGACACATGTCATAGATAATGTGTGTTTGGACAGCTCAGTTGTGCGAGATTGGCTACAACTGCACCAAATTTCGATAAAACACTTAAAGGATAATCCACCCCACTGCACGGCTTATTACGATGCAAAGGGCGAGGACGAGGATTATCGAGAGAAGGTTAAGGAAAAGCTGGGCAAGCGCACGCCTCTACATTTATCACGAATATGGATCGGCCGCGAGGGGATAGGTATCGAGGTAGTCCTATCCGCGGGTCAGTGTGCGTTGACCCAATACCCCGCAGGAGCGGCCGCCCATGTTACCCTCACTATTGCCAAGGGGTGGCCGCCGGAAAGTGTAGGTTGGATGGTGGGGCGATTACAGGAAGTTCCCTTACAAGGTTATTGGTTTAAGAGGGGCCACTGGACTGTGAGACAGCTCAATAACGGTGAAGGGTACTCGATTGACATTAAGACACAACAGAGGGATGGAGTGTTCGAAGAGGCAGAGTTGCCCCCTAAGGGCACCTATGCCATGAGGGCAGTGCTTACGGACCCGGGTGAGTCAGACTACCTCCTGGCGGAGGTGCCGGACGACTTATGGCCTCGGTGCGACGATGAGGTTGGACGTGCCTTCGATATGGTCTGGCACCCCGCTCTGCTCACCAAACTCTCCTCCTATGGTATCCATGGAAACCTCCATGCATGGCTTGCGGACTTCCTCTCTAGTCGTAGTCAACGTGTGGCCCTGAATGGGTTTCTCTCATCTCCCCTTCCTGTTCAGGCTGGAGTTCCCCAAGGCAGTGTTCTGGGCCCGGTGCTTTTTCTGGTCTTCATCAATGATCTCTCTAACTCTCTTGAAAATCCTCTCTATCTCTTTGCTGATGACTCCACTCTCTGCCGCTCCATTCCTCATCCCTCAGATCGGCAGTCTGCAGCCTCCTCACTCTCTGCAGACCTGGACAAAATCACAGACTGGTCAATCAAATGGAACATGTCTTTCAATCCTGACAAATCTCACACTCTTACTATGTCTCCAAAAAGACCGACTGGATAACCCTCCAATCTACTTTCTGAACAATCCTCTCCAAGAAGTTCTGTCACTCAAGCTCTTGGGTCTCCCTATCTGCCATGATCTTTCATGGGAAAACCACATTTCCAATCTGGCCTCCAAAGCCAGTCACCGACTGGGCATCCTCCGTTGTGCGAAGTCCTTCCTTGGCACACCTGAGCTCCTCACCACATACAAGGCTTTCCTCCGCAGCTCAATGGATTACTGTTCTCCCCTCTGGGCCAGTGCTCCTGCCTCACACCTAGCTCGGCTTCACACTGTTGAAACCAAAGCTTTCAGAATCATTGGAATCTCCCGCAATGAAGCTAACTCCGAGGGCCTTTCACTTACTCACCGCAGGCAGGTTGGTGGTCTTTCTGTCTTCTACCGACTCCTCTCCGGCCTTGCTCCCCCAGCTCTATCTGAGCTCTGTCCCCCCCAAATATTCCTACAGGTCGCATAAGATCTGCCAGCAACCCTCTTATGGTTAAACTGCCAAAATCAAGACTCTCTGCTCACCTTCACTCCTTCATTCCTCTTTTCTTCCGCCTCTGGAACAAACTCCCTCAACTCCCTTCAATCCCACTCCTCCCTCCAAGTCTTTAAAACAGCTGTTCACCACCATCTCTTACCTTCCCCCATTGAAAACCTTGATCTTTTCTACCCCCGCTAATTTCACCCCAGATCCACTTTGAAATACCAACTTCTTTCCTGGAAGTCCTTGCAGTGTCCTTGTGTTTTACATTTCTCCCATCCCCCCCCCCCCCCTTCCCATGCCTCCTCCCCCCCTCCAAGCTCTCTCCGTCCCACAGATCTCCCGATGTCCCTGCTCCCAAATGTTGTTTATGTGCTTCCCTTCTATCCCCATCTTGTCTACTGCTCCCTTTATTTTTTATATGTTTTATGTGTGTTTGATTTTTGTGTGTGATAAATGTTAGCTCTTTCATGAGCCTCGATCCTGTATACAAAAAACAAACAAACAAAACATCCCCCCAAAACAGCACGTACCATTTTAAAAGAGATTATAACATGGGCTTCCGTTGAGGGATGAGACTTGTACTGTGACTGTCACCGCAAGCACCCGCTATCATGGAACTGGAACTATTCAAGGTGGCAATAAAGGCACATTATTAAATAATGTTGTAATTAAATAAAGGCACATTTTAGTTGTACGTAATTTAAAAAAGCCATATTCTATGGCGCTAACTTCCCCTCTCCTCCCACTTACGTTCTCCAAAACCCCCTCCACGCTCTGCCCCCATACAACTTTAGGCTGTGGGCGGTGTTCGTGCCTTTATTTAATTACAACTAAAATGCGATAAGCTCAAGAATCTCTTCACCTGAACCAAATTTCAAAACGTAAACTGCAGAATTGAGCTTAGCAGCAGTTCAAACTGCTTTAAAAAAGCGTTTATTTGCTTAAAAATAGTGTCTACAGATGTCTCCAGGTGGTGCTTAGTATGACCGGGCATATCTTAAGGGCCATTTCAGCCACAAGATTACTTAAAGAGCATAGATGATACACAGCACTCATCTCAATCTTCTCAGGAAACACTCTCCGACTGATACAGGCAAATGGTCTAAACCCAGCTCACATTCCCTGTTGGCGGTTGAACAATCCAACGCTTGTAGAAAACGCTTAGTTCTAAGAATCAGTGATTTCTTAACATTTTCAGATTTCACTCCAGATTTCGACAATTGTTTCGTCCAGCAAATTTTGATTTATATAAAGTATCTTAATTAGTCCGTGAGAGGAGATCGTGCTTCAAAGGCAAGGCACGTTTGAATAGGCCGAAAGAAAGTGGCAACTACCACCGTGTGATGTGAAGTTGGGCTGACCAAGGATAAAGCCTTTCATGAAGGTAAACCGGTAATTATATTGAAAAAGGGTGTTTATGTTTACCCATATGTTACGGATTCGTCACGTCAGTCTTTGTGTTTTGCATCTAGTTGAAGCATTTTTAGTTTCATGTACTATTATTGTTACGGTTTCGGTGTGAAATGGAGATAACTGTCTTCAAAGGTAAAATTCGTGTTTCAAAAGAAAAACGAAATGGATCGGGAGAAACCGGAAGAGGAGGAAGAAGAGGCGGGCGAGCGGATCGATTGAGACCGGGAAAGAAAAGGCCTATCTGCTTCGTGGTGTCGAGTGGACGCTTGTGGACATTGGTCACGAGCGAATATTGGTTTCCCCGGGAAAAGGATTCCTGTGACAGTGTCGTTATTGCTGTGGCAAATAAACCTGCGTGAAATTTTGCATTTCTGAAAATTTGGAATTTTTGTGTGAAGGTTAACAGGTGCTAACTAATAGTCACAATGGTGTTTGAAGTAGAAAAGTTTGTGACGTCCCCTAACGAGGCACAGTTCCAGGTGTTAAAAAGATCGGAACTTATGATATTGGCCAAATATTATAACTTGAAGGTCCGAGTTAGTATGAAGAAAGCAGAGACTCAGACATTGGTGGTAGAATCTCTTGTGGGACAAGGAACATGGGAAGAGGTAGCCTTGGATTGGTTACCAGAGGAAAAAGGAAATATGGAGCTCCGGAAAATGGAGATGCAACGTGCTTATCTCTTTTGGCCTGTGAGATGCTAAACAGATGTGGATTGGTGCCAGACTGTCCCAACTTCCTCAACCTCTGTTTTCCATCTTCCCTACTTATTGCGGCTTCCGAGACAGCCCAACCCTGTTCTCTTTGTTCTCAAAATACCATAAAAGAACTAAAGTGAACTAAGACAGCAGAAGTGATTCGCTTGGGTGTCATACTGTGTTTCTTGGCTGTCTAACTTGATGTATTTTGGTGCCAGCTGTCGTTGTATTCCCTTGTTGTACTAAGGGACTCTTCTCTAGCTTAAATAAATCTTCAATATTTGTTCCTGGTGTGTGCAGACATTCAATCTGTGTACACCTTCGACACTCTCTATGAAGTGTCATTCTAGTTTTAAATGTGATGCAAGTGGAAGAATGCCTGTTCACACGTGTAGGTAGATCCAAACAATGTTAACAGAGCAAAAGTGACATTTTGCGTTGTGCCGTATGCAAATGGAGTTCATTCCAAGTTTGCAGAATTAGGTTACCCTTCTGCGGTAATTCCTTCAAATAAGAGCAGTTGTGCATTTTTGCCAATTCTGCTTGTTACCGAGCAAGACTTTCCAAGTTTGAATCAAGGTTGTGAAATGTTTCCACCCAAATGTCTGGCTCCTTGAAGTCTGCAACTTCAAGCTCCAAATCTCTAACTGAGATGCATGGCATCACTGTCAAGTCCAGTGCTTCACACAAGTTTCATGGGGATGAAGTAAGAAGTTAAACAATCGCTGTGTCTGGAAAAGGCCAAAAATGTGACTTGAACGACATTAGTAGATCGGATGTAAACATCATGAGCTGCTGCAAATCAAAGCTGTTGCTTGGATCCTCTACCATGCCAGAATCTCAAAACGCTCGTAATGTTTCAAAGTGAGTCAATCTGTCATTCTCAATATCTCTGATAAACACCTTCAATTTGGATTCAAAGGCACAAACTACCTGCTGCAGTGACACAGCACGGTGTTTCCCTGGCCTTGAAGCTAAACATTCAATAGATTTAAGTGACCTGTAATGTCTACAAGACAGAAAAACTTGAGAAGCCACTTTCGGTCTGAAAGTTCAGTAGGTGTGACACCTTTAACTTCTCGGAATATCTTCATTTATTTTAAGCAGTCTGCAAAGCGAGGTAAAACGTTCTTCCAGGACAGCCAGCATACATTGCTGTGCATCAAAAGTTTACGGGCCTGTTTGTGCAGCATGGGCCAGAGATACAGCTCTGGGACAGGCCGGAGGAAACAAACTCGGCACTCAGTAGAGAGCATACCTTCGCCTGGTTGGTCATATCACTCAATGGTGAAGAATCACTTTAAAATTCTACGAGCAAACTAGCTGGATCTGGCTCCGGATCTGGATCTTCACCAAAATCGAATCGATTAGTCCTTGTCACACACAACCTGTCCAACAAGATTCGTCCAAATCCATCCATAACTTTTTGAGATATCCTGCTATGTATAATTTTTGGGCCTATCTCCCAATGGTGAAGAATCTCTTAAAAATGAAATAATTCCCATATACGAATCCATATTCAAATCTTCACCAAAATCTAATCGAATCGTCCTTGTCAGACACCCAACCAGCACAGAAACCACCCCGAAGTCAGATTACATCTCATAGACAAATAACTTTATTTTCCAATTTTTTTCCTTCAGACATCTGCAAGGAATCTATACATTTTGAAATTCTTCCCAGATCAAAGTATGCACCCAGAGGGTACAGCATCCTGTCATTTTAAAAAGAATGATGAGCTATTGTGTGCTCACGCAAAGAGCTATTGATGGAAACAAAATTGTGCCCGTGACCCGCATGACCAGAAACTTCCAGGACACGCCGTGTCGCTACTCCTAGTGCATAGGGATTCCAGGAAAGATTGATCAAATGTTGGACTCCCACTTCCAGAAGAACATTTATTTATGTGCATCGGCATGTGTGGCACAAAGACATGGTATTAGTTAGGTCCAAAACTTCAATTCCGTGACCATTTTCTGGCTAGTAAGGTTTGACGATTGATTTGACTTCTATTGACATTTTATAACAAAAATAGCCTCTATGTCCATCCCAAAAATCCCGGCATTTTTCGCCAGAGGCCCGAATCCAAGATGACCGCCGGCACTATCTTGAAAAATTAAGTTTTGAACCAGAACACCTAGAATCACGTACAAGACACTTTTTTGGGTAATTTGACCACGAGGATTCCGAATCTGACATTAGTTTGACGTTATGACATTATTTTGACCCAGAAATCCAAGATGGCCACCATCCAGTAGAGCGAAAATGCAACTTTTAAATGGGAGAACATATGATCATGAATTAACACATTATTTTGGAAAAATCTATACTGGCCACAGAATTGAGGTCCTGATTAGTGAATTGCTATTTTTTTGTTTTTTATTTGTCTGTGTGTGTAATGTCATATACTTATTTCTGTCTTTCCAGGGAGTATACGAGCGAATGAGACGGCACTGAGAAGCACAGTATTCAGAAGATAGCTGTCAAGAGAATGTCCACCGTTCCGTGTGTCCTCCAGTGTGGCGGGCTTTGCAATGAAGCCACTGATGTCGTTACCTCCGTTGAGAGTTGGGAAAATCTCAAGAAAAAAGCCCTGTTATGGAGCGGTCTTGACAAGTTCGGAGACGTTTATGCAACAGTCAATTGGGATAATGGTCCCGGCAGACAATGTGTCCATAAATCATGTAGGCTGACCTTATGGAATGCTAATAAACTGGAGCAGGCCAAGACAAGACAGAAAAAACGAGAAGTCAAGGAATGCCAATCTCAGTCTTCGTCCATGTCTGAGGCTTTCCCCCCGGCTGCTTCTCCACCTGCCAAGCGGCTGCGATCAAGTGTAGAAGGGCTGATACATGAAAAAACAAAATGTGTCTGGTGCTGTAAACCGGAGTCGGCAAAGCACCCAGAATCAAAGCTGTCCCTGATTTCGTATGATAATGCATGGGCAACGTTCAAGAATCACACGGTGGTCCTCGAAGATCAGAGCATGCGAGACAGAATCAACTGTGTGATCGATTATGCAGCTGATGACCCATATGCGATTGAGATCAGATATCACAACAAATGCTGGTTGAAATATGTGCGTAGTTACCAGAAAATGAGTGAAGATGACAAACTCCCACGCATGCACAATGTCAATCTCCGTGAGGCTCAGACTATCTTCTTTGACCACATCAGAACAGTTATCTTTGAGGAACGTGAGCTAAGGTCACTACAGAGCCTCCTCAAAGACTACAGCTCTATCATATCTCGGTATGGCTTCTCAACATCCAGCATCAAGTCATCCTTTATCAAAGATATCCTGACCCGGGAGTTTGAGGGCAAGATCGGCTTCCACTCCCGCCCTCAGAGAAACCAGAGCGACCTAGTCTATGACACGTCTGGGGGTGGTTCATATGTTGAAGCAGCACTCTCCGCCATTGGTGCTGGCAGTGAACAACTGGTGCACAATGTGGCTAAGCGGCTCAAGGATGATGTCAAGTCAATCAAACCCATCCCATGGCCGCCAAGAGTCGAGGAGCTAGAAGAGGAGGAAGAGCTCTCGCCTCTCATGGTGCAGCTGCGATCTGCTTTGCAGGGGAAGAAGGAGGTAGATCTGTCTCCCAGCACACTCTCTCTCACCTCTCTCATCACGCAGTACATTACAAAGCGACCCACCACTACCGCCATCAATGCCACAGTCACCCTTCATGGGATGACTCGCAGCAAGGAGCTTATTGACTCTTACTACAAGCTGGGCATGGGGATCAGCTACCCGAACGTGCTTCTCCTACGTGACCTCTGGACCATGCATGACCACGAGCGATGTTTGATCTGTCCTGATGAGATCGCTGAGGGAGAACCAAGCATTAGTATCATTGACAATGATGACTTTACCAACGACACGTTGACAGGAGGGGGTACTGCACACCGCTGTAACTGGATGTTTCTGCAGCGTCTAGAACGTCTTGTACCGAATTATGAGGCTAACATCCAGGATGAGCAAACACGCATCACAGACGCAAAGACTGTGTCACAGGCACTAACTGAGAAGGCATCTGAGATGCAGGTAGTTAAGCCGTATAGGACGATAAAACGTGGGGAGCCTCCCATCCGGCCAAAGCCCACTATGTTCTCATCAAGTACAAAGCATCAGTGCAAGCGGAGCATTTTTCATGCCCTTGCTCGTGTGGACGTGGATGGTGACCGCCCTGATGCAGCTGAGCAGGCTATCCCTTCATACAATGGGTTTTATGCTGGTTTAAATGCGGAGCAATGGAAGAGCAAGGCTTATTTTCATATGTCCTACAATCAACCGCCCAACAAGTCAGTTGTGAATGACATCATGGACAAGCTTTCTATCATCATTGCCACCAAGCACATGCCTTTCGCCTTCTTAGTGGGAGATCATCCCGTGTACGTCCTCATTACCCTGCTCAAGGCCGAGAACCTAAAGAAATACCATGACATTGTGCCCTTTCTAGGTCCCTTCCATACACAGTGTGTGATGATGAGTGCTATATACAAGCGCTACAACGGGAGTGAGTTAGGAGATGTACTCGTGGCAGCAGGAGTTATTGCCGAGGGCTCCGTTGATCGTGCGCTGAAAGGCAAGCATTACAAAAGGGGGCTGCGTTGCTTGAGGCTTATGTATGAGGCGCTCATGAGTCAGCTGGTGCAGGAGAGGCTCGTGCCCTGCCTGGCTGATGAGACGAGGGAGAACCTCGAGTTTCTGAGAGATACTAGTCTTTCCCAAGAATCCCGTGCTGATGCTCATGCAGCACTGGAGGAGGATGCTGACCTGGACAGCCTTATCACTAACTTATTCATCCATGTGGAGGCCAGTGACATGGCAGACTACTGGAGGGACTTCCTGTCCATGACAGATGCACTAATGCAGAATGTCCACGCAGTCCATATCTGTAACTGGGACGAGTACGTCAGCTCTCTGCGCGCCATGCTGCCATGGATGGTAGCATACGACAACAATAGGTACGGGAGGTGGCTATCTGACTTCTGGGCAATGCTGACAAATCTCCCTGCTGATCAGGTCACCTTCCTTCGTACTGACTTCGCTCAGTCCATCACAGGCAACCCCTACTCCAACATGGCCTGGGACATGTGGATCGAATGCACCATGAACAAGGGCAGCAAAATGAAGTCTGGCTGGCTCTCCATCCTCAAGAATGAGAAGCAGCTGCTGGTGCACTCCAGAAATGTGAACAATGTCGCCCAGATCCGGGTGGCTCATAATGCCCTGGCCAACCTAAAAAAAGCCAAGAGGAAGCACATTGAATGTGGCCCAAAACGAATGCGAGAAGATGAGCAGTGCGTGCAGGACCTGGTAGCCTGCATACATGAGTTTGACTCCTTTCCATTCGACCCATCCTCACCCACACTCCGCACCCTACAGTCAGCCATGCCTGCCTCTAATGAGCTCGTTGTGGACTTCAATTCTGCCCATGCTGCAGGGGAGGAAAAGTTGACCAGCTTCTTGCAGGAGCGGGTATTCAGTAAGAATACCTCCCTTCATGCACCTGTCCCTCTGAGTAAACGCTTGACATTTGCCAAGATGCCAGACACGGAGAAGCCCAGGGAGGAACTCAAAACGAGAGCTGCTGAAATGGAGCAGAATGCTCTCAAGGCAGTGATCAACCTGGTTGAGGTCAGTCATCTTGTGGACCTCACTGAGTTGCTGGAACATCGTGTTGTTGAGGAGTGTGTGGCTTTATTCAACTCCAACGGAACATACAGGAAGACACAGAAGAGTAAGCTCATCCAGAAACTCTCTCTGCAATCTGTAGATCTGCAGGAACCCTACACCGCTCTCATCGACATGGGCATGATTTGGAGGATGGCAACTCCATCAGCAGAGGATCGACAGACGCAACATGGCACCCCATACAAGTGGTCAGACTATGTCCACAAGGTGTCTTCCATCATCCTTGCCCGCCATGGTGATGCTGAACGTATCTTCTGTGTGAATGACCCATATGACACACCATACTCTACTAAAGATGACGAGCGAGACCTGCGGGTACAGGGTAAGGCACATATACCCAACACCTACATGAAATTGAATGACCCCTTCCCTTCTGCCCAAGCATTCAAAACACTTCTATGTAGCGTCAGCAACAAGGGGCGGATGCAAAAGCTGATATGCACCTACCTGACAGACCTTGCAGAGAGTGTTGATGCAGAGATTGTCTACTCTGTTGGCTCCCACTGCACCAATTTGTCAACCCAGCAACCAATGGAGAACTACAGCTTTGACCAGTCTGAGGCTGATACTGTCCTCTTTTCTGCTTATGCAGTTCTGCATGAATCAGGCTACAGTGGCCCTGTTGTCATTTATACCGCTGATACCGATGCCTATGTCACGGCAGCAGTCATCTCGCAGCAGCTGCTCGGAAAGCTCTGTATCAAGAGGAAGAAGGAGACTATCTTATGTCATGGCCTGGTTAATGACGAGATGGCAGACTGTATTGTGCAGCTGCACTGTATGACAGGCTGTGATGCCAACTCAGGCTTCTATGGCAAGGGTAAGAAGTTGGTGTATGACCGGGTGGCGAAGAGCCCTGTCTCGCTGTGTGGAGATAGCCTTGACCTTGGGGAGGAGGTGCTAGATGAGCTCTTCCAGTTCACACGACATGTCATCTATGGCGACGAAAAGAGTAGCACCATGGCTGAGGCCTGTGCAGCAAAGTGGAAGACACTGAAAAACAAATCATTTATCCGTCTCCCTCCAGATGCAGACAGCCTACGCCAACACTGCCTCCGAGCAAACTACTTGGCATATCTTGTGCGTCATCCCTCCAAGAAACACCACCCCTCGCCACTCGGACATGGCTGGGAGCTGGTGGGTGGTCGCTGTCACCCTGTCCGCCACACGCAACCTGCTCTCCCGACACATCTACTTGCACCAGGGCCAGCTGAAGAGAGTGAGGAAGATGAGAGCCAGGAGGGGAATGAGGAGCGAGATGATGATGTACAAAGGCGGGGAGATTCATCGGAATCTGATGATTCAGATTCTAGTGAAGCAGAATGCTCTGATTCGGACTAATCATATAATTAAAGGTCATATTGATTAATTACTTCATTTGAAAACTGTTCAAGTCACAGCTATTAAAAATAGCTTATTTTGAAGTGTAATGAGTTTACTTGTCATGCAATCATCAATTACTTTACTGCAAGATATCCTTATGGAGGTAGTTTCTTTAACATGTTTAAGTACAAAAGTTGCATTTTCGCTCTACTGGATGGTGGCCATCTTGGATTTCTGGGTCAAAATAATGTCATAACGTCAAACTAATGTCAGATTCGGAATCCTCGTGGTCAAATTACCCACAAAAGTGTCTTTGTACGTGATTCTAGGTGTTCTGGTTCAAAACTTAATTTTTCAGGATAGTGCCGGCGGTCATCTTGGATTCGGGCCTCTGGCGAAAAATGCCGGGATTTTTGGGAGGGACATAGAGGCTATTATTGTTATAAAATGTCAATAGAAGTCAAATCAATCGTCAAACCTTACTAGCCAGAAAATGGTCACGGAATTGAAGTTTTGGACCTAACTATATATAAGGCAAAGGGGTATAGAATAGGGAGGGGTAGCATGAGTGATTACGTGCATGACTCCGTATCAGTATGTGTGGTGCTACATCCATCATCATAATAATCGTCCATTTTTGGGCACACACATAATATGGTTCATGTCGTCAAGTTTTACTCAGTAGAAGGCTGAAAGAGAAGACTGTACATAAAGGATTGCAAATTAGCATAAACAAGGGAAGATGAATTGATTCTGGATTTAAAAATAGTATTACCTCTCTGAAACTCTGTAGGAGATTGGAACCACATACAGAGAGGTGAACATCCAGATGATGTAGAAGGAACAAAGGCTCTTCTTGCATCAGATATGGAAAGTGAGCTAGATTGTCTGCTACGAAGAGGAGCAGAGAAAGAGATGGACCCTGTAGAAAGAAGGACAAAAGTGCGTCAAAATTACACAATGACATTCCCATCATCGCATGATGAAAGTGCATCGAAATGCCACAATCACATTCACACCATTGCATGACGACAGTGTGTCAAAATGCCACATTGACATTTCCATCATCGCATGATTACACAATAATATTCGCATGATTACACAGTGTGTCAAAATTACACAATGACATTCCCATCAACGCATGATGACAGTGCGTCAAAATTAAATAATGACATTCCGATCATCGCATGACGACAGTGCGTCAAAATTAAACTGACATTCCCATCATCGCATGACGACAGTGCGTCAAAATGACACGAAGACATTCCCATCATCGCATGACGACAGTGCGTCAAAATTACACAATGACATTCCCATCATCACATGATGACTGTGCGTCAAAATTACACGAGGACATTCCCATCATCGCATGACGACAGTGCCTCAAAATTACACAATGACATTCCAATCATCGCATGCTGACAGTGCGTCAAAATTACACAATAATATTCCCATCATCGCATGATGACAGTGCGTCAAAATTACACAAGGACATTCCCATCATCGCATGGCGACAATGCGTCAAAATTACACAATGACATTCCCATCATCACATGATAACTGTGCGTCAAAATTACACAATGACATTCCAATCATCGCATGACGACAGTGCATCAAAATTACACAATGACATTCCAATCATCGCATGCTGACAGTGCGTCAAAATTACACAATGACATTCCCATCATCGCATGATGAGAGTGCGTCAAAATTAAACAATGACATTCCCATCATCGCATGATGACAGTGCGTCAAAATTACACAAGGACATTCCCATCATCGCATGATGACAGTGCGTCAAAATGACACGAAGACATTCCCATCATCGCATGATGACAGTGCGTCAAAATGACACGAAGACATTCCCATCATCGCATGATGACAGTGCGTCAAAATGACACGAAGACATTCCCATCATCGCATGATGACAGTGCGTCAAAATGACACGAAGACATTCCCATCATCGCATGATGACAGTGCGTCAAAATGACACGAAGACATTCCCATCATCGCATGACGGCAGTGCGTCAAAATGACAAAATGACATCCCCATCATCGCATGACGACAGTGTATCAAAATTACACAATGACATTCCCATCATCGCATGACAGCAGTGCGTCAAAATGACCCGAAGACATTCCCATCATCGCATGACGGCAGTGCGTCAAAATGACAAAATGACATTCCCATCATCGCATGACAACAGTGCATCAAAATTACACAGACATTCCCATCATCGCATGACGACACAACAAACTTTAAACATTATTGTAGTAGAAATACATTTATTGTTATGAATGAGGTGAGATATCGTCACATTTATTGAGGTGAGATATCGTCACAGGCGATGGTAATTTTTTTTCCCCAGAAGCTCCTCATATGTATGCGCCACATTTAAATTAGCAGACTTCGATTTATTCACGTACATCACCAATGCACATCAATTTGCTTCATTTTCTGCTCCGATTAGGCTCTCACAGTCCTTCACTTCAATCCCACGGCGCTCTCTGCCTCCTCCTTTTGCTATGACGCAATGCTAATAACCCAAACGTCCGTTCTCCTTGCTCCCACTGCGGTTAGCAGGACTAAATAAACGCTCTTTTGATTCCATCCACCGCTGTACTTGTCTGATGACGCAGACACCACTCTTCACCTGCAAGATTAATTATTCATTCATTCAGAAAAAGGCAGCCAGACTCGGAGTGCAGCCTCATCAATTTGATCCCATCACTCAATTTGTTCAAACTCTTCACTAGCTCCCAATTCCCACTGACGGATACATTTGAACATTTCATTCGTACATTTTAAAGCCAAACATCAATTGCTTTGTGATTCCATTTCACACCGAATCACAAGTTGCACCAGGATTAAGAAATTACAATCAAACAGCTGCAATCCCCTGGTACTTCCACGCTCTAGGATGAAGACTTTTGCAATCCGGCATTACGTATACAACTCGCTGCCTTTAAATAAAACAAGTCAGGAGACGACGATGGTTCACGAGCGAGCGGTATTCAATGACAAAGGACGGACTGTAACCGAAACAGGCCCGGACAGGCCAGGCCCGGAAATGTCAAAACGAAGGTTACTGACCTTGAAATGAGATAGAAAATAATGTATTATCAGTTATGAGGTTAGTTAGCTACACAATACCGAAAATTCGGTGAAAAATGAAATGAAAATAAAAAAATTTAAAAAATGAAAAAAAAATGAAAAATCGAGCTCCGTGGGGCTAGACACATGACATTGGCCTAACCAAATACCGAAACCTCTGTCAGATTCCACCAAACCCCTCGGAGAAGATGTAGCTTGAACTCGATTACCCCCTAAGAAGACATCTTTTTCGGGCGTGGCTCCGCCCACAATGGGCGTAATACTCCCACTCTCGGCTGGACACAACTAGATTATGATATCAACCTCCCACCCAAGTTTCATCAAGATCGGATGATATCATCGGGTAGTTATGCTGCGGACAGACAGACACACACACAGACAGACAGACAGACGCACACACATGACGAATACAGTGGTCACTTGATAACTCGTGAACCAATAATAAATCACACAGTCTCATCACAAGTTTACAAATCACATTTAGCTCAAGGTTCTGTTTCTTCAATTCACTTTTTTTTAAATCTCATCCTTTGCAACGTACTTTGATATGTTTCTTCGCAATGAAAAGCGCTAAATAGCAAATTGATTGATTGATTGGCTGTTATCCATCCGTTTGTCAGAAATATATTTGAGGTTATTTCACATTAACATTTCAAATTCACAATGTAGCGGGATTGTCGTAGAGTGACTGACATTTGATTCATCGAAGAGAGACAAAAGTGAGAGGAGAAAGGCTCTGCGGTGCTGGCTGTTCTTGCAGATGAGTGTGTAGAGATGAGAGCACAGAGAGTTTCCTGACTCATCCAGGCTCATTCCACGTACGATATCCTCATTAGTGTTTTCTGATCTCATGTTCTCTCCAGTTTTCTCGCCTCGGAGGATGCTGCACTGAAGCTGGAAAGCCATTTTAACTCCTGCCACAGCCTTCATCTGTGGGGAAAACGAAGGGGAAAACGAAGGGGGAAACGAAGGGGGAAACGAAGGGGAAAACGAAGGGGAAAACGAAGGGGAAACGAAGGGGTAAACGAAGGGGGAAACGAAGGGGAAAACGAAGGGGGAAACGAAGGGGGAAACGAAGGGGAAAACGAAGGGGAAAACGAGGGGGAAACGAGGGGTAAAACGAGGGGGAAAGGAAGGGGAAAGGAGGGGGAAACGAAGGGGGAAACGAAGGGGGAAACGAGAGAGGGAGAGGGAAAGGGGAAAGAGGGAGTGAGGGAGAGAGGGAGGGAGAGAGAGAGGGAATTTTTAAAATTTGCAACACAATTTATTTCACAAAAACAAACCAGGTCAAGTTAAATTTTACAGGAGAGAAAAATAGAAAAAAACAACACAGTTCTTAATGTAATTATTAAAAGAGAAAGACCAAATTCAATTCATTCACAACACATAATGCTTCATTAATACACCATTTGCACTCAAATAGTTTGACATTTTCATTCGCCACATAATAATCAAACTCTAACCTTATTCTTGCAGACACCAGCCATTTAAACATAGGAACGACATCAAACCCATGCCCATTATCAATTTTAATTTTCCTTGATTTATATATTGCATATTTTGCTATAGCAACTAAGAAGTTTAGGAGAACACCAGAGTCCTTGCAGGAGGGTCTGAAAGGTACACCAAACATAAAAGAATGTGAAGTGAAAGGAAAAGACAACTGATCAAAAAGGTGTGCGAGAATCGAGAAAAGAGGTATTAGTCTTTCACATTTCACATAGGCATGAAAGATATCCTCCTTCTGTTCACAGAAGGGACATGCTACTGGTACTGAGCTATCACAGTGATGAACAAAGGTGTTCATAAGGAGAGCCCAATGTGCTAATCTCCACTGGATATCTGCAAGGGACCCATAAATAGGTAGTTTGTACATATTAGGCCACAGTGGCGTGGCAGGAGACCCTGACCCTAACCTTTCTGACCACAAGGCCACTCGTGTCACTCCGGAGAAGGGTGATGGTTGGTTTTCTCGAAGGAGCTTGTGAATACCCGCCTTTGTTACCAAATGAAAAGGAGATACAAGTTCACCATTTGACTGGAGAGCTGGGAGCACCTTAATTTCAGGGAAGGACAGCCGAAAATCCTCGACATTGTTTACACCTTCCCAGCCAATATTTAACTCCTTAAACTTCCTCTTGACGATGCGTATAATTTGGCTGACAACACGCACAGATCTTAAACCAAGAATGGTCGCCACCCTGCCAGCAGACATCAATTTTGGCCCAGATGTATCCCTCAGGTCACAAACTTTGCCAACTCCTCCTTGAGTAAATTTCCTAATCAAAGCCAGACTATGAGGAATGCATGGAAAAAACCCGTTATAGAAAATAGGTTCTTGGATAAACATCCGGCAATTATCCACATCAGTGCGATGGTTGACTTCGCATATTGGCTACGAGATCATCGATTCGGCTTTGAAGCGGCGACAATGCGATTCTCAGGTTGACGCACACGGCCACTGTCTCCAGTTTGTTTCGATACTTGGACTTCAGATATGTCACCGTTGAGAAACCTGCCTCACACATCCACGTCGTCGTGAATGGCATCAGGAACTTTACCGCGAGGTGTGCAATCTCTGGGTACTCTTGAGACACTGTCAGCCAAAACTTTACGAAAGTGTCCTTCCTGAACAGTGTCTCAAGTGTACCGTCGGACACGATGTCGATCAAGTCCTCTTTCAATCTGTTGGACAAGTTGCAGCACTGCTGAACGTCGACTGAATAAGGGTCTCGGATCCACTTCGTCTCCACGCGTGGATCAACAGGAAAGTATTCGTCAAATCGTTTGTGCAGGTTCACCAGATGTTCGACGATGACATCCTTAATGTCCACACGTTCCTCAACACTTGCTGAGCAGATCATCCAGGTTTTCGAACATGTCAAATTCATCATTGGTCTGTACTCTTCTCTTCCAATAGATCCAGCTTTGACTTGAACGCCGCTATCTTGTCATACATTACGAACACGGATTTTGCCTGCATGTTCGTTTTGCCCTGGAACGATATGTTCAGATTGTTCAACAAGTTGAAGATGTCGGCCATGTATGCCAATGTTGCGATGAACTTGTTGTTTTTGTAGTGGACTGCCAGGTCTGACCTAGCCACCTCCAATAATGCGAGGACCTGGTCACGAAGTTCATACAATCTTGCCAAAGCATCTCCTCTGGAGAGCCAGTGAACAACTGCAAAATACAGCACCGTGGTGTGTTCTGCATCTTGCTCCTTACACAGCTCTGCAAACAACCTCGAATTTAGGGCGCTCTTCCTGAGATGGTTGATTGTTTTCACTGCAATGACCATTACTTCGGCAAGTCCAGGTGACATCTCTTTCGCCGCTAATGCCTCGCGGTGGAGGAAGCAGTGGGTCCAGCTTGCCTCTGGTGCCACATCTTGGATGAGCTAAATGGCACCGCTGCGCCGACGTCATCGATGCCGCACAATCGGTATAAACGCCAACACAGTCTTCCCACCTGAGGCTATGCAATGCGATGTGTTTGTTGACGACTGCGAATATTTCTGCGGCCGTGGTCTTGGTCTGTAGCTCGTCACATGGCAGAAGATCTTCCATAAAATCATCGCCATGCTGATAACGAACAAAGATGAGGATCAACGCCTTCTGTGCGATGTCCATTGACTCGTCCAACTGGATGACAAACTTGTTGGCCTCTAGGTTTGCGTACAGCTGGTGCTCGATGTCTTCGCCCATGTCTATTATCCGTCGGTGAATCGTGTCGGCAGAAAACGGAATGGTGCTTATCTTGGAAGTCGCCGTCTCTCCAAGCACTTCTCTGCACATCGTCTTGGCGCATGGCAGGATGAGTTGCTCTGCAATACAAGATAAATAAAATAACACATGAACATTTCTTTCACTTTATGATTAATCTTGATTTTGTTACAAGGCAGCGGTTCTTAACCTGGGGGTCGTTTGGGGTTTTCTGCGGGCCATGAAGGGGTCATAAATAACACATCAATTTGTTGTGCCCATTTTTAGGAACCTAACAAAAGTACATACCACACACAGTATTTTGTTCGCGTATGCGCGTACGTCACGACCCCCAGGTTAAGAACCGCTGTTCCAAGGCATTATAAAAATTCAATATGTACGATGTGATTGCCGTACGTACTTTTAAAAAAGAGGCAAAGTTTAAGAATGGCTTGTTGATTACTTATTGACTATTTAAGTTGACTATTTAAGAATATTGCAACAGTATTGTTGCAACAAACAATAAAATAAATAAAATAAATAGTATTGCAACAAACAATAAAACTTACGAAGTTGTGATATACCAACGTATACATGGCACGGGTAACCCCCAACACATCAATATTCTAAAGACGAAATGAAAAACTAAATTTAACTATACTTACAGCGCCATGTATTACTTTATGAACCTACAAACAGCCAATGCAGTGAAATACTTTTACGAAAAAAACCAAAAAACTTACCCGCAATAGTGTACGGTTTATTTTCTTTGGCTATCTTCTCCGCCACCAGGTAGCTGGCTTTGGTCAGTCCCTTCGACGGAAAAATAGCCGAACTCATTACTGACTTGCTGTTGTTCATCTCGCGTTCTTTCCGGAGAAAAAACTCCCGCGACTTGTTGACATGATCTCCATGTTTCTTCTCGAGGTGCCGTTTCAGCTTTTGGGGCCTGAGGAACTCGTTGGCCAACACGTCAAGGCATATCACACACTGTGGTCGATGAAAATTGTGCTTATCGATATTCAAGGTGCACCCATAGTTCAGGAACCCAGGCTGATACTTTCTAGCCATGGCGAGTACCTTACGCTCACAGCTCAATCTTTCGAATGAAAAGCAATGGACATTCGTGTGTCGGAAACTAAACGTATGATCAGACTGACCGGATGCACGTGCGGTACATCACGGTACATCGGTACAGCGCGGTAGAAGAGTCCACACTATAAAGTTTGTGTCGGCGTTCGTTTGATCTCTGTTCTGTTCAGTCGGGAGAAGTAAATCGTCGATAGTTTTTTTCCCGCGATTTCTGAAACGATCGTGCGACCCATTGAAAATTTGGGTCGCGACCCATAGGTTGCGGAACGTCATGGTAAAGAATGCTTAAAACACAGAAGTTAAAGATAAAAAATGCCCTCCTGCACACATCCGAAAGGTAGCCTCCCTCCATAAACACTTTTATGGTGGCGATTTTCTTTTGGATAAAACTTCAAAGAGATCCATTCAAAAAACTACAACAAACATTTCTTTTTAACCCTGGCATCCAACACGATGTGTCAAACTTTACTTACAAAATGCAATGTGCCTGTGGATGTAAATGTAAAGGAAACTTTCACTTTCCAATAAAAACAGGACTTTAGTTCAAATGGCACAATGACTTGTATGTCACCTGTCTTCTTCCGAACATTTTGGGTACAAAAGTGTGGCAGAAAGAAAGAATAAGTGAAAAAGCACGTTTTGTGATATTGTGCGTTTTGTGAGCCAACAGGATGAATCAAATGTATCATGGACAGAATACAAGTGTGTAAATGGATCAAGTGCGTGATTAGGGACGTACATGGACAAAACCAGGGTACTTGCGATCGATATGTCCTAACTGCTGATCAGCTTTGTTGCGTGTGTCAGGCTCTGGGTCTGTTGCCATCGCGATTAAATATGGAACAAACTGAAAAAAAGCATCTCAATCAATAAAATGAACATACAACATCAAAATATAAGCCATTTTCAAAATTCGTAACGACTCGAGCTTCAGTATTAACAACACCAGAAACATTTCCTATAACATATTTGTGAAGGAGGACGTTGGTTCTGACGAATGGTTAAATAAAGATTTTAATATCAAATTTTCACATTTTAATCCAAATTTTTACATATGGAATTATCTCTGGCATGCCATTCGTCGCCAGCAAATTAGGAGCACTGGCAAGTAGACAAACACAAATTAAAATCACATCATCAACAAATTCGGCACCAAACTTTTGTGAAATGTTGGAATTTTAACATTTTTGAGGTTGAAAAATATGAAAAATGAGAAGATATCTTCAAGAGCAGACGAGATGGAACAGAGGGGTGACGACACCGGTACCAACAAAGGTCAGAGTAATTGTTTATTCAGGCATGGGATTTGTTAACTGTGTTTGGATAACTTTAAAGCCTCCCCACCCCACCCTTCCCACCACACTGTGGTAGCAGAAGAGTTGGACAAGACTCATAAGTTTGTCCTGATACACACCCATGGGGCAAAGGAGGAGTTTGGGTCAGTACAGATAGGATGGAGGGTGCCATAAAGTTAGAGGTAATGACATGAGAGCCAGAGGAGACGATAACTGGTCAGTGCCATCAGGGATGTCATTCAGGTCAGAGAAAGAGGGGTTCACATGCATAGGATGGCAGATATATATATATATATATATATATATATATATATATATATATATATATATATATATATATATATATATATATATATACATATATATATAGATATATATATATATATATATATATATATATATATATATATATATATATATATATATATATATATATATATATATATATTGTATACAGAATCGAGGCTCGTGAAAGAGCTAACATTAATCACACAAAAAAAATCAAACAGACACACAAAGTATATAATAAGGGGAGCGGTAGACAAGATGAGGAGAGAAGGTGAAGCACACAAACACAACATTTGAGAGCAGGGACATCGGGAGATCTGTGGGAGGGGGAGGGCTTGGGGTGAGGAGGTGTGGAAAGGAGGGGGGGGGGGGGAGTATAAAACACAAGGATACTACAAGGACTTCCAGGAAAGAAAGTCGTATTTCAAAAAAGTGGATCTGGGGTGAAATTAGCGGGGGTAGAAAAGATCAAGATTTTGGATAGGGGAGAATAAGAGATGGTGGTGAACAGCTGTTTTAAAGACCTGGAGGGAAAAGTGGGATTGAAGAGAGTGAGTGAGTTTGTTCCAAAGGTGGGAGAAAAGAGGAATGAAGGAGTGAAGGTGAGCAGTGTCTTGATTTTGGCAGTTTGACCATAAGAGGGTTGCAGGGAGATCTTGTGCGACCTGTGGGAATATTTGGGGGATATAGCCCAGAGAGAGCTAGGGGAGCAAGGCCGGAGAGGAGTCGGAAGAAGACAGAAAGCCCACCAACCTGCCTGGAAAGCCCACTAAGTGGATGGGAGGGTTGTCCAGTCGGTCTTTTCGGAGAGACATAGTGAGAGTGTGAGATTTGTCAGGATTGAAAGACATGTTCAACTTGTTTGCCCAGTCTGTGATTTTGTCCAGGTCTGCAGAGAGTGAGGAGGCTGCAGACTGTCGATCTGAGGGATGAGGAATGGAGCGGCAGAGAGTGGAGTCATCAGCAAAGAGATAGAGAGGATGTTCAAGAGAGGCGGAGAGATCATTGGTGAAGACCAGAAAAAGCACAGGGCCCAGAACACTGCCTTGGGGAACTCCAGCCTGAACAGGAAAGGAAGATGAGAGAAACCCATTCAAGGCCACACGATGACAACGACCAGAGAGGAAGTCCGCAAGCCATGCGTGGAGATTTCCATGGATATCATAGGAGGAGAGTTTGGTGAGCAGAGCTGGGTGCCAGACCGTATCGAAGGCACGTGATATGTCAAGGGAGACAGCTCTAATTTCCTGTTTGGCATTGAGGACCTCCATCCATTGTTGAGACAGCAGAAGCAGCATGTCCAGAGTAGAGTGACCTGGTCTGAATCCACATTGATGATCGGAGATCAAGCCATTGGAGAAGAGGAAGGATTTGATATCTGAAGCAATGATGGATTGCATGACATTGCTGATAATTGGGAGAAGGCTGATTGGTCTGTAGTTGCAAGGATCTGTTTTGCACCTTTTTGTGTAAAGCTTAATGTCATTTATACCTTGTATCACCCCCCCCCCCGCCCTCTCCCCCATCCCCCAGCCCTCTCCCTTCCACAGATCTCTCAATGTCCCTGTTCTCTACTGTTGTTGTACTTGTGTCCTTATCTCTCTCTCTCCCTCTCTAGTCTCCTGCTCCCTTTATTATATGTTTTATCTGTCTGTTTATCTTTTTTTGTGTTTAATGTGTTAGCTCTTCCACGAGCCTCGACTTTGTAAAGAAAACAAGCGTTACGCCTAGGTCCACCGTCGGTGAAGTGATGCGAGTTGACAAAGTGGAAGACGCAAGGCGGCCATCTTGGATTTTGACGTGGCGACCCAATTTTCAATAGCTTTCTCCCTTATGCCTTGATACACCCACACACCAGATTAGAAGTTGGTACTTCGCTTATTTTTCAAGATATTCCGCTCACAAGGTACAGACATACATGGTGGTGGCCATGTTGTATTTTGACGTGGTGACCCAATTTTCAATAGCGTTCTTCCTTATGCGTAGATACATCTACACACCAGATCAGACGTTAGTAGTTCGTTTATTTTTAAGATATTTTGCTCACAAGGTTCAGACATATATATGATGGCGGCTATCATGGATTTGACGTGGTGACCCAATTTTCTATAGCGTTCTTCCTTATGTCTAGATACACCCACACAACAGATTAGAAGTTGGTACTTCGCTTATTTTTCAAGATATTCCGCTCACAAGGTTCAGACATACATGGCGTCAGACATACATGGCGGCGGCCATATTGGATTTTGACGTGGCGACCCAATTTTCAATAGAGTTATTCCTTATGTCTAGATACACCCACACAACAGATTAGAAGTTGGTACTTCGCTTATTTTTCAAGATATTCCGCTCACAAGGTTCAGACATACATGGCGTCAGACATACATGGCGGCGGCCATCTTGGATTTTGACGTGGGTTGCACCCACACACCAAATTTGAATGCGGCCCTTCGCTTACGCACGCAAGTATGCACGCACGCCCGCCCGCACAGACGGACGGACGGACGGACACACGGGAAAACCATAGTTCCCCTTTCGCTCCGCGGTGCGACGGGGGACAAAACAGTGGCCTCTCTCGCACCCCATGACTTTCTCAGTCTGTCACTTTCCCCTCTTGAGATGACATTAAGGTTCATGGCGGTAGGCTCAGATATAGCTTCAGCAGTACCAGAAAGGTTGGAATCCACACCAGTGGACGTCACACTAGGGCAAGATGAGACAGTGATGTCAAGGATTACAGTCAGGTCAGAGCAGATGGTTCAGGGTCGGCGGTGGTAAAGAGATCAACATTTCATTCACTGGTTGTGAGGTGTAGGTTTGGGGGAAGAGAAAGGAGAGATAACAGAAAGATGGCAATGGGGATAGTTGGGTGTTCAGTGAAAAAAGAAGCTCAAGAGGGGGAAGTGACAGACTGAGAAAGTCATGGGGTGCGAGAGAGGCCACTTTTTTTTCTTTACAAAGTCGAGGCTCGTGGAAGAGCTAACACATTAAACACAAAAATACATAAACGGACAGATAAACCATGAAGTAAATGGAGCGGGAGAGAGAGGTAAGGACACAAGTACAACAACAGTGGAGAACAGGGACATCGAGAGATCTGTGGAAGGGAGAGGGCTGGAGGATGGGGGGGAGGGCGGGAGTGGGGGGGGGGGGTGGAGGGATACACGGTATAAAACAAGTGAACGCTACTAGGAATTTCAGGAATGAAGTCGGAGGTTGAAAAAGGTGGATTTGCGGTGTATTGACGGGGGCAAACGGATTTGGGGTGTATTAACACTTTAGTAGGGTCAATATACGAAAAAACAACTCACCTAACCCCCAAAGAATTGATACAAAAGGTTTTTCAATGGATTCTGGTACCATTGGGCATGCTAAATAACATACTAAAAATCTAGTAACATCTGACTTCCGGAAAGGGGTCATTTTCAAGATGGCGTCCAAGATGGCCGCCGGGAGCTTAAAATGGCCATATCTCAATTATTATTCAACCTAGAAAGGTGGTTTTGGTGTCTAACCCTAGGTTTTAGGGCCCAAGGAATCCAATTGAATCAATAAAATTATCATCAGTTAATTATTTATTGACAAGTCCAAGATGGCATCCCAAGGTGACATCCTGATCCACTAAAATGGCTCTGTCGAATAGTAGTCAACCTAGAGAGATTTTTTCAGTGTGTATACCTAGGTTTAAGGCACCCAGGAAATCATCAAAATTACTTAAATAAGCACAAAGTAATGAGGTACTCCAGTAAGCCAGGTTTACCAGCTCATTAGGCATTTGTTGTCTTATACAGTTAGTCACTATTCGTCGTCATTCTCCGACTCCTCTGGAAGAAACTTGTGATGTGGATTGTCACATTCTTCAAGTTGGCACGGTCCACAGGCAGTAGTACATGGTAGTCCATATCGTCTACAAGAGCAGCGGAGTGTCTTGCAGGCAGTGGAGCAGTTACAATGAATGACCTTCAAGAGACTGTCTGGAGCAGCGTTCATTCTTGACATAAGTGGGACAAACTGATTATCCTGCAGGCTCCACCCCCATTTCATGGCATCCATACCCTCTTCTTTTCCCATCCACACCATGATCTGGTAGTACGCTCTACGACAGTGAAGTTTGGTAGCATTCAGTTGGGGGCAGACGTTCGGGTGTTACAAAAGACGAAGCAGAGACAACCTTCTTGCTGAAGGTGTTATATCGCATTGTTGCAAGGGAATCTTTGCACTTGCCACCAAAGAGGATAGCCATTACTCGGCATCCAAGGTCATCGATCACCTCTGTGGTCTGGTTTGGGATGGTGAATGTGTTGGCACAAAACCGAAGGACAGGGTCTCCTTTTACAAGCTTCTGGAAAGCAGTCTTTTTGCCAACACCAAAAATCCGAGAAGCCGTGTCACAACCAGTCATGGCATGGATGATATATCAACTGAGAACACATGTCATGTCCGAGGATTTATTTTAGACGGTTGATGTCATACACTTTAAAACTGCCATCAGCTTTGGACTTGTCTGATCTGAAATAAAGGCTCTTACTGTCTCCCTGCGCATAGTAAAGGAGTAAGACAAGGAGATCAGTATCTTCTCCAATCAGTGTAGTGGTGTGCAGAAGAGAAGCCTCCACTGCAGCCTTTACTATATCTACGTCAGCATCTCCAGGTGCATTGACCACAGTGCAATACCTTTCTCTCAGTTCATCACTTATCATCCCGATCAGTCTCTGTTTATTGATATCTCTTGACAGGACCTCCTCCTTCTTGCCTGAGAACTTTGTCTCAGCAGTGAAGCTGACAATGGGATGAATATTGTGTCCTCTTCTCTGATGCGTGTTGTCTTTAATGGACGGCCCTTCCTCATAGCCATCAAAGACAATGGTCGTAGCTGAACCATAATGCTGGATGGTGAAGTCAGCATACGACTGCGCTATTTCACCAAAGCTTTCTCCACTCTTCCATAGTATTCTGTGAAGGAGTGAACCTCCATCAAGGACGTGGATCTCCGTTTCTGGTACAGAATCTAGGATGGCATCACTTGCATGATCACAGATCGCGTGAGCTAGTTGTGGCTTATCAGCCTTTTGGAAGACGTTTCTGGCGGAGGATGGTGAGTTCTGGTGAGTCGGAGGATGACGATGAATAGCGACTAACTGTATAAGACAACAAATGCCTAATGGGCTGGTAAACCTGGATTACCTGATTACTTTGTGCTTATTTAAGTAATTTTGATGATTTCCTGGGTGCCTTAAACCTAGGTATACACACTGAAATAATCTCTCTAGGTTGACTACTATTCGACAGAGCCATTTTAGTGGATCAGGATGTCACCTTGGGATGCCATCTTGGACTTGTCAATAAATAATTAACTGATGGTAATTTTATTGATTTATTCCAAGGAATATTGATTCCTTGGGCCCTAAAACCTAGGGTTAGACACCAAAACCACCTTTCTAGGTTGAATAATAATTGAGATATGGCCATTTTAAGCTACCGGCGGCCATCTTGGACGCCATCTTGAAAATGACCCCTTTCCGGAAGACAGATGTTACTAGATTTTTAGTATGTTATTTAGCATGCCCAATGGTACCAGAATCAATTGAAAAACCTTTTGTATCAATTTTTTTGGGGTTCAACCGTATATTGACTCCTCTACTTGGGCATATGATCCTTTTATGCTGAGCTAGCCATTCACACTGGTCTTTGAAATCTCACGAGTGAGAGTTACAATGGTTAATTCGGCATAAAAGGATCATTTAGGCGATGTCCAAACTTTTAAGGTTAAATGCATCATGTAGAACCTCGCAGTGAAAAATAAAACCTAAATATCAATATTAGATATGTATGTTTGAACATACATATCTAATATTGGTGGATTTTTTAGGTACAGTAGCATAATGGTCACTGTGATTTTTGCAGTTTGTTTTCCCCTCCTCAAATTCTGAACAACCTGTGCATGTGCAAAATACACATGAAGAACAAGCGTTCGCCAAGGTCCCACGTCGGTGAAGTGATGTGAGTTGACAAAGTGGAAGACGCAAGGTGGTCATCTTGGATTTTGACGTGGCGACCCAATTTTCAATAGCTTTCTCCCTTATGCGTCGATACACCCACACACCAGATTAGAAGTTAGTAGTTCGTTTATTTTTCAAGATATTTCGCTCACAAGGTTCAGACATATATATGGTTGCGGCCATCTTGGATTTTGACGTGGTGACTCAATTTTCAATAGCTTTCTTCCTTATGCCTTGATACACCCACACACCAGATTAGAAGTTGGTACTTCGCTTATTTTTCAAGATATTCCGCTCACAAGGTACAGACATACATGGTGGTGGCCATGTTGTATTTTGACGTGGTGACCCAATTTTCAATAGCATTCTTCCTTATGCGTAGATACACCTACACACCAGATCAGACGTTAGTAGTTCGTTTATTTTTAAGATATTTTGCTCACAAGGTTCAGACATATATATGATGGCGGCCATCATGGATTTTGACGTGGTGACCCAATTTTCAATAGCGTTCTTCCTTATGCCGAGATACACCCACTCACCAGATTAGAAGTTGGTACTTCGCTTATTTTTCAAGATATTCAGCTCACAAGTTTCAGACATACATGGCGGCGGCCATCTTGGATTTTGACGTGGTTTGCACCCATACACCAAATTTGAATGTGGTCCTTTGCTTACGCACGCATGCATGCACGTACGCACGCACACACGCCACACGCACGGACGGATGGACGGACGGACACACGGACGGAGGGGAAAACCATCATCCCCCTTTCGCTCCGCGGTGCGACGGGGGACAATAATCTCCATCTTATACAATAATCAATTGACACGATGTCCTTGTTACCTGCACAGGAAGCAGGAGACCTTGGTTGAGAGTCAGCCAAACCACATTGAGAGCAGAACAGCGAACCTGGTGGAGAAGAAATAAATTGAGCAACAAGGGAAGACAGGACAACTTATAGTTCCTGTGCTGGGGTGTGTTGTGTGCGCCATTTTCAAATACAAAGATAGCCTATGTCACCGGAGTGAATTTGGCTAACATGGTCGGTTTGGCTCCTTTGTGTTCACATCTGAATCGTCCTGTTAATGTTTCCATCTGAACCCCTCGCTCTTGTGAAACGAAACCCAGATTTTAATCCCACACGTTGTAGGTTTGTCCCATTGTCTACTTAATGCCCTCGTCTACCAACTTATTTGAAGTGCACGTGATTTTTGTGCAAAGTCCTCCATGAGCCTTCGATCATTGTAATAAACAAACTGTCGGTACAGCTGTAAGGGTGTCTTGCCAGAGTTTGTATGGTGCTATTGACCTTGTGAGTAAGGTTCTATTATGGGTCTATTCTAATGGGTAGTATAACATTCTCATGTTTACATATCGCCAATGAATGAGCACCTCGGAAGACTTCGCCCAAATATGCAAAATGAAACACATCGAGTTCGTATAGTAAGACAGGATGCTCAAACATTACTGAACTAGAACGACACTCTTTGACGTCACAATGTCGACCGATATGCCTCCGCCCACATTATTACATCATTGTAAATACTTGCACCAAGTTTGATTTAAATCCATTCAGTTGTTCTCAAATATCACATTTTTACCTGACATGACCTCTGACCTTTGACACCAAAATCTAATCAGTTCATCTTTGCATCATAATATATACGTACACCAAGTTTGGGCAAACACCCATCACAAGATAGTGCAGTAACATAATTTTTACCTCAAGGGACCTCTGACCTTTGACCTCTTTACCCCATAATCTAATCTGTTTATCTTTCCGTGATGATACTTGTACCAAGTTTGACATAGATTCCTTCAGCCATTATTTGAGTTATCATGGTAATGAAAACCCATCACAGACTCTGACAATATGACCTCTTGATGCCGAAAGCTAATCAGTTTTTTTTTTGTTTTTTTTTGGACACAGAATCGAGGCTCGTGAAAGAGCTAACATTTATTTCACAAGCAAATCAAACAGACAAACAAATTATATAAAAAGAGTGAGCGGAAGACAAGATGGGGAGAGAAGGGGAAGCACACAAACACAACGTTTGAGAGCAGGGAGATGTGTGGGAGGGAGAGGGCTTGGGGGGAGGAGGCGTGGGAAGGGGGGGGGGGTGGTGGGAGAAGTATAAAACACAAGGACACCAAGGACCTCCAGGACGGAAGTTGGTATTTAAAAAAAGTGGATTTGGGGTGAAATTAGCGGGGGTAGAAAAGATCAAGGTTTTGGATGAGGGAAGATAAGAGATGGTGGTGAACAGCTGTTTTAAAGACCTGGAGGGCGGAGTGGGATTGAAGAGAGTGAGGGAGTTTGTTCTAGAGGTGGGAGAAAAGAGGAATGAAGGAGTGAAGGTGAGTAGAGAGTCTTCATTTTGGCAGTTTAACCATAAGAGGGTTGCAGGCAGATCTTGTGCAACCTGTAGGAATATTTGGGGGACAGAGCCCAGAGAGAGCTGGGGGGGGGGGGGGGGACAGACAAGGCCAGAGAGGAGTCGGTAGAAGGCGGAAAGACCACCAACCTGCCTGCGGTGAGTGAGTGAGAGGCCCTTGGAGTTCGGTTCATCGCGGGAGATTCCAATGATTCTGAATGCTTTGGTTTCAACAGCGTGAAGACGAGCTAGGTGTGAGGCAGGAGCACCAGCTCAGAGGGGAGAGCAGTATTCCATTGAGCTGAGGATGAAATCCTTGTATGTGGTGAGGAGCTCAGGTGTGCCAAGGAAGGACTTCGCACGACGGAGGATGCCCAGTTGGCGACTGGCTTTGGAGGCCAGATTTGAAATGTGGTTTTCCCAGGAAAGATCATGGCAGATAGTGAGACCCAAAAGCTTGAGTGACAGAACCTCTTGGAGAGGATTATTCAGAAAGTGGATGGGAGGGTTTTCCATTCGGTCTTTTCGGAGAGACATCATAAGAGTGTGAGATTTGTCAGGATTGAAAAACATGTTCCACTTGTTTGCCCAGTCTGTGATTTTGTCCAGGTCTGCAGAGAGTGAGGAGGCTGCAGACTGCCGATCTGAGGGATAAAGAATGGAGCGACAGAGAGTAGAGTCATCAGCAAAGAGATAGAGAGGATTTTCAAGAGAGTCAGAGAGATCATTGATGAAGACCAGAAAAAGCACAGGGCCCAGAACACTGCCTTGGGGAACTCCAGCCTGAACAGGAAGAGGAGATGAGAGAAACTAATTCAGGGCCACACGTTGACTACGACTATAGAGCAATTCCGCCAGCCATGCGTGGAGATTTCCATGGACACCAAAAGAGGAGAGTTTGGTGAGTAGAGCAGGGTGCCAGACCATATCGAAGGAACGTGATATGTCAAGGGAGACTGCTCTAATTTCCTGTTTGGCATTGAGGACCTCCATCCATTGTTGAGAAAGCAGAAGCAGCATGTCCAGAGTAGAGTGACCAGGTAAGTGGTCAGTGACCAGTGACCAGAGTGACCAGAGTACGACTGGGTACGGTGGGTACAGAGAGGGATGGGTTTGGGACACAAGATTTAGAGGCAAACACAGAGTTGAGGCATTCAGCTTTTTCACGTGCGGAGTCAGCCGTGTGGCCATTTGAGGTGAGGGAGGGGATGGAGAAGGAACAAACACCAGAAACAGATTTGACCAGACGCCACCAGGATTTGGAAGAGGGAGACAGATAAGAGAGTTCGGTCCTGAGAACGGAGAGATATTGTTTCCTGGCTCTCCTGAGGGTGGACACACACTTGTTTCGGGCTTTGTGAAAGGAAATGAGATTTCCTTCCGTTGGATTTGCTTTCCAGGAGACGAAAGCAAGTTGTTTCTGGGCAACAGCCTCACCACAAGATTCCGTGTACCATGGACGGGAGGAAAGGTATGACAAGTGAAGACGAGATGGGATAAATCTGTGCATGAGAGAGAGCAATTTACTTTGGAAGAATTCCCAGGATGAGTTGATGTCAGAGGCGGTAGAGATGGGAGACCAGTCCAGATGATTGATGGCTGCTTGAAGACCGTGCCAGTTGGCCTGAGTGAAATGCCAGACTCGTCGACGCTGAGGAGGCTCTCTGAGAATGGTCAGAGAGATGTCCACTTTAACAAGCACATGATCAGATGAGCCGATTGGAGCAGAAGAAGAGCAGCAGACATTTTCAGGGAAGTTAGTCATAACCAAGTCCAGAAGAGAAGATGCTCCGTTGACTGAGATCCGGGTCGGGAAATTGACAGATTGTGTCAGTCCCAGTGAGTCACAGAAGTCCTTTGCTAAAGAGCCATGGCTGGTGAGAGAGGTGCCCACACCCAGCCAACTGGCATGGTGACAGTTGAAATCACCACATATGAGGAAGAGAGAGTTGGGATGGGTAGATAGAAGTTGGTCCATATTATCAGACAGCGAGATGTAGATGGAGTCATCACTGTTTGGTGGACGGTACAACACACATATGAACAAAAGGTGGGAGCGAAGGGGAAGCCGTAGCCAAAGGTATTCCTGGGGGTGAGGTGGAGAGAGGGCAGTGCAGGGCGAGTGAGGAAGAGAGTTTTTTTTATAAAGATAGCAACCCCACCTTCAGGACGAGGCTCAGGTCTATCATACCGGAGGAGGGAGTAACCTGGGAGAGATACCAAGGAATCAGAGACATCATGAAGAAGGAAAGTTTCTGTTAAGCAGATCACATCTGGTTTGTCAGAAGCAACCTGTGTGGAGAGATCAGTCAAGTTTGAGCGAAGGCCCCGGATGTTTGAGGTCCATACTGTTAAAGAAGAGGAAGGGGGAGCATCGGATACAGAACAGGGGGGGGGGGAGCGGTAGGGTAAGATGTGGAAGAGGTAGGGAGAGCTGTTGAAGGTGTGTCAGAGATTTCAGAATAGCTTAGAGAAAGGGAAGAATGGGGCGGACAAAAGGTTTGATGGTGATTGGGTGAGGCGCAGTGAGGTGTTATTTGAGGAGGGGGAAGAGTGAGGCAGAAGGTTGAGGGAGATGAAGGTGAAAGTTGGAAGGGGGAAGAAGCGGGGAGGACGCTTTGAGGAGGAGGGGTGAGAGGGGAGTCTAGGAGGGGAGGAGCGAGGGAGAGTCTCGGAGGGGAGGGGTGTGGGGGGAGTTTAGGAGGGAAGGGGCAAGGGGGGAGATTTGAAAGGGATGGGTGATGGGGAAGATGGGTGATGGAATTTTTTTTTGGAATGAATATATTTGGTGAGCAAGTCAAAAGCATCCTTTTATATAAGAAAAAGAAAAAGGTGTTATAGCATACAACAGAATACAGTTCTTCAGGGGACAGATTAAACATTTTTTAACAACGTGATCACGTGATCATGAACAACGTAGTCGAAGAACGAATGAACAAATAAGAACGAACAAACGGATAAGAACAGAGAAGGAAAAAAAAATATTTTTTTTTTTTTAGGAGATTTTAAAACAAGGAAGTATGGGGTGAAAAGACCAGGAAAAACAGAGACCGAAAGTAATTGCAGCGCGATCGATGAACCGCTGAGACAAAAGCAAAGCCTCAAGCCAAGGTCGGACACGGTAGCCTACTACACGAGGCCTCAGAATACGCGACACGAACTCACCGACGATTCTGTACACAGGTATGAAAAACCAACACTGAGAATCCTATTAAAGACACACCAATAGGTACACACATCGAAAGATAGATACAGTTTCGAAAAAAAACACAATTGTGAAAAATTACTTAACTTCGAAAGCGTGCGCACATGGACAGCTTTGAAGAGACGTCAAACGTCAGGTTGGACCAGAGTTCGACATGTGATGTACTTTGACGTCATCATGAAGAAGGTGATGATTGGACCAGAGTTCGACAGATGATGTACATTGTCTTCATCATGAATAAGGTGATGATTGGACCAGAGTTCGACATGTAATGTACATTGTCTTCATCAAGAAGAAGGTGAAGGTTGGACCAGAATTCGACAGATGATGTACATTGACGTCATCATGAAGAAGGTGATGATTGGACCAGAGTTCGACAGATGATGTACATTGACGTCATCATGAAGAAGGTGATGATTGGACCAGAGTTCGACAGATGATGCACATTGACGTCATCATGAAGAAGGTGATGATTGGACCAGAGTTCCACAGATGATGTACATTGACGTCATCATGAAGAAGGTGATGATTGGACCAGAGTTCGACATGTGGTGTATATTGACGTCATCATGAAGAAGGTGAAGGTTGGACCAGAGTTCGACAGATGATGTACATTGACGTTATCATGAAGAAGGTGATGATTGGACCAGAGTTCGACATGTGATGTATATTGACGTCATCATGAAGAAGGTGAAGGTTGGACCAGAGTTCGACAGATGATGTACATTGTCGTCATCATGAAGAAGGTGAAGGTTGGGCCAGAGTTCGACAGATGATGTGCATTGTCTTCATCATGAAGAAGGTGATGATTGGACCAGAGTTCGACATGTGATGTACATTGTCTTCATCAAGAAGAAGGTGAAGGTTGGACCAGAGTTCGACAGATGATGTACATTGACGTCATCATGAAGAAAGTGATGATTGGACCAGAGTTCGACAGATGATGTACATTGACGTCACCATGAAGAAGGTGATGATTGGACCAGAGAGCGACAGATGATGTACATTGACGACATCATGAAGAAGGTGATGATTGGACCAGAGTTCGACATGTGATGTACATTGACGTCATCATGAAGAAGGTGAAGGTTGTGCCAGAGTTCGACAGATGATGTACATTGACGTCATCATGAAGAAGGTGATGATTGGAGCATAGTTCGACAGATGATGTCCATTGACGTCATCATGAAGAAGGTGATGATTGGACCAGAGTTCGACAGATGATGTGCATTGTCCTCATCATGAAGAAGGTGATGATTGGACCAGAGTTCGACACGTGATGTACATTGACGTCACAATGAAGAAGGTGATGATTGGACCAGAGTTCGACAGATGATGTAGATTGACGTCATCATGAAGAAGGTGATGATTGGACCAGAGTTAGACAGATGATGTACATTGACGTCATGATGAAGAAGGTGATTAATGGATCAGAGTTCGACATGTGATGTACATTGACGTCATAATGAAGAAGGTGATTTTTGGGTCAGAGTTCGACATGTGATGTACATTGACGTCATAATGAAGAAGGTGATGATTGGACCAGAGTTAGACAGATGATGTACATTGACGTCATGATGAAGAAGGTGATTAATGGATCAGAGTTCGACATGTGATGTTCATTGACGTCAGAATGAAGAAGGTGATTATTGGACCAGAGTTCGACATGTGATGTACATTGACGTCATAATGAAGGTGATAATGGGACCAACCAGAGTTGTCGTTATGCTTGGCGATAGCAGATCTTGCCGGGTGATTACACTCAAAGGTCTTCTGGTGTTCATTTATGCGCTGGCCTTAGGTTCTTCTGGTCTCGCCTATGTATTCTCCACCACAGTCACATGGAATAGTATATTCACAAATATGTATTCACATAAATCATATAACTGATTCACAATTCACATATAATTCACAAATATGTCTGTATTCCGATGTAGGGATTCACAAAGCTGCAGACCGATCCGACAAGGACGATCGGGCCCCCTTCGCCGATAGGCGGCGTCCTTGCGTCCGCCATTACTGGGGGTATCCCGATCCAAACTTAACTCCAGCTGTCTGCGCCAGCACAACTATCATCGCGATCGTACATGAAAAGTGTCCGTGATAATCGTTCTCAAGTGTTTCTCCACACGTGTGGAGCGGTCGTGGACACCTGGCACCTGAAGGCACACTATACAAACCCCGTTTTCGGCGATATCGCCGGGCGCCGTAGGCGCACGGCCATGCCGCCCTGAAGGCACCTGGCGGTACCCAGTTTCCACTTCCACCTGCACCAAACCTATTTTGTTAGCAACCGCGTCCCCTATGCTACGCCATGCCGAGCCCCCTTCCGCCTTAGCCCCGAGTTTCTCGACCACGAGGATAACGACTCCTCTGACCGACCCGACTAGGTGCCCGTCCCTTCATCGACTCATGCTGACACCTGTAACCGTTTTTGCGTCTGCAGCCACGGATCGATCCACAGACTTACCGACGTCTGTCTCCACTGTGGAAGAGAGATCTTGGAACCCTGCCATGGCTAGGGTTGCCACCCGTCCCGTATAATACGGGATCGTCCCGTATTGGAGAATAAAATGCAGTGTCCCGTATCGAGTCAACACGGGACGCGATTTGTCCCGTATTTTCATGCACACCATCCTTTCATACAGGGTGTCTCAAAATACATGGAACCCATGTTGTCTCAAAATACATGGAACCCATGTCACTGCTAATAATTCTGCCAATATTAATGTTCTTGTTCTTTTTTTTCAGATTTGAAGAGAGGAGACCATAACAACGAATAATTATCAATCAAAATGCCTTGGACAAAGGAGGAAAAAATATTTTGCATCACTACTTATTTGGAGACGAAATCATTCAAAGTCGTGGACACCTGGCACCTGAAGGCACACGATACAAACCAAACAAATCGATACCAAGCAAGCAAAATTTCGCAGGAAGTTCAACTTCAACAACTATCCCCAGAAAAACCAAATTTATCATTGGGCACACAAATTCCAAGCCACTGGATCAGTAAACAACCTCAACAAGAAGGCAGAAACACCTAGTTCTGGCAGGAAGCTGACTGTAAGATCTCCTGACAATGTGAATGCGGTGAGACATTCTGTCAGAAGGAGCCCGAAAAAGTCCATACGAAGACGTAGCCAAGAGCTGGGTCTTTCACGTGCGTCAGTGCAAAGAATCTTGATCAAGGATCTTCAGCTGTACCCATACAAGATCCAGATCAAGCATAAACTCACACCAGCTGACATCGCAAAACGTGTTGTGATGTGCCGGTGGTTCGAGAACAAGATCGAAGAGGATCCTGACTTTCTTGACGATGTTTGGTTCAGCGACGAAGCACACTTATTGCTCTGTGGGCATGTCAATAGCAAGAACAATGTGTGCTGGGGCACACAAGCCCCAGACGAGGTGCTTCAGAGGCCCTTGCACTCTGTGAAATGCACTGCCTGGGTGGCCATCTCAAAACATGGCATAATCGGACCGTTTTGGTTTGAAGACGCAGACGAGGAGGCAGTCACTGTCACAAAGGAGCGTTACATTGTGGTGCTCAACAGGTTCTGGAAGGGATTTGGGAGACGCCGTGGCATGAATCGAGATGTGCAATGGTTCCAACAAGATGGGGCAACTCCACATACAGCCAACATCACGATGGAGTGGCTGGACCACCGATTCCCCGATCGGCTGATCAGCAGGCGCCGCGAACCCGAGTGGTCTCCGCATTCACCCGATCTGAACCCCCCAGATTTTTATCTCTGGGGGTTCTTGAAGGACCACTCGCATGAGAATCGTCCTCAATCCATTTCTGAACTGAAAGTGGCCATCACCCAGAAGATTCGTGCCATCAGGAAGGAAGAGTGTGTCAGGGTGATTTACAACTTCGCTCGTCGGCTTCAAGTGTGTCTAAGGCGCAAAGGCGGTCATTTGGAACATGTGCTCTAATAAATGTATCCTTTGAGCTGGAGACCTCAAATCTTCAGTTTTTTTTATTGTTATCATATCAGCTTCCAGGAAATGTAATCTTTTTTTGGAGTTTCTTGTCTGAGTAATAAATTATTATCATGTTAATGGGTTCATCTATTTTGAGACACCCGTTAATACACTAGGTCTTCACAATGGTTAGAATGACATGATAGTTAATAAAACCGAAACCGTTTCTCAAGACATAGCGTAGATGTTCCCAATCAAAATTTGCGGAGGAGAATGGCAGGCAAGTTCAGTGTCGACGTCACCGTTGTCCTTGTTACGGAGACTCACACACACGGTTTGTTTTTTAATGTCGGCCAGTGCCAGTGCAACAAGTCCGCCGGTGAAACGCAAGAGGCTGTCAAAGTACAGATCTGAAAGGACCGACCCACTCGTATTCCATCTGCCAATCAGTGGCAACGAGTACAAGGCAAATTGTACGGTTTGCCGTCGCGCTTTTTCGACTGTCTGACGTGAAGCAGCATGCAGCAGATGATAACCATGTCCAAGCAGCGAAAGAGCAGAAGACACGGAGTGGAATCGCTCAATTCCTTTCACTTCAGACATCCCCTGAGGCAGATATGGTATGTTAAAGCGCGGTGCTACGCGCGCTTACTTGCTACCAAGGAGGAAGCGGACAACGCAGTGAAACAAAAGTCTTTATTCACAAGAGGTCACTGTAGCACTGGCGCGCTCCGGGCTGCGCGCCCGGTGTATATCCTGAGGCCACGCCTACCCCTAAGGCGTGGCCGCCGCCCACTTGGTGCGCGGAATGATGTCACCACGCCAGTGGGCTTTCGTGTCTGCCACACGCGCCTTCCCAGAATTCCCGCGCACCTGGAGGGCCAGTTTGCGGGGCAAACGGATGACCCGGCCGAAGCGCCCTCTGGCGACCGGCGGCGTCCGGGGTGCAGGGATGCCAGCTGGGATGCCCCCGGCTGTACCCGGGATGGCTGCCGGACCGGGGGGCGGCGTGCCGGCGGTGCTGGGCGGTGCCGGGGGTCCGCCCGCCGGGGGGCGGCCCCGACGCGGGGGCCGAACCACCGGCGGTGGGTGGTCCACGTCGGCGGTGGGTGGTCGGCTTGAGTCGATCCACCGAGACGTGGTAGGGAGTACCGCCGATGTCCAAGGTGAAGTATTTCACCCCGGTCTCCAGCACGTGGAAAGGCCCGTCGTACGGGGGCCGCAGTGGTGTCTGGTGGGCGTCGTGCCGGACGAAGACATACTCTGCGGTGCGAAGCTCCGGGGCGACATGCGTGGGTGGGTGCCCGTGGTGCGCCGTCGGCACCGGGACGAACCTCCGGGCAGTCTCCTGCAGCGCGGAGCGCTCCTGCGCCGCGGGCCAAGGTGCCGTGGGGTCGGGGAGGAACTCACCCGGCACCCGCAGTGGTTGTCCAAAGACCAACTCCGCCGCGGATGCGCGCAGGTCCTCCTTGGGCGCCATCCGGAGGCCCAGCAGGACCCAGGGGAGCCTGTCGACCCAGCCACCGTCACGGAGGGTGGCCCGGAGCGTGGCCTTCAACGAGCGGTGGAACCGCTCGCACAGGCCGTTGGCCTGGGGGTGGTAGGCCGTGGTTCGGTGCAGCTGGACCCCGAGCCCCCGCGCGACCGCGCCCAGAGCTCCGAGGTGAACTGGGGGCCGCGGTCGGATGAGATGTCCGAGGGGGCGCTGAACCGGGCGACCCAGGTGGCGATGAACGCCTGCGCGACGTCTGCCGCCGTCGTCGCCGCCAAAGGCACGGCCTCCGGCCACCGGGTTGTGCGGTCCACCATGGTAAGGACATGGGTGAAACCCCGCGAGGGGGGCAGAGGTCCCACCAGGTCCACGTGCACGTGGTCGAACCTACGTGCCGGCACCGTAAACGGGGCCAATGGGGCCTGGGTATGCCGGTGCACCTTCGCGCGCTGGCATGCGAGGCACGTCCTGGTCCAGCCGCGGACGGCCTTCTGGAGGCCATGCCAGACAAACTTGTCGGCGACCAACCTCTGGGAGGCCTTCGTGTCTGGGTGTGACAGGCCGTGGATGTCGTCAAAAACCCGGCGCTGCCAGCCTGCGGGCACGATGGGGCGAGGCCGCCCGAGGGAGACGTCGCAAACGAGGGCCGTGCCCACGCCGTCGAAGGGCACCTCGGTGACGCGGAGGCCCATGACGGCGGTCCGCAGGGCCTGGACCCCGGGGTCGGCTGCCTGGTCCGCCGCCATCCGGGCATAGTCGATGCCAAGGTGGACTGCGTGGGCGACGGCCCGGGAAAGGCAATCGGCCACCGGGTTGACCTTTCCCGCGACGTGCCGGATGTCCGTCGTGTACTCGGACACGGCCGCGAGGTGACGCTGTTGCCGGGCCGACCACGGCTCGGCGACCTTGCCCATCGCGAAAACCAGCGGCTTGTGGTCGACGAAGGCCGTGAACGCACGGCCCTCGAGCAGATGGCGGAAGTGCCTGACCGCCAGGTGAAGCCCAAGCAACTCGCGGTCGAAGGTACTGTAACGGCGTTCGGGCGGGCGAAGCTGCCGGCTGAAGAACGCCAGCGGTTGCCAAGCTCCACGCACCCATTGCTTGTACACCGCGCCCACCGCGTAGTCCGAGGCGACGGAGGTGAGGGCGATCGGTGCATCGGGCGCCGGGTGCGCGAGCATGGTGGCGTTGGCCAAGGCGAGCTTCGCGCCCGAGAACGCCGCGTCCATCTGCTCGGTCCAGGTAACGTCACCTTTGCCCGGCTTCCCTCGAAGGGCCTCGTGTAAGGGGCGCAGGAGCTGGGCGATGCGGGGCAGGAACCGATGGTACAAGTTTACCATGCCCAGGAACTCCTGGAGCCCCTTGATTGTGCGGGGGCGCGGAAACCCCTTCACCGCCTCCACCTTGGCCGGTAGGGGGACGGCCCCGTGCCTGGTGACGCGGTGCCCCAAAAAGTCGATGCCGGTGATGCCGAACCAGCACTTGGCGAGGTTCACGATGAGGCCATGCTGGCCCATGCGTTCGAAGAGCATGCGGAGGTGATGAAGGTGCTCTTCGCGGGACGCGCTGGCGACGAGGATGTCATCCAGGTAGACATACAAAAAATCCAAGCCGCGCAAGATGCTGTCCATGAGGCGCTGGAACGCCTGAGCCGCATTTTTCAAACCGAAGGGCATCCGAAGAAATTCGAAAAGCCCGAAATGGCGTGATGACAGCCGTCGACGGGATGTCCTCCGGTCTGACAGGGACCTGATGGTAGCCGCGTACGAGGTCCACCTTTGAAAAGAAGGACATCCCCGCCAACCGGGCGGAGAAGTCCTGGATGTGGGGGACGGGGTAGCGGTCGGGGGTGGTGGCGTCGTTGAGGCGCCGGTAGTCCCCGCACGGTCGCCATCCCCCGCCGGGCTTGGGCACGATGTGGAGCGGGGACGCCCACGCGCTCTCGGAGCGCCGCACGATGCCGAGCCGCTCCAGCGTAGCGAACTCCGCTTTAGCTATGGCAAGCTTCATCGGCTCGAGGCGGCGTGCCCGGGCGTAGACCGGTGGCCCGGCGGTGGGGATGTGGTGTTCCACCCCGTGTTTGACGGCCCCCGCCGAGAAAGTGGGCCGCGTGAGGGCCGGGAAACCCGCGAGGAGGCGGGCGAATTCGTCCGCTGCCGGAAGCGTACAGATGTACCTGGCCGGAACTGAACCGCTCAGCAAGCCGCTCAGCGAGCCGCTCTGTGAGCTGCTCAACGAGCCGGGCAGCACGCACGCGAGTGAGCTGAACGTCTCAGCCTGGACAAGCCTTCTGCGCTTTACATCCACCAGTAATCCATTAGCACATAAGAAGTCCGCGCCGAGCAGTGCCAAGGGCACGTCGGCCGTGACGAACGACCAACGGAAAACCTGCCCTCCGAACCGCAGAGAGAGACAGCGTTTTCCGTACGTGCGTATAGACGTACCATTGGCCGCAAGCAGCGCGGGACCTCGGACCGCGGTTTGCTTGTCGGACGTACCGGCAGGAACGACACTCACCTGCGCTCCCGTGTCGCACAGGTAACGGCGCCCGGACAAGGTGTCCGTTATGTACAGGAGGCTGTTTGATTGGCCGGCGCTCAGTGCCACTACCGAGGGCCGGCCCGGGCATTTCCCGACCTGCCGAATGAGCACGGCGGGCGACATTGCCGAGCCTCGTGGCCAAACCTAGCGTGGAAATGGCACCAGGTTTGCGGCGAAGCCGGAGGCCACGGTTTCCGCGGTGGTGGTGGGTGGGGCGTGGCGGCCGCCGCGAGGCGCCCCTCGGAGCAGGGGTGGGCACCCGCAGGAGGTTCGGGCTCGGGAGTCGCTACGGCCGCACCGAAACTCGCCTGCGTGTCCAAAGCCGCGTAGAACTTGTCGGCCTCGGCCGCGAACGCACGGCGTTCCGTCGTCGCGGAACCGGCCAACGCGAGGCGGACTCGTGCTGGCAGCTGGCGTCGAAATAATGCCCGGAATAGAGCGTTCGGTGTTTCGTCGCCCATGAGCGACAGCATATGGTCCATTCGGACCGACGGTCGCGTGTCACCGAGCTCGGGGCTCACCGATCAGAAGGTTGCGTGTTCAGATCACGTCGGGGTCACCAATTAATGCACGGTGCTACACGCGCTTACTTGCTACCAAGGAGGAAGCGGACAACGCGGTTAAACAAAAGAGTCTTTATTCACAAGAGGTCACTGTAGCACTGGCGCGCTCCGGACTGCGCGCCCGGTGTATATCCTGAGGCCACGCCTACCCCTCGGGCGTGGCCGCCGCCCACTTGGTGCACGGAATGATGTCACCACGCCAGTGGGCTTTCGTGTCCGCCACAATGTTGTTGTTTCGGCTAATTTATGTACTGTTCTGATTATATATTTGATTGAATGATTTCCTGAAAATTTATAATAGTGAAAAATGAATAGACTGGCGTAATTTCTACATCATGCTCATTCCCCCCCCCTCCCCCATCCTCACTCCTCCCCCCACCCAATCCTCACTCCTCTTCACCCCCCCCCCCATCCTCACTCCTCTTCCACCCCCATCCTCACTGTCCTCTCTAACCCCCCCTCACTCCTCCCCAATCCTCACCCTCTTCTTCTCCAACCATCACTCCTCTTTACTCCTTGCTCTCTTCTCCAACCATCACGCCTCTCTACTCCTTGCTCTCTTCTCCAACCATCACTCCTCTCCACTCCTTGCTCTCTTCTCCAACCATCACTCCTCTCCACTCCTTGCTCTCTTCTCCAACCATCACTCCTCTCTACTCCTTGCTCTCTTCTCTAACCATCACTCATCACTACTCCTTGCTCTCTTCTCCAACCATCACGCCTCTTTACTCATTGCTCTCTTCTCCAACCATCACGCCTCTCTACTCCTTGCATCTCTTCTCCAACCATCACGCCTCTCTACTCCTTGCTCTCTTCTCCAACCGTCATGCCTCTCTACTCCTTGCTCTCTTCTCCAACCATCACACCTCTGTACTCCTTGCTCTCTTCTCCAACCATCACACCTCTGTACTCCTTGCTCTCTTCTCCAACCATCGCGCCTCTCTACTCCTTGCTCTCTTCTCCAACCATCACGCCTCTCTACTCCTTGCTCTCTTCTCCAACCATCACGCCTCTCTACTCCTTGCTCTCTTCTCCAACCATCACTCCTCCCTACTCCTTGCTCTCTTCTCCAACCATCACGCCTCTCTACCCATTGCTCTCTTCTCCAACCATCACGCCTCTCCACTCCTTGCTCTCTTCACCAACCATCACTCCTCTCTACTCCTTGCTCTCTTCTCCAACCATCACGCCTCTCTACTTCTTGCATCTCTTCTCCAACCATCACGCCTCTCTACCCCTTGCTCTCTTCTCCAACCATCAGGCCTCTCTACCCCTTGCTCTCTTCTCCTACCATCACGCTTCTCTACTCCTTGCTCTCTTCTCCAAACATCACGCCTCTCTACTCCTTGCTCTCTTCTCCAACCATCACGCCTCTCTACTCCTTGCTCTCTTCTCCAACCATCACGCCTCTCTACTCCTTGCTCTCTTCTCCAACCATCACGCCTCTCTACTCCTTGCTTTCTTCTCCAACCATCACGCCTCTCTACTCCTTGCTCTCTTCTCCAACCATCACGCCTCTCTACTCCTTGCTCTCTTCTCCAACCATCACGCCTCTCTACTCCTTGCTCTCTTCTCCAACCATCACGCCTCATACTCCTTGCTCTCTTCTCCAACCATAACGCCTCTCTACTCCTTGCTCTCTTCTCCAACCATCACAGCTCTCTACTCCTTGCTCTCTTCTCCAACCATCACGCCTCCCTACTCCTTGCTCTCTTCTCCAACCATCACGCCTCTCTACTCCTTGCTCTCTTCTCCAACCATCACTCCTCGCTACTCCTTTCTCTCTTCTCCAACCATGACGCCTCTCTACTCATTTCTCTCTTCTCCAACCACCACGCCTCTCTACTCCGTGCTCTCTTCTCCAACCATCACGCCTCTCTACTCCTTGCTCTCTTCTACAACCATCACTCCTCCCTACTCCTTGCTCTCTTCTCCAACCATCACTCCTCTCTACTCCTTGCTCTTTTCTCCAACCATCACTCCTCTCTACTCCTTGCTCGCTTATCCAACCATCACTCCTCTCTACTCCTTGCTCTCTTCTCCAACCATCACGCCTCCCTACTCCTTGCATCTCTTCTCCAACCATCACGTCTCTCTACTCCTTGTATCTCTTCTCCAACCATCACGCCTCTCTACTCCTTGCTCTCTTCTCCAACCATCATGCCTCTCTACTCCTTGCTCTCTTCTCCAACCATCACGCCTCTCTACTCCTTGCTCTCTTCTCCAACCATCACGCCTCATACTCCTTGCTCTCTTCTCCAACCATAACGCCTCTCTACTCCTTGCTCTCTTCTCCAACCATCACGCCTCTCTACTCCTTGCTCTCTTCTCCAACCATCACTCCTCTCTACTCCTTTCTCGCTTCTCCAACCATGACGCCTCTCTACTCATTTCTCTCTTCTCCAACCACCACGCCTCTCTACTCCTTGCTCTCTTCTCCAACCATCACGCCTCTCTACTCCTTGCTCTCTTCTACAACCATCACTCCTCCCTACTCCTTGCTCTCTTCTCCAACCATCACTCCTCTCTACTCCTTGCTCTCTTCTCCAACCATCACTCCTCTCTACTCCTTGCTCGCTTATCCAACCATCACTCCTCTCTACTCCTTGCTCTCTTCTCCAACCATCACGCCTCCCTACTCCTTGCATCTCTTCTCCAACCATCACGTCTCTCTACTCCTTGTATCTCTTCTCCAACCATCACGCCTCTCTACTCCTTGCTCTCTTCTCCAACCATCATGCCTCTCTACTCCTTGCTCTCTTCTCCATCCATCACGCCTCTCTACTCCTTGCTCTCTTCTCCAACCATCACGCCTCTCTACTTCTTGCTCTCTTCTCCAACCATCACGCCTCTCTACTCCTTGCTCTCTTCTCCAACCGTCATGCCTCTCTACTCCTTGCTCTCTTCTCCAACCATCACGCCTCTCTACTCGTTGCATCTCTTCTCCAAACATCACGCCTCTCTACTCCTTGCTCTCTTCTCCAACCATCACGCCTTCTGCAACCATCACGACGTCATGCCTCTCTCCTCCTCACTCTCCTCAACTTCCTCCCCCCTGCCCCTTACCACCTCCTCCATCTCTTCATATTCCCACCAAGAACCGACTCTGTTACGCGGCAACGCCGGGTACTTCAGCTAGTATTCTATATTATTTATGTTTTCTTTCATACAAATATTCTATCTTATTTATATTTTCCTACATACAAATATTCTATTAAAGCGCGGTGCTACGCGCGCTTACTTGCTACCAAGGAGGAAGCGGCCAACGCGGTTAAACAAAAGAGTCTTTATTCTCAAGAGGTCACTGTAGCACTGGCGCGCTCCGGGCTGCGCGCCCAGTGTATATCCTGAGGCCACGCCTACCCTTTGGGCGTGGCCGCCGCCCACTTGGTGCGCGGAATGATGTCACCACGCCAGTGGGCTTTCGTGTCCGCCACACGCGCCCCCCCAGAATTCCCGCGCACCTGGAGGGCCAGTTTGCGGGGCAAACGGATGACCCGGCCGAAGCGCCCTCTGGCGACCGGCGGCGTCCGGGGTGCAGGGATGCCAGCTGGGATGCCCCCGGCTGTACCCGGGATGGGTGCCGGACCGGGGGGCGGCGTGCCGGCGGTGCTGGGCAGTGCCGGGGGTCCGCCTGCCGGGGGGCGGCCCCGACGCGGGGGCCGAGCCACCGGCGGTGGGTGGTCCACGTCAAGGTGGGCCGGCTTGAGTCGATCCACCGAGACGCGGTCGGGAGTACCGCCGATGTCCAAGGTGAAGAATTTCACTCCGGTCTCCAGCACGTGGAAAGGCCTGTCGTACAGGGGCCGCAGTGGTGTCCGGTGGGCATCGTGCCGGATGAAGACATACTCCGCGGTGCGAAGCTCTGGGGCGACGTGCGTGGGTGGGTGCCCGTGGTGCGCCGTCGGCACCGGGGCGAACCTCCGGGCGGTCTCCTGCAGCGCGGAGCGCTCCTACGCCGCGGACCAAGGTGCCGTGGGGTCGGGGAGGAACTCGCCCGGCACCTGCAGCGGTTGTCCAAAGACCAACTCCGCCGCGGATGTGCGCAGGTCCTCCTTGGGTGCCGTCCGGAGGCCCAGCAGGACCCAGGGGAGCCTGTCGACCCAGCCGCCGTCGCGGAGGGTGGCCCGGAGCGCGGCCTTCAACGAGCGGTGGAACCGCTCACACAGGCCGTTAGCCTGGGGGTGGTAGGCCGTGGTGCGGTGCAGCTGGACCCCGAGCCCCCGCGCGACCGCCCCCCAGAGCTCCGAGGTGAACTGGGGGCCGCGGTCGGACGAGATGTCCGAGGGGGCGCCGAACCGGGCGACCTAGGTGGCGATGAACGCCTGCGCGACGTCCGCCGCCGTCGTTGACGCCAAAGGCACGGCCTCCGGCCACCGGGTGGTGCGGTCCATCATGGTCAGGACGTGGGTGAAACCCCGCGAGGGGGGCAGAGGTCCCACCAGGTCCACGTGAACGTGGTCAAACCGACGTTCCGGCACCGCAAATGGGGCCAATGGGGCCTGGGTGTGTCGGTGCACCTTCGCGCGCTGGCACGCGAGGCACGTCCTGGCCCAGCCGCGGACGGCCTTCCGGAGGCCATGCCAGACAAACTTGTTGGAGATCAACCTCTGGGAGGCCCTCGTGCCCGGGTGGGACAGGCAGTGGATGGAGTCGAAAATCTGTCGCTGCCAGCCCGCGGGCACGATGGGGTGAGGCCGCCCGAGGGAGACGTCGCACCAGAGGGCCGTGCCCGCGCCGTTGAATGGCACCTTGGTGACGCGGAGGCCCGTAACGGCGGTCCGCAAGGCCTGGACATCGGGGTCGGCGGCCTGGTCCACCACCATCCGGGCATAGTCGATGCCGAGGTGGACCGCGTGGGCAACGGACCGGAAAAGGCAATCCGCCACTGGGTTGTCCTTCCCCAAGCCGTGCCGGATGTCCGTCGTGTATTCGGACACGGCCGAGAGGTGATGCTGCTGCCGGGCCGACCACGGCTCGGCGACCTTGCCCATCGCGAACACCAGTGGCTTGTGGTCGACGAACGCCGTGAACGCACGGCCCTCGAGCAGATGGTGGAAGTGCCTGACCGCCAGGTGGAGCCCGAGCAACTCGCGGTCGAAGGTACTGTACCGGCGTTCGGGCGGGCGAGCTGCCGGCTGAAGAACGCCAGCGGTTGCCAAGCTCCACGCACCCATTGCTCGTGCACCGCGCCCACCGCGTAGTCCAAGGCGTCGGTGGTGAGGGCGATCGGTGCATCGGGCGCCGGGTGCGCGAGCATGGTGGCGTTAGCCAAGGCGAGCTTCGCGCCCACGAACGCCGCGTCCATCTGCTCGGTCCAGGTGACGTCACCTTTGCCCGGCTTCCCCCGGAGGGCCTCGTGCAAGGGGCACAGGAGCTGGGCGATGCGGGGCAGGAAACAGTGGTAAAGGTTTACCATGCCCAGGAACTCCTGGAGCCCCCTGATCGTGCGGGGGTGCGGAAACCCTTTCACCGCCTCCACCTTGGCCTGTAGGGGGACGGCCCCGTGCCTGGTGACGCGGTGCCCCAAAAAGTCGATTTCGGCGACACCGTACCGGCACTTTGCGGGGTTCACGATCAGGCCGTGCTGGCCCAGACGTTCAAAGAGCGTGCGGAGATGGTGTAGGTGCTCTTCGCGGGACGCGCTTGCGACGAGGATGTCATCCAGATAGACGTAGACGAAATCCAAGTCGCGCAAGACGCTGTCCATGAGGCGCTGGAACGCCTGAGCCGCATTCTTCAAACCGAAGGGTATCCGAAGAAATTTGAAAAGACCGAACGGCGTGATGACAGCCGTCTTCGGGATGTCCTCCGGCCTGACGGGTACCTGGTGGTAACCGCGTATGAGGTCCACCTTCGAGAAGAAGGACATATTCACCAAGCGGGCGGAAAAGTCCTGAATATGGGGGACGGGGTAGCAGTCGGGGGTGGTGGCGTCGTTGAGACGGCGGTAGTCCCCGCACGATCGCCATTCCCTGCCGGGCTTGGGCACGATGTGGAGCGGTGACGCCCACGCGCTCTCCGAGCGCCGCACGATGCCGAGCCGCTCCAGCGTAGCAAACTCCGCTTTAGCTACCGCGAGCTTCGTCGGCTCGAGGCGGCGTGCCTGGGCGTAGACCGGTGGCCCGGCGGTGGGGATGTGATGTTCCACCCCGTGCTTGACGGTCCCCGCCATGAAGGTGGGCCTCGTGGGGGCCGGGAAACCCGCGAGGAGGCGGGTGAATTCGTTTGCTGCCGGAAGCGTGCAGATGAACCTGGCCGGAACGGAACCGCTCAGCAAGCCACTCGGCGAGCCGCTCGATGAGCCGCTCAGTGAGCTGCTCAACAAGGCGGGCAACGCGCACGCGAGCGAGCTGAACGTCTCAGCCTGGACAAGCCTTCTGTGCTTGACGTCGACCAACAGGCCAATGGCACAGAGGAAGTCCGCGCCGAGCAGTGCCATAGGCACGTCGGCAGTGACGAACGACAATCGGAAAACCTGCCTTCCGAACTGCAGAGAAAGGCAGCGTTTTCCGTATGTGCGAATGGGCGTACCGTTGGCAGCAAGCAGCGCGGGGCCCCGGCCCGCGGACTGCTTGTCAGACGTACCGGCGGGAACGACACTCACCTGCGCTCCCATGTCGCACAGGTAACGATGCCCGGATAAGGTGTCCGTTATGTATAGGAGGCTGTTTAATCGGCCGGCGCTCAGTGCTACTACCGAGGGCCGGCCCGGGCGTTTCCCGACCTGCCGAATGAGCACGGCGGGCGACATTGCCGAGCCTCGTGGCCGAACCTAGCGTGGAAATGGCACCAGGTTTGCGGCGAAGCCGGAGGCCGCGGTTTCTGCGGTGGTGGTGGGCGGGGCGTGGTGGCCGCCACGAGGCGCCCCTCGGAGCAGGGGTGGGCACCCGCAGGAGGTTAGGGCTCGGGAGCCGCTATGGCCGCACCGAAACTCGCCTGCGTGTCCAAAACCGCGTAGTACTTGTCGGCCTCGGCCGCGAACGCACGGGGTTCCGTTGTCGCGGAACCGGCCAACGCGAGGCGGACTCGTGCTGGCAGCTGGCGTCGAAATAACGCCCGGAATAGAGCGTTCGGGGTTTCGTCGCCCATGAGCGAAAGCATATGGTCCATTCGGACAGACGGTCGCGTGTCACCGAGCTCGGGGAGGTCCAAGAGGCGATCGGCCCGTGCGTCCACGGTGAGGCCGAATGTGGCGAGGAGGAGACTCTTGATCGCCCCGTACCTGTCGTGGGCCGGTGGGTTCCACAGGACCGACACGACACGGGTGGCCGCGCCGGCCCCGAGGGAGGCGACCACGTGGCAGTAGCGTGTCTCATCCGCCGTGATGCGTCGAAGCCTGAACTGGGCTTCGGCCTGCAGGAACCAGATCTCCGCCTGAGCTTCACAGAACTCGGGGAGCTTCATTGCTACCGCGTTGGTTGCCATGTCGGGTGGTCAGCGACGGCTGACCAGAACGTCGGAGGTCACCAATTAAAGCGCGGTGCTACGCGCGCTTACTTGCTACCAAGGAGGAAGCGGACAACGCGGTTAAACAAAAGAGTCTTTATTCTCAAGAGGTCACTGTAGCACTGGCGTGCTCCGGGCTGCGCGCCCAGTGTATATCCTGAGGCCACGCCTACCCCTCCGGCGTGGCCGCCGCCCACTTGGTGCGCGGAATGATGTCACCACGCCAGTGGGCTTTCGTGTCCGCCACACTATCTTATTTATATTTTCTTACATACAAATATTCTATATTATTTATATTTTCTTACATACAAATATTCTATATTATTTATATTTTCTTACATACAAATATCCATCACGCCTCTCTACTCCTTGCTCTCTTCTCCAACCATCACTCCTTGCTCTCTTCTCCAACCATCACGTCTCTATACTCCTTGCTCTCTTCTCCAACCATCACGCCTCTCTACTCCTTGCTCTCTTCTCCAACCATCACTGCTCTCTACTCCTTGCTCTCTTCTCCAACCATCACGCCTCTCTACTCCTTGCTCTCTTCTCCAACCATCCCGCCTCTCTACTCCTTGCTCTCTTCTCCAACCATCACGCCTCTCTACTCCTTGCTCTCTTCTCCAACCATCACGCCTCTCTACTCCTTGCTCTCTTCTCCAACCATCACGCCTCTCTACTCCTTGCTCTCTTCTCCAACCATCACGCCTCTCTACTCCTTGCTCTCTTCTCCAACCATCACTCCTCTCTACTCCTTTCTCTCTTCTCCAACCATGACGCCTCCTACTCATTTCTCTCTTCTCCAACCATCATGCCTCTCTACTCCTTGCTCTCTTCTCCAACCATCACGCCTCTCTACTCCTTCCTCTCTTCTCCAACCATCACGCCTCGCTACTCCTTGCTCTCTTCTCCAACCATCACTCCTCTCTACTCCTTGCTCTCTTCTCCAACCATCACGCCTCTCTACTCCTTGCTCTCTTCTCCAACCATCACGCCTCTCTACTCCTTGCTCACTTCGCCGACCATCACGCCTCTCTACTCCTTGCTCTCTTCTCCAACCATCACACCTCTCTACTCCTTGCTCTCTTCTCCAACCATCACGCCTCTCTACTCCTTGCTCTCTTCTCCAACCAGCACGCCTCTCTACTCCTTGCTCTCTTCTCCAACCATCACGCCTCTCTACTCCTTGCTCGCTTTTCCAACCGTCATGCCTCTCTACTCCTTGCTCTCGTCTCCAACCATCACGCCTCGCTACTCCTTGCTCTCTTCTCCAACCGTCATGCCTCTGTCCTCCTCACTCTCCTCCACTTCCTCCCCCCTGCCCCTTCTCTCCCTTCCCACCTCCCCCATCTCTTCATATTCCCACCAGGAACCGACTCTGTTACGCGGCAACGCCGAGTACTTCACCTAGTATTCTGTATTATTTTTATTTTCTTACATACAAATATTCTATCTTATTTATATTTTCTTACGTACAAATATTCTATATTATTTATATTTTCTTACATACAAATATTCTATATTATTTATATTTTCTTACATACAAATATTCTATATTTTGTATATTTTCTTACATACTCCTGGGGATGTCTATATCTGCTTCAGGGGATGTCTGAGGTGAAAGGAATTGAGCGATTCCACTCCGTGTCTTCTGCTCTTTCGCTGCTTGGACATGGTTATCACCTGCTGCATGCTGCTTCACGTCAGACAGTCGAAAAAGCGCGACGGCAAACCGTACAATTTGCCTTGTACTCGTTGCCACTGATTGGCAGACGGAATACGAGTGGGTCGGTCCTTTCAGATCTGTACTTTGACAGCCTCTTGCGTTTCACCGGCGGACTTGTTGCACTGGCACTGGCCGACATTAAAAAACAAACCATGTGTCTGAGTCTCCGTAACAAGGACAACGGTGACGTCGACATTGAACTTGCCTGCCATTCTCTTCCACAAATTTTGATTGGGAACATCTACGCTATGTCTTGAGAAACGGTTTCGGTTTTATTAACTATCATGTCATTCTAACCATTGTGAAGACCTAGTGTATTAACGGGTGTCTCAAAATAGATGAACCCATTAACATGATAATAATTTATTACTCAGACAAGAAACTCCAAAAAAGATTACATTTCCTGGAAGCTGATATGATAACAATAAAAAAACTGAAGATTTGAGGTCTCCAGCTCAAAGGATACATTTATTAGAGCACATGTTCCAAATGACCGCCTTTGCGCCTTAGACACACTTGAAGCCGACGAGCGAAGTTGTCAATCACCCTGACACACTCTTCCTTCCTGATGGCACGAATCTTCTGGGTGATGGCCACTTTCAGTTCAGAAATGGATTGAGGACGATTCTCATACACGTGGTCCTTCAAGAACCCCCAGAGATAAAAATCTGGGGGGTTCAGATCGGGTGAATGCGGAGACCACTCGGGTTCACGGCGCCTGCTGATCAGCCGTTCAAGGAATCGGTGGTCCAGCCACTCCATCGTGATGTTGGCTGTATGTGGAGTTGCACCATCTTGTTGGAACCATTGCACATCTCGATTCACGCCACGACGTCTCCCAAGTCCCCTCCAGAACGTGTTGAGCACCACAATGTAACGCTCCTTTGTGACAGTGACTGCCTCCTCGTCTGCGTCTTCAAACCAAAACGGTCCGATTATGCCATGTTTTGAGATGGCCACCCAGGCCGTGCATTTCACAGAGTGCAAGGGCCTCTGAAGCACCTCGTCGGGGGCTTGTGTGCCCCAGAACACATTGTTCTTGCTATTGACATGCCCACAGAGCAAGAAGCGTGCTTCGTCGCTGAACCAAACATCATCAAGAAAGTCAGGACCTCTTCGATCTTGTTCTCGAACCACCGGCACATCACAACACGTTTTGCGATGTCAGCTGGTGTGAGTTTATGCTTGATCTGGATCTTGTACGGGTACAGCTGAAGATCCTTGATCAAGATTCTTTGCACTGACGCACGTGAAAGACCCAGCTCTTGGCTACGTCTTCGGATGGACTTTTTCGGGCTCCTTCCGACAGAATGTCTCACCGCATTCACATTGTCAGATCTTACAGTCAGCTTCCTGCCCGAACTGGGTGTTTCTGCCTTCTTGTTGAGGTTGTTTACTGATCCAGTGGCTTGGAATTTGTGTGCCCAATGATAAATTTGGTTTTTCTGGGGATAGTTGTTGAAGTTGAACTTCCTGCGAAACTTTGCTTGCTTGGTATCGATTTGTTTGGTTTGTATCGTGTGCCTTCAGGTGCCAGGTGTCCATGACTTTGAATGATTTCGTCTACAAATAAGTAGTGACGCAAAATATTTTTTCCTCCTTTGTCCAAGGCATTTTGATTGATAATTATTCGTTGTTATGGTCTCCTCTCTTCAAATCTGAAAAAAAAAGAACAAGAACATTAATATTGGCAGAATTATTAGCAGTGACATGGGTTCCATATATTTTGAGACAACATGGGTTCCATGTATTTTGAGACACCCTGTATAAAAGGATGGTGTGCATGAAATTATGGGACAAATCGCGTCCCGTATTGACTCGATACGGGACACTGCATTTTATTCTCCAATACGGGACGATCCCGTATTATACGGGACGGGTGGCAACCCTAGCCATGGCAGGGTTCCAAGATCTCTCTTCCACAGTGGAGACAGACGTCGGTAAGTCCGTGAATCTATCCGTGGCTGCAGACGCAAAAACTGTTACAGGTGTCAGCATGATAGTCCTGCGGCATAGCAGACCAATTGTTCAAATTGTTCTAAAAGCACCAAAATTGGCACACATGTAGATTAATACATTCTGAACAATTTTGGATATGGAGGCATTCAAGATTCTCCCCGTAGCACATTTGGCGGCCATTTTTCAAAATGGCCGCTATTTACCATTAGCGTCATTGAATATGTACCATAATTTGTCTTTTTGTGGATGCTAGAGGTGATAAGTGTGCTAGAGGTGATAAGTATTGTACAATTACACATACTTGTGTGCTTACCAAATAAAATGGCTACCATTTTACAAGAAAAATGAATTTTACTTTGCAGCGGCAGCTCACAGGGAGGAAATGGAGCAGATGAGGGTGGCATCTGGGCAGGAGCTGGGCATCTGCCCCATCTGCTCATGTCCTTGGTCAATAGGGATTGCTGAAAAGATCCTCTTGGTCTTCTGGACTGTGAAGTGTCCGTTGCTAAACTCTGTGAAGACGTCTGGATGTTTGTTTGCCAGTTCTGCCATGTCCCGCAGATGCACTGGTATCCAGCGGGCATAGTTCGTGTGGTCTAGTGCGAAGAACCACGGAACCAGTTCTGTCAGAGCATCCACGTACATGCTAAAATTGGCTTCTCTCAGAGATCGCACATAGATCAGAGTGGACAGCTCCAGTGCCAAGACTGTTGACCAGTACTGAAACTGCGGGTAACTCTGTTCTCTCTGACTGCACCAGTCTTCGAAGCTTCCAGGGTGCTCATCATCTTCTGTATTGGTGGTGCTGTACTGGTCATAGGCACGCCGTTGGAGAATGTACAACGCAGCCGCTGTGACTTGGTGTGCTCTTCTGGTGCGTGTGACGTGAGCTGCTCGAAGAAATGAGTCTGCTGTTCCTGCAGTTGTGATCTCTGCTTGTACCAGTGCTTGTGTCCACCCACTTCCCTGCAACCAGTCACCCAGGGTCTTCAGTGCCGTCATCTCAATATGCAACCCCCCGAACATCACCACCAGTTGGTCTTCTCCATATGTGTCTGGCCACTTCCACTGGATCTGTTTTGCTAGAGTGAATAGTGGCTGGTCGCAAGTCAGAACTGGAGTTTGGCCTGGGTTGAGATGTTGAACTGCACTCCTGACTACATCAATAGAGTGTCTGATCATTGCCACAGTGTGAGCACTCTCCTGGAACAAGGGAAGCAGGGACGTTGGTGTGATGACTGGTTGCTTTGGATCTTGGTGCCTTGCATGGTATGCAGCCCATGATGTGTTTTCACAGGCCTCAACATCATCTTTGAGAACACTTCTCGTGTTCTCCAGCCACATATACTCATCTTCTATGTGCTGCTCAAAGTTGTGGCGTCTAAGAGAGGTCACAGAAGTAGCTGGGATCGTTTGCCCTTTGACAGAGGAAGCAACAGGACGTACATCCGTGTAATATTCTGGTAGAGGCTCAACCGTCTTTGATCCAGTATCACGCCCAGTGAGAGCAATGCTACGATCCACTCCCTCATCTGCACACGTTGGGTGTTGCAAAAGCGAGATTCCTGTTCCATGGAATGAATTCTTGGCTGTGGTGGCACTTGGGTTGTGGTCAATGTTGTCCACAGCCGCAGTTGTGAACACATTGCCACGCAGGGTAGGCGGGCAGACCACTTGCTCTATGCGGTACAGCTGACACACGCTGTTTCCCATCTGGGCAGAAAGACGCAGGACTCTGTCATATGAGATGCTTAGGCCCAGAGAGAAGAGCTTGTCCACAAGTCCTCTCTTGCGTGTTTCAGCATGCAGCATCAGCCCAACATAGGTTGGAAGAGGAGTTTCTTGAGACGTACTGTGTCTGACAGCTGGAGGCTCCTGTGTCTTGGTTGCTCCCTGCTTCCGACTTTGCTTGACACTGTTGAACTTGAGAAGCTGCGCAATGGAAAGAGCTGCTTGTGTCGAAGAGGAATGGCTTTGGTTCTTGATGCTGGGGCCATCCAGCGCCATATTTACCATTGCAACTAGTACGTTTGGCACAGAGTCCTCCTGACAACCGCCCGGGAATGATCCACGGAATCGGTCAGTGTCTTCAAACATATATCGACGAACTATCTGTGCAGCACGCGCAAGGTGAACTGCCTCAGTGTCACAGTCTTGCTCGCAGGCTTTGCCTAGCGCTTCACCAATGTCGTCATCAAACGCTAGTAGAACATCTCGGCCTTTGCTCTGGGATCTCAGGCCTGGTAACTGGGCTAACAGGCGCTCTTTCAGCCTTGTGCTATTAACTTTCTTGCACAAAGCAACCCCGAGCTGTTCCATTCTTGTCGTGTATAGCTTTGCAAGATCTGCGAGTCTGAAGACTGGGGCGGTGCCCTCTTCTAGGTGGGTTTCCTCGATATACAGGACCAGTTCAGCCAGTACGATTCTTGACATCACACCTTCATGGTCAGTTTTCTGCTCGGCTTCTACAGTGGTCTTTGCACGATAGTAAAGAGCCAACAAACACTTGGAATGGTACTTGGCCTCCAGAGCCACCATATCACCCATGCTGAGCCTGGCCATGAGTTCATTGTCCCCAGCTTGCGCTGCACACTTCCGTACGCGTGTGTCCACCTGGAAGGTTGCTACTTCATGTAGGGTCTCTGTGCCAGACTTTCCACAGAAAAAGCAGGAGGTGCCGCTGGTAGTGGCTTCTGAAGAGTGTGTTCTGGCGTGCTTGGCTGGGACATTGTCAGTACTACCAAATGCTGAGCTGCTTGCGATGAGTCTCTTCTCTGCTCTTCGTAGCATTGTGTTATTGTATTGGAGCATACATGTTTTATGCCACTTGGCCTGGTGGGCAACCATTGTCGCCTCAACACCTTGTCCTTCATCTAGTCTCTGTAACTGAACAGTTCTTGGCAGTTTCCCTAGTTCATCAAACTTGACCAAGTTTGCAGCCATTGTCGTGTATCCACTCCCAGGGTCTCGGCGTTTAGACAGTACTGGGCAGACAAGTGACTCTGTTGTCTCCTCTTGACATACAAGACACAGCTTCCAGTTTGTCTCAGGAGGTGTTGTGGGAGTACGTTGCTCAAAAGTATCGACCAGTTGGAACTTCTTTGCCATGGCTGCAGTCTGGAACAACGCGTCTCTGATGTCAGGTGGTGCTGCTGCTGCTGCTGTAATCCACCACCAGTTGAATGGTTATCAAAGCCTCACCTGCAAAGACACAAAACACCACCATGTTACCACAAGCTACTACTACAAGTACCATGACTATCAACACTATACTATTACTGCAGCCGCCGTCACTGCCACCACCGCTGCCGCTGCAAAGTAAAATTCATTTTTCTTGTAAAATGGTAGCCATTTTATTTGGTAAGCACACAAGTATGTGTAATTGTACAATACTTATCACCTCTAGCACACTTATCACCTCTAGCATCCACAAAAAGACAAATTATGGTACATATTCAATGACGCTAATGGTAAATAGCGGCCATTTTGAAAAATGGCCGCCAAATGTGCTACGGGGAGAATCTTGAATGCCTCCATATCCAAAATTGTTCAGAATGTATTAACCTACATGTGTGCCAATTTTGGTGCTTTTAGAACAATTTGAACAATTGGTTTCGTATTTTTTACTATGCCGCATAGATATGAGTCGATGAAGGGACGGGCACCTAGTCGGGTCGGTCAGAGGAGTCGTTATCCTCGTGGTCGAGAATCTCGGGGCTAAGGGGGCTCGGCATGGCGTAGCATAGGGGACGCGGTTGCTAACAAAATAGGTTTGGTGCAGGTGGAAGTGGAAACTGGGTACCGCCAGGTGCCTTCAGGGCGGCATGGCCGTGCGCCGGCGCCCGGCGATATCGTCGAAAACGGGGTTTGTATCGTGTGCCTTCAGGTGCCAGGTGTCCACGACTGCTCCACACGTGTAGAGAAACACTTGAGAACGATTATCACGGACACTTTTCATGTACGATCGCTGTGATAGTTGTGCTGGCGCAGACAGCTGGAGTTAAGTTTGGATCGGGATACCCCCAGTAATGGCGGACGCAAGAGCGCCGCCTATCGGCGAAGGGGGCCCGATCGTCCTTGTCGGATCGGTCTGCATATTTGTGAATTATATGTGAATTGTGAATCATTTATATGATTTATGTGAATATACTACAATATTTGTATTTGTACAAATTGTATTTGTGCAATATTTTTGTACAATATGTGTACTGTATTGTATTTGTAGTACTATTGCTATTGTATAGTATTGTATTGTATAGTACTGTATAGTATACACTGTATACTATACTGTGTATAGTATAGTTTGTATAGTACGTAGTATCGTGTGTGTGTACTGTGTGTGTATAGTACTGTGTATAGTATAGTGTGTGTATACTGTGTGTGTGTGTACACGATAGTGTGTGTATACTGTGTGTGTGTGTGTGTACACTATAGTATAGTATAGTGTGTGTACACTATAGTGTGTGTATGGTGTGTGTAGTATAGTGTGTATAGTACTGTGTATAGTATAGTGTGTGTATACAGTGTATAGTATACACTGTATACAGTGTATAGTACTGTATACTGTATACAGTGTATAGTACTGTACTGTATAGTACTGTATATATTGTATAGTACTGTATTTGTACAATATTTGTATTTGTACTACAATCTTTGAATATACAATATTTGTGAATATACTATTCCATGTGACTGTGGTGGAGAATACATCCACCACCTCACAACGTCGTGACATCGAAGAGTGCCATTCTATTGTACACCGCACCTTTCCTATGCCATCTCCAGGCATTGCAAATCGTCATTTCCGGGCACCGAAGGGGGCTCGGCAGTGACGCTCGCTGAAAGGGAGTACTCAGTTTTCACTCTGGTTGTTTGTTTGTTTTCTTGCTTTCTTGTTTGTTTGTTTGTTTGTTGTACACCGCACCTTTCCTATGCCATCTCCAGGCATTGCAAATCGTCATTGCTGGGCACCGAAGGGGGCTCGGCAGTGACGCTCGCTGAAAGGGAGTACTCAGTTTTCACTCTGGTTGTTTGTTTGTTTTCTTGCTTTCTTGTTTGTTTGTTTGTTGTACACCGCACCTTTCCTATGCCATCTCCAGGCATTGCAAATCGTCATTGCCAGGCACCGAAGGGGGCTCGGCAGTGACGCACACTGAAAGGGAGTACTCAGTTTTCACTCTGGTTGTTTGTTTGTTTTCTTGCTTTCTTGTTTGTTTGTTTGTTGTACACCGCACCTTTCCTATGCCATCTCCAGGCATTGCAAATCGTCATTGCTGGGCACCGAAGGGGGCTCGGCAGTGACGCACACTGAAAGAGAGTACTCAGTTTTCACTCTGGTTGTTTGTTTGTTTGTTTGTTTGTTTGTTGTACACCGCTCCTTTCCTATGCCATCTCCAGGCATTGCAAAACGTCATTGCCGGGCACCGAAGGGGGCTCGGCAGTGACGCACACTGAAAGAGAGTACTCAGTTTTCACTCTGGTTGTTTGTTTTCTTGCTTTCTTTCTTGTTTGTTTGTTTGTTTGTTTCTTGGTTGTCCGGACGATATCTCAGCCATCCTTTGAGCTAGGAAGCTGAAATTTCGGCACAATAGTGAGCAAGTCCTTTGTCAAAAACAGTATTTTTTTTTTTGATTAATCAATAAATTGAGGAGTTATTTAATTATTAGCGATTAATTAAGTACTTATTTAATTAATCAAATTTCCTTTCTCTTCTGACCATTAACTCAGGCACCTTTTGAGTTAGGAAGCTGATATTTGGACATGCCAATGACCAGGTGATTTGGCTGCAAAGGATATTTTTGATTTATTAATTAATCAATTAATCGATTAATTATTTAATTATTTGATTAATGACAAAAAAAAATTTTTTTTTTTAAGTTACAGATTCTGATGAAATAGTGGTAGTTTATGTGTTCTCTGACCAAATTGATTAATAATTTAATTTTTTTATGATTATTATTTATTTATTTTCATTATTAATCATTGTACACCGCTCCTTTCCTATGCCACCTCCAGGCATTGCAAATCGTCATTGCCGGGCACCGAAGGGGGCTCGGCAGTGACGCACGCTGAAAGAGTACTCAGTTTTCACTCTGGTTGTTGTACACCGCTCCTTTCCTATGCCATCTCCAGGCATTGCAAATCGTCATTGCCGGGCACCGAAGGGGGCTCGGCAGTGACGCACGCTGAAAGAGAGTACTCAGTTTTCACTCTGGTTTCTTTCTTGTTTTCTTGTTTTCTTGTTGTACACCGCTCCTTTCCTATGCCATCTCCAGGCATTGCAAATCGTCATTGCCGGGCACCAAAGGGGGCTCGGCAGTGACGCTCGCTGAAAGAGAGTACTCAGTTTTCACTCTGGTTTCTTGTTTGTCTCCTTGTTGTACACCGCTCCTTTCCTATGCCATCTCCAGGCATTGCAAATCGTCATTGCCGGGCACCGAAGGGGGCTCGGCAGTGACGCACGCTGAAAGAGTACTCAGTTTTCACTCTGGTTTCTTTCTTGTTTGTTTTCTTGTTTTCTTTCTTGTTTGTTTGTCCGGACGATATCTCAGCCATCCTTTGAGCTAGGAAGTTGAAATTTCGGCACAATAGTGAGCAAGTCCTTTGTCAAAAACGCTATTTTTTTTTTTGATTAATCAATAAATTGAGGAGTTATTTAATTATTAGCGATTAATTAACTACTTATTTAATTAATCAAATTTCCTTTCTCTTCTGACCATTAACTCAGGCACCTTTTGAGTTAGGAAGCTGACATTTGGACATGCCAATGACCAGGTGATTTGGCTGCAAAGGATATTTTTGATTTATTAATTAATCAATTAATCGATTAATTATTTAATTATTCGATTAATGACAAAAAAAAAATTGTTTTTAAAGTTACAGATTCTGATGAAATAGTGGTAGTTTATGTGTTCTCTGACCAAATTGATTAATAATTAAAAAAATTTATGATTATTATTTCGTTATTTTCATTATTAATCATTTATTTATTTTCTTTCTCATTTGGCCAATATCTCAGGCACCTTTTGAGCTGGGAAGCTAATATTTGGACATGAGTGACCAAGTGATGTGGCTATCAAGGATATTTTTGATTTATTGATTAATCATTTCATCTATTAATTATTTATTGATTAATCGATTAATTATTTATTGAGTAATCAATTAATTATTTAATTATTTATAAATGACTTATTTAATTAAATTTCTAAAAGATACATCTTCGGATGAAGCACTAGTGGTTTAGTTATGCGATTAGCCAATTGATTATGAAAATATTTTGTGATAATCTTTTATTGATTTTAATGATACAATTAATCAATCAATTAGTGTACACCTCTCCCTCCCAATGCAGCCTCAATGAGCTGCACTGCGGTATTGCCGGGCGCCGGAGGCGCCCCGGCAATGCCGCGCTGCAGCATATTTAATTATTTGGCATGGGGCGGTGTACTTTGAATGTATGTGTACTTGTTTGTTTTCTTGTTTGTTTTCTTTCTTGTTTTCTTTCTTGGTTGTCCGGACGATATCTCAGCCATCCTTTGAGCCAGGAAGCTGAAATTTCGGCACAAGAGTGAGCAAGTCCTTTCTCAAAAACGGTATTATTATTTTTTGATCAATCAATAAATTGAGGAGTTATTTAATTATTAGCGATTAATTAAGTACTTATTTAATTAATCAAATTTCCTTTCTCTTCTGACCATTAACTCAGGCACCTTTTGAGTTAGGAAGCTGATATTTGGACATGCCAATGACCAGGTGATTTGGCTGCAAAGGATATTTTTGATTTATTAATTAATCAATTAATCGATTAATTATTTAATTATTCGATTAATGACAAAAAAAATTTTTTTATTAAAGTTACAGATTCTGATGAAATAGTGGTAGTTTATGTGTTCTCTGACCAAATTGATTAATAATTTAATTTTTTTATGATTATTATTTATTTATTTTCATTATTAATCATTTATTTATTTTCTTTCTCATTTGGCCAATATCTCAGGCACCTTTTGAGCTGGGAAGCTAATATTTGGACATGAGTGACCAAGTGATGTGGCTATCAAGGATATTTTTGATTTATTGATTAATCATTTCATCTATTAATTATTTATTGATTAATCGATTAATTATTTATTGAGTAATCAATTAATTATTTAATTTTTTATAAATGACTTATTTAATTAAATTTCTAAAAGATACATCTTCGGATGAAGCACAAGTGGTTTAGTTATGCGATTAGCCAATTGATTATGAAAATATTTTGTGATAATCTTTTATTGATTTTAATTATACAATTAATCAATCAATTAGTGTACACCTCTCCCTCCCAATGCAGCCTCAATGAGCTGCACTGCGGTATTGCCGGGCGCCCGAGGCGCCCCGGCAATGCCGCGCTGCAGCATATTTAATTATTTGGCATGGGGCGGTGTACTTTGAATGTATGTGTACTTGTTTGTTTTCTTGTTTGTTTTCTTTCTTGTTTTCTTTCTTGGTTGTCCGGACGATATCTCAGCCATCCTTTGAGCTAGGAAGCTGAAATTTCGGCACAAGAGTGAGCAAGTCCTTTGTCAAAAACGCTATTTTTTTTTTTTTGATTAATCAATAAATTGAGGAGTTATTTAATTATTAGCGATTAATTAAGTACTTATTTAATTAATCAAATTTCCTTTCTCTTCTGACCATTAACTCAGGCACCTTTTGAGTTAGGAAGCTGATATTTGGACATGCCAATGACCAGGTGATTTGGCTGCAAAGGATATTTTTGATTTATTAATTAATCGATTAATTATTTAATTATTTGATTAATGACAAAAAAATTTATTTTTTTTAAGTTACAGATTCTGATGAAATAGTGGTGGTTTATGTGTTCTCTGACCAAATTGATTAATAATTTAATTTTTTTATGATTATTATTTATTTATTTTCATTATTAATCATTTATTTATTTTCTTTCTCATTTGGCCAATATCTCAGGCACCTTTTGAGCTGGGAAGCTAATATTTGGACATGAGTGACCAAGTGATGTGGCTATCAAGGATATTTTTGATTTATTGATTAATCATTTCATCTATTAATTATTTATTGATTAATCGATTAATTATTTATTGAGTAATCAATTAATTATTTAATTTTTTATAAATGACTTATTTAATTAAATTTCTAAAAGATACATCTTCGGATGAAGCACTAGTGGTTTAGTTATGCGATTAGCCAATTGATTATGAAAATATTTTGTGATAATCTTTTGTTGATTTTAATTATACAATTAATCAATCAATTAGTGTACACCTCTCCCTCCCAATGCAGCCTCAATGAGCTGCACTGCGGTATTGCCGGGCGCCGGACGCGCCCCGGCAATGCCGCGCTGCATCATATTTAATTATTTGGCATGGGGCGGTGTACTTTGAATGTATGTGTACTTGTCTTTCTTTCTTTCTTTCTTGTTTGTTTGTCCGGGCGATATCTCAGCCATCCTTTGAGCTAGGAAGCTGAAATTTCGGCACAATAGTGAGCAAGTCCTTTTTCAAAAACTGTATTTTTTATTTTTTGATTAATCAATTAATTGAGGAGTTATTTAATTATTAGCAATTAATGAAGTACTTATTTAATTAATCAAATATCCTTTCTCTTCTGACCATTAACTCAGGCACCTTTTGAGTTAGGAAGCTGATATTTGGACATGCCAATGACCAGGTGATGTGGCTGCAAAGGCTATTTTTGATTTATTCATGAATCAATTAATCGATTAATTATTTAATTATTCGATTAATGACTAAAATTTTTTTTTTTTTAAGTTACAGAAAATCTGATGAAATGGTGGTGGTTTATGTGTTCTCTGACCGAAATGATTAATAATTTAATTTTTTTATGATTATTATTTATTTATTTTCATTATTAATCATTTATTTATCTTCTTTCTCATTTGGCCAATATCTCAGGCACCTTTTGAGCTCAGAAGCTAATATTTGGACACGAGTGACCAGGTGATGTGGCTATCAAGGATATTTTTGATTTATTGATTAATCAATTAATCGATTAATTATTTAATTATTCGATTAATTACAAAAAAAAAAAAAAATTCCCCAGTTACAGATTCTGATGAAATGGTGGTGGTTTATGTGTTCTGTGACCGAATTGATTAATCATTAAATTTTTTAATGATCATTATTTCTTTATTTTCATTATTAATCATTTATTTATTTTCTTTCTCATTTGGCCAATATCTCAGGCACCTTTTGAGCTCGGAAGCTAATATTTGGACATGACAGTGACCAAGTGATGTGGCTATCAAGGATATTTTTGATTGCTTGATTAATCATTTAATCGATTCATTATTTATTGATTAATCGATGAATTACTTTTTGATTAATCAATTAATTATTTAATTTTTTATTAATGACTTATTTGATTACATTTCTAAAAGATACATCTTCGGATGAAGCACTAGTGGTTTTGTTATGGTATTAGCCAATTGATTAAGAAAATATTTTGTGATATTCTTTTATTGATTTTAATTATACAATTAATCAATCAATTAGTGCACACCTCTCCCTCCCAATGCAGCCTCAATGAACTGCACTGCGGTATTGCCGGGCGCCGGAGGCGTCCCGGCAATGCCGTGCTGCAGCATATTTAATTATTTGGCATGGGGCGGTGGACTTTGAATGTATCTGTACTTGTTGTACACCGCTCCTTTCCTATGCCATCTCCAGGCATTGCAAATCGTCATTGCCGGGCACCGAAGGGGGCTCGGCAGTGACGCACGCTGAAAGAGAGTACTCAGTTTTCACTCTGGTTTCTTGTTGTACACCGCTCCTTTCCTATGCCATCTCCAGGCATTGCAAATCGTCATTGCCGGGCACCAAAGGGGGCTCGGCAGTGACGCACGCTGAAAGAGAGTACTCAGTTTTCACTCTGGTTTCTTTCTTGTTTGTTTTCTTGTTTTCTTTCTTGCTTGTTTGTCCGGACGATATCTCAGCCATCCTTTGAGCTAGGAAGCTGAAATTTCGGCACAAGAGTGAGCAAGTCCTTTGTCAAAAACGGTATTTTCTTTTTTTTAAATTAATCAATAAATTGAGGAGTTATTTAATTATTAGCCATTAATTAAGTACTTATTTAATTAATCAAATATCCTTTCTCTTCTGACCATTAACTCAGGCACCTTTTGAGTTAGGAAGCTGATATTTGGACATGCCAATGACCAGGTGATGTGGCTGCAAAGGCTATTTTTGATTTATTCATGAATCAATTAATCGATTAATTATTTAATTATTCGATTAATGACTAAAAAATTTTTTTTTTTTAAAGTTACAGATTCTGATGAAATGGTGGTGGTTCATGTGTTCTCTGACCGAAATGATTAATAATTTAATTTTTTTATGATTATTATTTATTTATTTTTATTAATAATCATTTATTTATCTTCTTTCTCATTTGGCCAATATCTCAGGCACCTTTTGAGCTCAGAAGCTAATATTTGGACACGAGTGACCAGGTGATGTGGCTATCAAGGATATTTTTGATTTATTGATTAATCAATGAATCGATTAATTATTTAATTATTCGATTAATTACAAAAAAAAAAAAAAATTCCCCAGTTACAGATTCTGATGAAATGGTGGTGGTTTATGTGTTCTGTGACCGAATTGATTAATAATTTAATTTTTTACTGATCATTATTTCTTTATTTTCATTATTAATCATTTATTTATTTTCTTTCTCATTTGGCCAATATCTCAGGCACCTTTTGAGCTCGGAAGCTAATATTTGGACATGACAGTGACCAAGTGATGTGGCTATCAAGGATATTTTTGATTGCTTGATTAATCATTTAATCGATTCATTATTTATTGATTAATCGATGAATTACTTTTTGATTAATCAATTAATTATTTAATTTTTTATTAATGACTTATTTGATTACATTTCTAAAAGATACATCTTCGGATGAAGCACTAGTGGTTTTGTTATGGTATTAGCCAATTGATTAAGAAAATATTTTGTGATATTCTTTTATTGATTTTAATTATACAATTAATCAATCAATTAGTGCACACCTCTCCCTCCCAATGCAGCCTCTATGAGCTGCACTGCGGTATTGCCGGGCGCCGGAGGTGCCCCGGCAATGCCGCGCTGTAAGATATTTAATTATTTGGCATGGGGGTGGTGTACTTTACGGTGTACTTTACGGGGGCGGTGTACGGTGTACTTTGAATGTATCTGTACTTGTTTTCTTTCTTGTTTGTTTTCTTGTTTGTTTGTCCGGACGATATCTCAGCCATCCTTTGAGCTAGGAAGCTGAAATTTGGACATGACAGTGACCAAGTGATGTGGCTATCAAGGATATTTTTGATTTATTGATTAATCATTTTATCGATTAATTATTTATTGATTAATTCATTAATTATTTATTGATTAATAAAGTAATTATTTAATTTTTTATTAATGACTTATTTAATTAAATTTCTAAAAGATACATCTTCGGATGAAGCACTTGTGGTTTAGTTAAGCAATTAGCCAATTGATGAAGAAAATATTTTCTGATAATCTTTTATTGATTTTAATCATACAATTAATCAATCAATTAACGTACACCTCTCCCTCCCAATGCAGCCTCTATGAGCTGCACTGCGGTATTGCCGGGCAATGCCGCGCTGTAGGATATTTAATTATTTGGCATGGGGGCGGTGTACTTTGAATGTATCTGTGCTTGTTTTATTTTCTTTTTTCCTTTTTGAAAATCATAATTTGTTCATGTCCACTTGTTCTCTAGTGGACATGGTGTTATTTGGCTACTATTTATCCAATCAAGTTATTTGGCTACTATTGTTATATATTTTGTACTCATTCACAATTATTTTTTCTTCTGGCATGTCCCATCTTTGTCTCATTTTCCCTCGATGTTGACCAATCCATATTGAATGAGCCTTCCCCAGATCTTTTGGCTGAAATTGAGTCGACGTTTCGTCTTTGCGGGAGAGATGAAATAAATGCTAGGAAGAGACCAAGTACGCTCTCTCGCTATCCCTCCCGAGCTGGATCTCACTCCAGACCCAGCTATGCCGAATCCAGCTCTTCTGATTCCGAAGGATATGATGGTGAGAAAGAGCTTGGAAAAGTATTGCCACATGAGAGCTCTTGTGCAGCCTCTGATGTTTGACTATTGGATTGTACTGTATTTGAAATAGGTTGATTGATTATTTATATTGTGTAAGGTTCACAAGGCAAGACATACATGGAGTAGTGTGAACATTCCACATACAACAAGTAAACCCATGGCAGACTTTGCAAGTTAAAAGATAAATCATGTATTTTAATCTGAAATGCCAAATTGGGAGTTGTTGAATTGCTTGCAAGGGGCCAGTAAAATGCAATAATTTATGCCATTCAAAAATACCCCCTCTTGTTTTTGGCTTCAGTTCCTCGGAAGAAGACTAAAAAAGAAGACGAAAGAGAGATGGATAGGGAAAGAGTAAGACCAAGTTTTGGTGAAGGAAGGAGGATGTTGGGAGGGAGAAGTCATTCGGAGGGAGAGCCTTGCCTGGAAGAAGATTCTCCTCTGAGTCCAAGTGAAAGTTAGCTTTATTTTTTGCTTGTACTTCCACCCTATTCCTGATGTATTCATCCCTTTTTTCCTTGCCATGTTTCCCTTTCCGCCTCGTCATGGTTCCCTCTCCCCCTCACCATGGTTCCCTCTCCCCCTCGCCATGGTTTCCTTTCACCCTCACCGTGGTTCCCTTTCCCCCTCACCCTTTTTCCCTTTCCCCCTCACCATGGTTCCCTTTCCTCCTCACCGTGGTTCCCTTTCCCCCTCACCGTGGTTCCCTCTCCCCCTCGCTATGGTTTCCTTTCACCCTCACCGTGGTTCCCTTTCCCCCTCACCCTGGTTCCCTTTCCCCCTCACCATGGTTCCCTTTCGCCCTCGCCGTGGTTCCTTTCCCCTCCTCACCGTGGTTCCCTTTCCTACTCACCGTGGTTCCCTTTCCCCTCACCGTGGTTCCCTTTCCCCTCTCACCGTGGTTCCCTTTCACCCTCACCATGGGTCCCTTTCGCCCTCACCGTGGTTCCCTTTCCCTCTCACCATGGTTCCCTTTCGACCTCGCCGTGGTTCCCTTCTCCCCCTCGCCGTGGTTCCTTTTCCCTCTCACCATGGTTCCCTTTCGCCCTCGCCGTGGTTCCCTTCCCCCCCCTCGCCGTGCTTCCCTCCCCCCCCCCCCCTCGCCGTGGTTCCCTTCCCCCCCTCGCCATGGTTCCTTCCCCCCCCTCACCGTGGTTCCCTCCCCCCCCCTCACCGTGGTTCCCTTCCCCCCTCCTCACCGTGGTTCCCTTCCCCCCCTCGCCGTGCTTCCCTCCCCCCCCTCGCCATGCTTCCCTCCCCCCCCCTCGCCGTGATTCCCTGCTGCATTTCTTCTCTTCTTCCTGTACTTTGAGCCCTTCTTATATATTTTAATTTTTTTTTTGATAATTTATGCATCTTTGTTCTTCCTTCCCCTTTCCTTGTCATCCTTTTATAGTTTGTCCTTCCTTCTTTTATCATACTAGGGCATGCCCGTACTATATATAAGCTAGGACGTGCCCGTACGTGGGTGCCCGTTCCTTGCCAAAAAAAAAAAAAAAAAAAAATTTGTGTAGGGGTGTGTGTGTGTAAACATCCTAGGGCGTGCCCGTACGTGGGTGCAAAAAAACATGCGTGCAAACAACAACAACAAAAAAAAAACTTTGAAACCACGTGGCAGTAACGACCACAGAACCCCCCCCCCCCCCCCTCTATTTACATGAATGGTTTGGTCCATTCGCAACGACCACAGAACCCCCCCCTCTATTTACATGCAATGGTTTGGTCCAAAGCGAACGGCTTGCAGTGTTTGGTAAAGAAATCGCCATAGCTCGGTAACTACTTCTCCGATTAATATGAAACCTTGAAAAGGCACATCCTCGGGTCCCCAGCAATATACCTGGCAAGTTTAAAGTATATCGGACCGGTAGTTGTCGAGAAACAGCGGTCACAGACAAACATACACACATACACACATACACACATACAAACACACAGAGATTACTGGAATTATAGATAGATTATTTTGACTTCTTTCTTCTTGTTTTTCCACTTTTATACACCGCACCTTTCCTATGCCATCTCCAGGCATTGCAAATCGTCATTGCTGGGCACCGAAGGGGGCTCGGCAGTGACGCACGCTGAAAGGGAGTACTCAGTTTTCACTCTGGTTGTTGTACACCGCTCCTTTCCTCTGCCATCTCAAGGCATTGCAAAACGTCATTGCTGGGCACCGAAGAGGGCTCAGCAGTGACGCACGCTGAAAGGGAGTACTCAGTTTTCACTCTCGTTGTTTTCTTGCTTTCTTGCTTTCTTGTTTGTTTGTCCGGGCGATATCTCAGCCATCCTTTGAGCTAGGAAGCTGAAAATTCGGCACAGTAGTGAGCAAGTCCTTTTTCAAAAACGGTATTTTTTGTTTTTTGAATAATCAATTAATTAAGGAGTTATTTAATTATTAGCGATTAATGAAGCCCTGGTGTTGGGCTAGTGGCTAGGGTGCCGGCTTAGGATCCTAGGATCCTGGGTTCGAATCCCGGTCAATCGCTGAATTAACGCCAGGGGGGTTGACTCAGCCTGTCATCCTTCCGAGGTCGGCTAATTGAGTACCAGCTCACTGGTAATTCCCTGTTTGTCGTTAAAGGCGGCAAAAAGGGTTGGCGTCAGGAAGGGTATCCGGCCGTAAAACATTGCTTGAAAAAGGGGACCAAAAAAAAAAAAACAACAACAACCACGGTCCCCGAAAAAGGCCAACCCCCGCTTTGCGGGGAAAAATGGCCTCTAAAGGTGGTTATTTTATATTATTTATAATGAAGTACTTATTTAATTAATCGAATTTCCTTTCTCTTCTGACCATTAACTCAGGCACCTTTTGAGTTAGGAAGCTGATATTTGGACATGGCAATGACCAGGTGATTTGGCTGCAAAGGCTATTTTTGATTTATTAATTAATCAATTAATCAATTAATCGATTAATTATTTTATTATTCGATTAATGACTAATTTTTATTTATTTAAAGTTACTGATTCTGTTGAAATTGTGGTGGTTTATGTGTTTTCTGACCGAATTGATTAATAATTTAATTTTTTAATGATTATTATTTCTTTATTTTCATTATTACCGTAAATTTCGGACTATTGAGCGCATCGTTATATAAGCCGCATCCCCTAATTTTTTTTTAAAACTGGAATTTAAACACACACAAGCCGCACTGGTTTATAAGCCGCAACCATTTATTAACCACAAAAAGTGAGAAACTCGACAGCCACAGAAACTTGTCAGACGCGCACAAAGCACAAATTCAATCACGGTTGCCTTTTTTGTTTACAGTCCGATTGAGAGGTAGGTCAAAGGTCAGAGGGACCTCATCCATATTAATTATGTCCTGCGGAGCAATGACGTTCTCTGCTATTTTCTCCTGCGTGTAGTTCCGAAAGTTTGCGATTTCTTCTTCGAAGTCAGGAGGGAGTTGTTGACAGAGAGTCGTTCGTGCTCTGACAGAAAGACCTTTGCGTTTCATAAATCTGAAACACCATGACTGCCCGCCCTGAAATTCTTCTATTTTCTTTTCTGCAGCGATCGATCTTGCTTTGAGTCTAATCTGGACAGTAGAAACACCCCGACCATCCACTCTGTGTGTGTTAACCCAGTCTTCAAGTTCGTCTTCCAGTTCGGGCCATCGGCATTTCCTACCTCTGAAAGCCTTTGTTGACTTTTTGCAGCGAGAAAGTTCGCCCCTCTGCTTTCTCCAACGTCTGATCATGGATTCATTCACTCCAAGTTTATGAAAATTCCATAAACAAGCCGCATCGTTATTTTAGCCGCAGAGGTCAAAGTTGAGGGAAAAAGTTGCGGCTAATAGTCCGAATTTTACGGTAATCATTTATTTATTTTCTTCTCATTTGGCCAATATCTCAGGCACCTTTTGAGCTGGGAAGCTAATATTTGGACATGAGTGACCAAGTGATGTGGCTATCAAGGATATTTTTGATTTATTGACTAATCAATTAATCAATTAATCGATTAATTATTTAATTATTTGATTAATTACTAAAAAAAAAATTTAAAAAAATAAGTTACAGATTCTGATGAAATGGTGGTGGCTTATGTGTTCTGTGACCGAATTGATTAATAATTTAATTTTTTAATGATTATTATTTCATTATTTTCATTATTAATCATTTATTTATTTTCTTTCTCATTTGGCCAATATCTCAGGCACCTTTTGAGCTGGGAAGCTAATATTTGGACATGAGTGACCAAGTGATGTGGCTATCAAGGATATTTTTGATTTATTGATTAATCATTTAATCGATTAATTATTTATTGATTAATCGATTAATTATTTATTGATAAATCGATTAATTATTTAATTTTTTATTAATGACTTATTTAATTAAATTTCTAAAAGATACATCTTCGGATGAAGCACAAGTGGTTTAGTTATGCTATTAGCCAATTGATTAAGAAAATATTTTGTGATCATCTTTTATTGATTTTAATTATACAATTAATCAATCAATTAGTGTACACCTCTCCCTCCCAATGCAGCCTCAATGAGCTACACTAAGTAATTGCACATAATTGTTGCCACTTTTAAGCCATGTTTCATGCTTTTATGGACATACATATCTCTCCACATAAAGTGTGAGCAGATGAGTATGACTAGTTGTTCTGTGGATATGAAAGAAACTTCATAGGTTCAGATCCACTGCTTCGGCTGCAGATCAGAAATATTGCATTTTACTGACGTATAAGACTCATACATTGGCATTGGCTATGTAGCCTGTGCTGTCCCACATTGTTGGCAGATCAATGAAAATACATCTTGGCTGAGCAGCAGTATAGATAATGAGATTCAGTCAATATCTCAGTTAAATCTCACATATGTGCATTCCTAAATAGCAGATTTGTGTAAGTTTTCCTTTTACTCAATACCACATCAATTAATTGACTGACAAAACAACTTACTATTGTCATTTACAGATTTTTATTTCAATCAGTTGAACTAAACAAAAGTAGACACAGCACAAGTGTTGCCATTAGACCAACCACCCATTTGGTGTACAATTTAAAGAACTTTAATTAAGCTGATTGAACAGGCCTAAAATATTTACAATATTTACAGTATCGCACCTCAGTGCTCTGACCACTCTCTCTGTCTCTCTCTCTGTCTCTCTCTCTCTCTCTCGCCCCCTGCAGGCAGTTTGTGTTGGGCATGGCGTCATGGCGGCTGTGAGCAACTGCTCTGTGTTTTGGTGAGTCAGTTGTGAGTTTTTCCCCTCCCCTGCCCCCCCCCCTCCATCTCCTTTTCCATCATTTGTTTTTCGGCATTGTGTTTTCATCCATTCTGCACCCTTGTCTTCGAGAGAGAGAGGATTGAGAGTGGGCCCATTTTGGGTGCGGCCTACTGGCTTTGACGGCGCTTTGTAAGCCATTTTTGTGCTTATAATGCACGTTTATTATTTACTTTAGTTCGGTTATTTAGGTTTGATACCTTCTTGTCCGGTTCGGACAAGGGGGGGGGGGGGGAGGGGATTTCGCTGGTATGGCGAATATACGCTCTCGTTACGAGGCGTTCGAAAATCTCCAATCGTCCCCAAGAAGAAGTTTCACACAAGACCTATAAATACTCTTGCTGCTCATAACATGGAAGGGGGGTGACCCTGCGCTCATGGGGGGCAGCTCGTTTGGGGTAAAAGCGACACCTAATTTTGGGACTGTGGGCTCAACCTCTGCGTCCTGCGTCCAATGTAGGCCTAGCTGGTGGCCCCTTCGGATCACCGCTCTTAGTATGTTCCCGATTTGCCTCCTGGACCGAACACCTGTTAGGTCCGCCAGCTCGTTCGCAGGCTTCCATCCCTGTCCAGAGTCGTGCCGGAGATTACACACTTTCAGGATGTTGGCCGCTATAAAATGCTGGCAGAAGTCGTGACTCCTCGGGATATCGGGGAAAAGTGGGTTGAAAAATAAAGGCTCGTGTGCATACATGTTAGTGCCATACGAGTCTGTTTGGCGACTTATCGAAACGCCCTGCCAGGCATTGAAGAGGCTCTGATAAAAGACTGGAAGCAGAGATGTATCGACGTGTTGAAGGTTGGTCAGGAAAAGTTCCTGTCCGTATCCGAGCCTCCCAGCTCGTTGAAGAATGGAGCAGGCCAAGGGCTTTCCTGGTAGGTGTTCTGCATAAAGCAAGCGTTGGATGGAGCGGAGCCGGAAGGCCAACAGGCGGCATTTCACGTCGACTAGGCCATGACCACCCTCGGCCGAGGGACAACATATGGCGCTGGGTCGAAGCCAGTGGTAGCCTCCCCCAAAAAAATCCACCAGTTTCCTCTGGATAGCTTGGAGCAAAACCTCCGGTGGTTGCAAGCAGATGAACTGGTGCCACAAAAGGGTAGTGATGAGGTTGTTGACAACTAGCACGCGACCCTTATAGGAAAGGTGGGGTAGAGCTCTTTTCCATCGGCTCAAACGCCCATCTACCTGGTCAATGATCCTGTACCAATTGTTCTGGGCATACTGAGGACCGAGGAAGATGCCCAAATACTTGATGCCATCGTTTGCCCACACTAGCTCTGCAGGAAGGGGAGGTCGTGGTAATACCGGTGGCACAGGTAAGTCATTTTTTGTAAAGGGGAACCACAGAGCCTTGCTTTTCCCCCAATTACACCTTAATGATGAGGCAAGGTTGAAGTCCGACAAACACTTTGCCATGGCGTCACTGTCGCATTTTCTTTTTATAATGACACATAGGTCGTCGGCATAAGCACACAGGGTCAAAGGTGGGTGTCCTGGAGAAAGAACAAGACCAGGGATATCCTTTCTGAGGGCGATTAAGAGAGGCTCCAAGGCGAGGGCGAATAATAGACCTGAAAGTGGACAACCTTGCCTTACCCCTCTCTGAACCTTCATGGGTGGGCAAAATTCGTTAACTTTGATCAAGCTGGAGATGTTTGAATATAACAAAGCTATGTAGGCTCTAAAATTAGCACCGAGCCCGCAAGCTTGTAACATATGACACAAAAACTCATGATCAATGCTATCAAAGGCCTTTGCAAGGCCAAGAAACACCATTCCAAAATCCTCTTTGACACATTCACCAGTTAACAAATCTTTGATTCGGAATATGTTGTCGTAGCCCAGCGGCATAGTAAAAAATACGAAACCAATTGTTCAAATTGTTCTAAAAGCACCAAAATTGGCACACATGTAGATTAATATATTCTAAACATTTTTGGATATGGAGGCATTCAAGATTAGCCGCCAAATTCAAAAATGGCCGCCAAATGTGCTACGGGGAGAATCTTGAATGCCTCCATATCCAAAAATGTTTAGAATATATTAATCTACATGTGTGCCAATTTTGGTGCTTTTAGAACAATTTGAACAATTGGTCTGCTATGCCGCAGGACTAGCCCAGTGGCATAGTAAAAAATACGAAACCAATTGTTCAAATTGTTCTAAAAGCACCAAAATTGGCACACATGTATATTAATACATTCTGAACAATTTTGGATATGGAGGCATTCAAGATTCTCCCCGTAGCACATTTGGCGGCCATTTTTGAATTTGGCGGCTAATCTTGAATGCCTCCATATCCAAAAATGTTTAGAATATATTAATCTACATGTGTGCCAATTTTGGTGCTTTTAGAACAATTTGAACAATTGGTCTGCTATGCCGCAGGACTATCGTAGATGGATCTGCCAGGGATGCCGCAACTTTTATCAGGTGACAACATGTCCCCAATAACTGTCTTCAGCCGGTTCGCAAGGACCTTGGAAAACAGGCCAGTTTGACAGGTGTCGGAGATCGCCAGTCTTGGATAGCAGGCAGAGTACTGCTCTTCTAAAACTGAGCGGTAATTCTCTGGATAAAAGAGACGCATCCAGAACATTGAGCAGCTCTGGGCCCAAAATGTCCCAGAATGCCGAAAGAAATTCGGCGGGTAGGCCATCGATGCCAGGAGCCTTTCCCGATTCCATCTCAACAAGTGCACCGGTTAGCTCTGGAAGGGTAATTGGAGCATCCAGTTCTAGACGTTGGGCCTCAGCCACAGAAGGAAGATGAGAGGTCAAAACATTCATCATTTCGTGAGAAACTGTTTTGGCCTTGAAAAGATCAGAAAATAAATCGATTACATTTAATCTTATATCACTTGGATTTGTTAGGATGTTCCCCCCTGGGTCCAAAACCGAAGATATAAGTCGTGCCGGTTTCTCTCCAGTTTCTAGGTGAAAGAAAGACTTAGTTGGGGTATCTGAAACCTTTATATTCTGTATTCTTAACCTGACCAGTGTGCCCGCTGCTTTTTCATGGATCAAATCCCTTAATTGGGCCTTCTTCTCGAGTAGCAACCGATAGTTCACTGCGTTGCTCTCATTGGCCAACTTGCCCTCTAAGCTTAAGATATCTGCTTCCAAGCAAGCCATCGTGATATGTTTTACATTGGTACAGTACGAATTAAATTGTTGACAAAATACTCGAATTTGGCCTTTAGGTTGTCCCACCAAAGACTAATTGAGGAGAAGGAAGATTTTTGAAGTACTCATTTCAGCCCAGAAATCACGAAAGGAGTCTGTAAATAAACTATCTTCTAAAAGTTTAACGTTAAACTTCCAGTATCTATTTCTGCATGTGGGTCGAGGAAAAGAAAGATCTAAGGTTACCATATGGTGATCTGAAAACAATGACGAAAAACAACCTGAAGAAACCACGACGTTCCTAAAGGGTACATTAATGTACCAGCGGTCGAGTCTTGCCGAAGACACCCTACCATTGGCACATCGACACCAGGTATACTGGACGACGTTTGGGTGATGCAATCGCCAAACATCCAGTAGACCGGCCGTCTTAAAGAAACGGGATAGGTCCGCATGGGACTCGGGGTGGGGTTCTGCAGAATTTCTGTCCTTCGAAGGGTCAAAGGTGCAATTAAAGTCACCACCAATGCACACACATTGGTCAAGATCAACTGATTTCAGGTGGTTTACCATGGAGGTGAAGAAGGCCTTTCGGTCCCTGCTCTCACTAGGTGCGTACACATTGAAAATGCTGCAGCGGAAGTTTTCGTGTACAAGCTGAAGGGAAATAAGCCGGCCTTTTATGACTTCCTGAAAATAGCAAGACTCAAAAGCTAGACCTGGCTTTAGAAAAAAAACAACCCCAGCAGATGAGGCTGACAGATTGCTAAAATAGCATTGTCCTTTGAAAGTTTGGCACCAGCCATGTTCCACGTTAGGTGTGATGTGGGTCTCTTGCAGTAAAAGAACATTTGCCTTTTTACGATCAAACAAATTTTTAACTTGGGCCTGACGGAGGTGACTTGCACCCCCACCATTCATATTTAAGGTCGCAAAGGAAATGTTTTTCATTCCGTGTTAATGAAATCGACCTGTGCTTGGGAACACTCCGCACCTGCTCAGGTAACAAACTTTCTTAATCTGTGGAATTGAGATCTCGTCAGGTCAAAATCCTCATGCGCTTTGATTATTGACTTTGCGGTGCAAATGAATGCTGCAAAGTCAGGGAAATAGTCTTTAATTACAATGTTGCAGTGACGATACGTTTCGTTAAGGAAGGTAAAAATGAGTTGAGGGGGTACCTGTGAGTGACCTGTCTTCGCTTGTGACAGTTCGGTTGCCTCAATGTCATCCTCGGACTCAGACACGTCAGATAACATGTCGTCAGGTTCTGGGGTATTACACGCTGCCCCCGCGGTCTTGTCTGGAGGCACCTTCACAAGTTTCCCAAGGTGTTCCCGAGAGCACTCGTTAACACTTTGGTGGATATTTGTATCTGGGGTCGGAGCTTGGGTTTGAGATCCCAGCAAACTCAGATTTACCAGCCCGTTTGTACAGTGGGAACGTTTATTGAATCCGTAGTCTGCTCGGTATTTAAAGGGGGGACAAGCGGAAAAACATTTCCCAGCTCGGAAATGGTAATACTTTCACTGGAGGTTTCGCACTCGGAAACTTCCAGGTGAGAGGTACAAATTTTATTTTTCGGCTCATTTACATAATGAGACTCGCTGGTGTCATTGACAACGGTATTCATGTACTCAGTTAGTGAGGGAATGTCAGAGGGACACTCGGACACATGTGCACCGGGAATGGTGCCGCCCACGACCGCCTTCTTTGCAGCACCAGCGAAAATGCTTGGCGCTGGTGCTCTTCGCTTTTTAGCATACACTATGGATTCTTCGTTCATGGGTTCGGGAAAGGGGGCAATGCTAGTTGTGTCAGTCACATCGGTGGGTGTCATCACATTGGAATCGGAAAGCACCGGTGTGTCAGACGACTTAGTCGGGGTGTCAGAAGGTACGGTCGGGGTGTCAGAATGTACGGTCGGGGGGGTCAAATGGTACGGTCGGGGTGTCAGAAGGTACGGTCGGGGTGTCAGAAGGAACGGTCGGGGTCTCAGAAGGTACAGTCGGGGTGTCAGAAGGTACGGTCGGGGCGTCCGAAGGTGCGGTCAGGGTGTCGGAATGTACGGAAGGGGTGACAGGAGATACGGTCCGGGTGACGGAAGGAACGGTAGGGGTGACGGGAGATACGGTCCGGGTGTCAGAGAGGAGGTGGATTGCGTTGGAGGGATTGGCCTTTTTACAATCCCTTTCGGTATGTCCCGGTTCACCACACTTCGGACAAGAGGCCTTAGGACAGAATCTTTTAACGTGTCCGAATTCTCCACAATTAAAGCATGTAAGGAGGCTGAGGAAGCATACATGTGGTATTCCTGATCGTCCAACGATACTTTAAAGGATATATTTAAACCTGTATCGGCTCCGCGATCCGGGAGAATCATGTACACTTGCCTCCTAAAGCTCATTACATGTTTGACACGATCGCTGCGACACCCGAGCGGAATCATTGAGATTCGGGAGACAATTTTACCGTAACGAGACAGAACGGATAGGAGTTTCTCGCCTGGCATGAACGGTGGAACGTTGGATATTGCTATCTTGGTCGCCGGCGTATCCATAGGGGATACCGTAATATAATGACCCCCTTTTATGGTTAGACCGGTACTAACGACGCCATGAACGAGCTTTTCTTCTGACACGAAGACAACAAATTTCTGGTTCATTTGTGATGCCGCTCGAACATTACCGTCTCCTATGATGGATCCCACGGCAAGGATAATGTCCTCAGTAGGAGCTCCTTCAGGCGGAACACATGCGAATGCATGCTTACGCATTACATTTTCGAACGCCTCGTAACGAGAGCGTATATTCGCCATACCAGCGAAATCCCCCCCCCCCCCCCCCCTTGTCCGAACCGGACAAGAAGGTATCAAACCTAAATAATCGAACTGAAGTAAATAATAAACGTGCATTATAAGCACAAAAATGGCTTACAAAGCGCCGTCAAAGCCAGTAGGCCGCACCCAAAATGGGCCCGCTCTCAATCCTCTCTCTCTCGAAGACAAGGGTGCAGAATGGATGAAAACACAATGCCGAAAAACAAATGATGCAAAAGGAGAGGGAGGGGGGGGGGCAGGGGAGGGCAGGAGAGGGGAAAAACTCACAACGGACTCACCAAAACACAGAGCAGTTGCTCACAGCCGCCATGACGCCATGCCCAACACAAACGGCCTGCAGGGGGCGAGAGAGAGACAGAGAGTGGTCAGAGCACTGAGGTGCGATACTGTAAATATTTAAATATTTATATGTAAATATTTTAGGCCTGTTCAATCAGCTAAATTAAAGTTCTTTAAATTGTACACGAAATGGGTAATTGGTCTAATGGCAACACTTGTGCTGTGTCTACTTTTGTTTAGTTCAACTGATTGAAATAAAAATATGTAAATGACAAAAGTAAGTTGTTTTGTCAGTCAATTAATTGATGTGGTATTGAGTAAAAGGAAAACTTACACAAATCTGCTATTTAGGAATGCACATATGTGAGATTTAACTGAGATATTGACTGAATCTCATTATCTATACTGCTGCTCAGACAAGATGTATTTTCATTGATCTGCCAACAATGTGGGACAGCACAGGCTACATAGCCAATGCCAATGTATGAGTCTTATACGTCAGTAAAATGCAATCTTTCTGATCTGTAGCCAAAGCAGTGGATCTGAACCTATGAAGTTTCTTTCATATCCACAGAACAACTAGTCATACTCATCTGCTCACACTTTATGTGGAGAGATATGTATGTCCATAAAAGCATGAAACATGGCTTAAAAGTGGCAACAATTTCAAAATGTTCTAGTGGAGTGCCGGGGCGGTGGGGTGTCCCTTATTTTTCCACATTGAAGGTGGCAACCCCAGCCATGGCCGCCGTAAGGTCAGTCAGGAAGAAAAGCACGATACGGCAAAACGTTTGCTGCACTGCAAAACAAATTGCTTCACCATGGATGATAATTAAAATCAAACAATTATAATATTTTACAAAGCATTTATTCCAACTCAAGCACTGCAGCAGGCAGGTATGCTGCAAGGCCATGAAAGCCGATGAACATTGACTCCATCACTCACCTCAGAAGATGCTTCCTCAGCAACAGAAAAACCGGAAGTGCAAGACACGATCAGAGGTGAAGGTTATTTGGTCAAAGACGAAATGTGAATATTATCGCAGATGCAGTGCAGAATGGTTGAATTATATATAAAACATTGTTAAAACCAGGACGACGAGTTCTCTAAAACACAAGGAGTCCCTTTGTGGGCGTGGTCAGTATTCCAAGAACCCTTCGGAAGGTGTGAAATTCCCATCATGGCTTCTCTCTAGTCTGAGGTAAATGTTGTTGTTGAAATCCGTGTAAATAATAACAAGGGATCGGTTGAGGATTACTCACCGGAGCTTTCAGGGAAAATCACTTCAATTCATTGAACTCCTGCGAGGTCAAACGACGCGACCAGCGGCGGGAGAAGTTCAAGAGAAAACACAAAACGGGCGCAAAACCTGAACCGTGTTTCCGCCGAAGTCCGCGTTTATTTATTAAATGTTGTACATTTCGGTTTTCGCGTCATGAGCCAAAGTCTATATCGAGTGAACGGTCGCAGATCTTCCAACCTCTTTTTTTTTGTCTTCCCCGACCCTCTCGCCCTTGCACCTGTTTTTCCCTGAGCCTACCTGAAGATCTCGCGAACGGTCCCGCCGGATATAGATGTTAAACTCTCGAGTGAGGGATGGTGGGGTCAGCCTGGTTTTGGCGGTCACGGTGCTCACTTGGGATCGCAGGATCCCGAGTTGGAATCCCGGTCGATCGTCAAATTAAAAACATTGCCAGGCAGGTGCACTCAGCCTGTCATCCTTCCGAGGTCGACGAAAATAAGGACCAGCTTGCTGGGGCGAATGGTCTTCATCACCATAATCATCATCATCATCATCATCATCATCATCATCAACAATAAAGAAAGAAAGAAAGAATGACTTATTACGCAAAGATAAGTGGACATACATAGTGTCATGGCGGAGCGTCACAGACACGGCACCGTACATCGTGTCATGGCGGTGCGTCACGGACACGGTACATAGTGTCATGGCGGTGCGTCACGGACACGGTACATCGTGTCATGGCGGTGCGTCACGGACACGGTACATCGTGTCATGGCGGTGCGTCACAGGCACGGTACATAGTGTCATGAGGTGCGTCACAGGCACGGTACATAGTGTCATGGCGGTGCGTCACAGGCACGGTACATAGTGTCATGGCGGTGCGTCACAGGCACGGTACATCGTGTCATGGCGGTGCGTCACAGGCACGGTACATCGTGTCATGGCGGTGCGTCACAGACACGGTACATCGTGTCATGGCGGTGCGTCACAGGCACGGTACATAGTGTCATGGCGGTGCGTCACAGGCACGGTACATAGTGTCATGGCGGTGCGTCACAGACACGGTACATAGTGTCATGGCGGTGCGGCACAGGCATGGTACATAGTGTCATGGCGGTGCGTCACAGACACGGTACATAGTGTCATGGCGGTGCATCACAGGCACGGTACATAGTGTCATGGCGGTGCGTCACAGACACGGTACATAGTGTCATGGCGGTGCGTCACAGGCACGGTACATAGTGTCATGGCGGTGCGTCACAGGCACGGTACATCGTGTCATGGCGGTGCGTCACAGGCACGGTACATAGTGTCATGGCGGTGCATCACAGGCACGGTACATCGTGTCATGGCGGTGCGTCACAGACACGGTACATCGTGTCATGGCGGTGCGTCACAGGCACGGTACATCGTGTCATGGCGGTGCGTCACAGGCACGGTACATAGTGTCATGGCGGTGCGTCACAGACACGGTACATAGTGTCATGGCGGTGCGTCACAGACACGGTACATAGTGTCATGGCGGTGTGTCACAGGCACGGTACATCGTGTCATGGCTGTGCGTCACAGACACGGTACATAGTGTCATGGCGGTGCGTCACAGGCACGGTACATAGTGTCATGACGGTGCGTCACAGGCACGGTACATAGTGTCATGGCGGTGCGTCACAGGCACGGTACATAGTGTCATGGCGGTGCGTCACAGACACGGTACATAGTGTCATGGCGGTGCATCACAGGCACGGTACATCGTGTCATGGCGGTGCGTCACAGACACGGTACATCGTGTATTGGACCAGAAGGTGATGATTGGACCAGAGTTCGACATGTGATTTACATTGACGTCATCATGAAGAAGGTGATGATTGGACCAGAGTTCGACAGATGATGTACATTGACGTCATCATGAAGAAGGTGATGATTGGACCAGAGTTCGACAGATGATGTACATTGACGTCATCATGAAGAAGGTGATGATTGGACCAGAGTTCGACAGATGATGTACATTGACGTCATCATGAAGAAGGTGATGATTGGACCAGAGTTCGACATGTGATGTATATTGACGTCATCATGAAGAAGGTGAAGGTTGGACCAGAGTTCGACAGATGATGTACATTGTCGTCATCATGAAGAAGGTGAAGGTTGAGCCAGAGTTTGACAGATGATGTACATTGACGTCATCATGAAGAAGGTGATGATTGGAGCATAGTTCGACAGATGATGTACATTGACGTCATCATGAAGAAGGTGATGATTGGACCAGAGTTCGACAGATGATGTGCATTGTCTTCATCATGAAGAAGGTGATGATTGGACCAGAGTTCGACAGATGATGTACATTGACGTCATCATGAAGAAGGTGATGATTGGACCATAGTTCGACAGATGAAGTACATTGACGTCATCATGAAGAAGGTGATGATTGGACCAGAGAGCAACAGATGATGTACATTGACGTCATCATGAAGAAGGTGATGATTGGACCAGAGTTCGACAGATGATGTACATTGACGCCATCATGAAGAAGGTGATGATTGGACCAGAGTTCGACAGATGAGGTACATTGACGTCATCATGAAGAAGGTGATGATTGGACCAGAGTTTTTTTTTTTTTTTTTTGTAGACAGAGTCGAGGCTCGTGAAAGAGCTAACATTTATCAAACAAACAAATCAAACAAACAAGCAAACAAAGCATATAAAAAGGGGAGCGGTCGACAATATGAGGAGAGAATGGGAGGAAGCACACAAACACAACATTTGAGAGCAGGGACATCGGGAGATGCGTGGGAGGGAGAGGGCTTGGGGGGGGGGGGGGGCAGAATAGGTATAAAACGCAAGGACACCAAGGACTTCCAGGAAAGAAGTCGGCACCTCAAAAAGTGGATTTGGGGTGAAATTAGCGGGGGTAGAAAAGATCAAGGTTTTTGATTGGGGAAGATAAGAGATGGTGGTGAACAGCCGTTTTAAAGACCTGGAGGGAGGAGTGGGATTGAAGAGAGTGAGGGAGTTTGTTCCAGAGGCGGGAGAAAAGAGGAATGAAGGAGTGAAGGTGAGCAGAAAGTCTTGATTTTGGCAGTTTAACCATAAGAGGGTTGCTGGCAGATCTTGTTCGACCTGCAGGAATATTTGGGGGACAGAGCCCAGAGAGAGCTTGGGGAGCAAGGCCGGAGAGGAGTCGGTAGAAGACGGAAAGACCACCAACCTGCCTGCGGTGAGTGAGTGAAAGGCCCTCGGAAATAGCGTCATCGTGGGAGATTCCAATGATTCTGAATGCTTTGGTTTCAACAGCGTGAAGACGAGCTAGGTGTGAGGCAGGAGCACCAGCCCAGAGGGGAGAGCAGTACTCTATTGAGCTGCGGATGAAAGCCTTGTATGTGGTGAGGAGCTCAGGTGTGCCAAGGAAGGACTTCGCACGACGGAGGATGCCCAGTCGGCGACTGGCTTTGGAGGCCAGCTTGGAAATGTGGTTTTCCCAGGAAAGATCATGGCAGATAGTGAGACCCAAAAGCTTGAGTGACAGAACTTCTTGGAGAGGATTATTCAGAAAGTAGATGGGAGGGTTATCCAGTCGGTCTTTTCGGAGAGACATCGTAAGAGTGTGAGATTTGTCAGGATTGAAAGACATGTTCCACTTGTTTGCCCAGTCTGTGATTTTGTCCAGGTCTGCAGAGAGTGAGGAGGCTGCAGACTGTCGATCTGAGGGATAAAGAATGGAGCGACAGAGAGTAGAGTCATCAGCAAAGAGATAGAGAGGATTTTCAAGAGAGTCAGAGAGATCATTGATGAAGACCAGAAAAAGCACAGGGCCCAGAACACTGCCTTGGGGAACTCCAGCCTGAACAGGAAGAGGAGATGAGAGAAACCCATTCAGGGCCACACGTTGACTACGACTAGAGAGGAAGTCTGCCAGCCATGCGTGGAGATTTCCATGGATACCAAAGGAGGAGAGTTTGGTGAGCAGAGCGGGGTGCCAGACCGTATCGAAGGCACGTGATATGTCGAGGGAGACAGCTCTAATTTCCTGTTTGGCATTGAGGACCTCCATCCATTGTTGAGACAGCAGAAGCAGCATGTAATGTATATGTTCGACATGTTCGACATGTCATGTATATTGACGTCATCATGAAGAAGGTGATGATTGGACCAGAGTTCGACAGATGATGTACATTGACGTCATCATGAAGAAGGTGATGATTGGACCAGAGTTCGACCTGTGATGTATATTGACGTCATCATGAAGAAGGTGATGATTGGACCAGAGTTCGACAGATGATGTACATTGACGTCACCATGAAGAAGGTGATTATTGGACCAGAGTTCGACAGATGATGTACATTGACATCATAATGAAGAAGGTGATTATTGGATCAGAGTTCGACATGTGATGTTCATTGACGTCATAATGAAGAAGGTCATTATTGGACCAGAGTTCGACATGTGATGTACATTGCCGTCATAATGAATGTGATTATTGGACCAGAGTTGGCGATATGCTTGGCGATAGCAGATCTTACCGGGTGATTACACTCAAAGGTCTTCTGGTGTTCATTTATGCGCTGGCCTAAGGTTCTTCCGGTCTCGCCTATGAATTCTCCACCACAGTCACATGGAATAGTATATTCACAAATATGTATTCACATAAATCATATAAATGATTCACAATTCACATATAATTCACAAATATGTATGTATTCCTATGTAGGTATTCACAAAGCTGCAGCCCGATCCGACAAGGACGATCTGGCCCCCTTCGCCGATAGGCGGCGCTCTTGCGTCCGCCATTACTGGGGGTATCCCGATCCAAACTTAACTCCAGCTGTCTGCGCCAGCACAACTATCATCGCGATCGTACATGAAAAGTGTCCGTGATAATCGTTCTCAAGTGTTTCTCTACACGTGTGGAGCAGTCGTGGACACCTGGCACCTGAAGGCACATGATACAAACCCCGTTTTCGGCGATATCGGCGGGCGCCGTAGGCGCACGACCATGCCGCCCTTAAGGCACCTGGCGGTACCCAGTTTCCACTTCCACCTGCACCAAACCTATTTTGTTAGCAACCGCGTCCCCTATGCTATGCTATGCCAAGCCCCCTTCCGCCTTAGCCCCGAGTTTCTCAACCACGAGGATAACGACTCCTCTGACCGACCCGACTAGGTGCCCGTCCCTTCATCGACTCATGCTGACACCTGTAACAGTTTTTGCGTCTGCAGCCACGGATCAATCCACGGACTTACCGACGTCTGTCTCCACTGTGGAAGAGAGATCTTGGAACCCTGCCATGGCTAGGGTTGCCACCCGTCCCGTATAATACGGGATCGTCCCGTATTGGAGAATAAAATGCAGTGTCCCGTATCGAGTCACTACGGGATGCGATATGTCCCGTATTTTCATGCACACCATCCTTTCATAATACACTAGGTCTTCACAATGGTTAGAATGACATGATAGTTAATAAAACCGAAACCGTTTCTCAAGACATAGCGTAGATGTTCCCAATCAAAATTTGCGGAAGAGAATGGCAGGCAAGTTCAGTGTCGACGTCACCGTTGTCCTTGTTACGGAGACTCAGACACACGGTTTGTTTTTTAATGTCGGCCAGTGCCAGTGCAACAAGTCCGCCGGTGAAACGCAAGAGGCTGTCAAAGTACAGATCTGAAAGGACTAACCCACTCGTATTCCGTCTGCCAATCAGTGGCAACGAGTACAAGGCAAATTGTACTGTTTGCCGTCGCACTTTTTCGACTGTCTGACGTGAAGCAGCATGCAGCAGGTGACAACCATGCCCAAGCAGCGAAAGAGCAGAAGACACGGAGTGGAATTGCTCAATTCCTTTCACCTCAGACATCCCCTGAGGCAGATATGGTATGTTGTTGTTTCGGCTAATTTATGTACTGTTCTGATTATATTGTTACGGTTTTTAGAACCTTCACTGGTAAATTTTAGTAAATGCATCCCTTATAAATGTTCCCCTGTAAATATCCCCATCAATTGGCTTGTTAAAGATCGCACCCTAGTTAGTCCATGTACAACACGTAGCGAACCATAGGACCTCTCCGTAGTTATTTCATTTTTATGTGTTTCAGTTAAGGCTCTGTTCCCAATAGTTGAATCTGCGTTGCATTAATCAAATAAGATAGGTCCCTTTCAATTCCCCCAATCGTCTCCGCAAAGTAACAGTCGGGCGGCGTTCGCTGCTCCTTGCCTTGATGCGGTTGTTGGCCCCAAACCGCCATTAGCCATGCGGTCACATGCGGTCATAAATTTATGACGTCATCGCTCACGTGGTCTGGCAACAATATTGGATATTGGCAATATTGGATCAAAGAAAAAAAAATGTTCAAAAATTGAAGAGTTGCCTCGCATCAAGTTGACTGCGCAGGGTAAGTATTCTATGAATACTATCTTATTATATAAGGGGGTTGAATCACCAGTTTTTATCAATTAAAATTAAGCACAACATCATGTGTAACGTTCATGCCAAAGTCATGTGAGATTTTTGACATCTAGTGAGGTCAAAGATGGCACCTTGACATCTCGCATCCACTATCAAGCAAGTCTTAACGAAGACGAGTGCGGGTTGCAAGGCTAGTACTCCTCATTTGTAAGGTCTGCCTTATGAATGAGAATAAAACAAATTTGCTGGAGGCTAAATTAGAGGCTGTAATCCATCCATGATAAGGATATAACACAACAAGGACATACATCCATGATAAGGATATAACATGACAAGGACATACATCCATGATAAGGATATAACATGACAAGGACATACATCAATGATAAGGATATAACATGACAAGGACATACATCCATGATAAGGATATAACATGACAAGGACATACATCCATGATAAGGATATAACATGACAAGGACATACATCCATGATAAGGATATAACAGGACAAGGACATACATCAATGATAAGGATATAACAGGACAAGGACATACATCCATGATAAGGATATAACAGGACAAGGACATACATCAATGATAAGGCCAAAAAAGATGACAAATCCTGTTCGAAAGAGTACACCGTTAAATGTAAGACCATCTGAAGATTGCCTGTCCAAATTCAAAGATGCATGTACAAAGTCCATGATGGATTGTCGATTTGCAGTCTAATAAAAATGCATGCATTTAATCAGTATCTTGATTTTATCATTTTCGGATAGTTTACCCCAAGAGCAGGGCCTAAATAATGCAATAATGTTCTGCAGCTGGATTAAATGGATTGAAAATCCAGTCCGGCCTTCCATCCAGTCCATTGACTTCATAGTCACCACATTTCAAATTCACCATTAACAACACTTGCATACTTCAGGTTCTGAGCTCAGTAGATCCCTGAGGATCTCACAGCAACGTGTAACAAATACCATTTCTTGACAAATACGAGAGACTCTCATTAATACGAAAAATCAGAGAAGAATTTTGATGGGAAAATTGTTAGAATTTTTTTAACTTCTATTTTTTATTTATTTATTGTTGTTATCTATATTATAATAGCCGTAGATGATTCTGTCTGTCTGTCTGTCTTTCTGTCTGTTGGGTGTCTGTCCGGGGTGTGGCTTACTCGGTTTGCAGAGTAGCTCCACCCATTCTGGGAGTGGCTTCATATAATTATAAACAAATATCCACCATTTTATTAACTCGCATAGCTTTAAGGCCTGTTTTGTAGGCCCGTGGTGTCTTGCTCTCTCTCCCAGTTTTATTTCAAATCAAATTCGATATATCATTTCATTTTTCACAGTCGCTAACATAGTTTTAGACTCGGTTGAAAAAAAACGGGAAGAAAATCCAATGAAAGTTGCCGTTTATAGAACTAAATGAATTCTCAAACGCCTGTAACTTCAAGGCCATTGAGTCTCTCTCACGCCTTTATCTCCAATCTAACTCACCATATGATTTCATTTTTATCGATGGTTTTAGACTCGGTGTCAGCAATAATTGAGAACATTCCACACACGCCGGAAAATGCATAGATATATTTTTTTAAATCGCGTCATGGTGTATCATACACCGCCCAACATGACACCGCCGGCAACGTGTCGATATATATTAAAAATTCGCTTTTGCTTTTCCGTTATGATATATTACTTTTTCGTTTGATGACAGTCGTCACAAAAACGTCAACAATGATGCCGACATATATTTCTTCGTTTTTATTTCATTCAACATTATTAGCCGGAAGTAAAATATGTTTCAGGAAATTACCGAGAGATATTTCTTCGTTTTTTTAATTAGTTATGTGCGCATACACTTTAAATAGGTTTATTTGAAATCTTTAATTTTCCACAATATAATTTACTTGCCATTTATCATTTGATGATTACGAGACACTTCCTCTTGAGGATCGCGACAATTCATGCGCTGTGTGGAAACTTCTATTTCCAAAATGAATGAGATGATCGATGAAGAACGCAGACTTGAACAGGATGCAGCAAGAAAACGAATGAGACGGGCAAACGAGTCCATCGACGAACGTCAATGCAAACTTGCGGGGTCACCGGTGGGAATCCCACGGGCATGGACGTGTGTGACATTTCGACATATTGAGTTAGATGCTGCACATTCATTTTTACAAAATGGTTACTGGCAAGTCATCAGATCCAGAAATGGTGTAATGAACACAATTTATTTACGCGCAAGCAAGAAAGCAAGATGGCCCGATTTCCGATTCCGACGGGCGAGACGGGCCGATTTGGAGCAAGAAAAAGAATGAGACGGGAGAAAAACGAGAGAAACGAGATGGGGAAAGCCGATTGGAGAGGGGAGTGAGGAGCGATTGGAGAGGCGAGTGAGGAGCGATTGGAGAGGCGAGTGAGGAGTGATTGGAGAGGCGAGTGAGGAGCGATTGGAGAGGCGAGTGAGGAGCGATTGGAGAGGCGAGTGAGGAGCGATTGGAGAGGCGAGTGAGGAGCGATTGGAGAGGCGAGTGAGGAGCGATTGGAGAGGCGAGTGAGGAGCGATTGGAGAGGCGAGTGAGGAGCGATTGGAGAGGAGAGTGAGGGATTGGAGAGGAGAGGAATGTGAGGGATTGGAGAGGAGAGGAGTGCTCGGTGGAGAGAGGAGAGTGTCAGGTGGAGAGAGGAGAGTGTCAGGTGGAGAGGAGTGAGGGGTCACATATTATGTGAAATAAATAAATTGTGTTCATTACACCATTTCTGGATCTGATGACTTGCCAGTAACCATTTTGTAAAAATGAATGTGCAGCATCTAACTCAATATGTCGAAATGTCACACACGTCCATGCCCGTGGGATTCCCACGGGTGACCCCACTATATTTCTTCGTTTTTATTTCATTCAACATTATTATCCGGAAGTAAAGGTTCACATATTCATTTCACGTGTGCAAAAACAAACTCCATTTCACGTGTGCATGGACATGAAACACAGACGGGAAATTACTTAGAGATATTTCGTTCGAAGCAATTATACACCGCCCAAATAAAATATTTCACCGATACACCGAGCGAATTTCAACGAATTTCACCAAGTTTCAGGAAATTACCCAGAGATATTTCTTCGTTTTTATTTCATTAGTTACTAGCAGAAGTACTCAGCGTTGCCGGGCGGGGGAGGGGGGAAGGGCACGTACACTTTAAACATGTATATACATGTGGGATGTGGGATATATACATGTGGGACGTGTGTGTGTGTGTGTGTGTGTGTGTGTGTGTGTGTGTGTGTGTGTGTGCGCGCATGCATATATGTGTGTGTGTATGTGTGTGTGTGTGCGTGCATATATGTGCATGTGTGTATATATATATGTGTGTGTGTGTGTGTATGTGTATATATATATATATATATACATATATATATATATATATATATATATATATATATATATATATATATATTGTTGCGGATATGGGATTTGCATCCATCCATATCCGCTTGTAAATATTCCCCTATTTCCTCAATACTTCCCAACTATCCCCAATCCCCCATCCCCCATTCCCTAGTCCCATTTTCTGTAAACAACACTCCGTAGACCCGACCTCACCCTATTTCCCCCATTAAATGTCGCACCCAGGTTCACCGCATCTCATGTAAGACAACTATAGGACATCTTGCTAGTTATTCTTAGTCTATGTCAGTTAAGGACTCGTTTCCATTAATTCTGACTCTTCGTTGCACCAGAATGTGATTGTATGGCACCGTTAGGAAGTTTAGGACCTCCCAATACCTCCCCGCAGCTCTTCCTCACGGTTCCGCAACAACAACAACAACAACAACAGCAGCGGCGGGCGCGGGGAGTGTGCGTCCTCACTCCGGCTTGGTTGGTAGGGGGTGTTGGGAGGGCACCAGGCCTTTCCAACGAGCCGCCATCGGACATGTGCTCGACGGGGTTACCAAGTAGGGGCTCGCTGTCAGCTCCTCGTCAAGGGCGGAGCCCGGTAACCCCCGCACCCAATAGAAGCGGCGGACCGGTCCCATCTGGGGCGGAGCCAACCAGCCGAGGGCGTGTGACTCCCCGCTGAGCATGCGCAGGAAGAGGGAGGTGACGTCAGATGCGCGCTGAGCTTGGAGAAAGAAAGACGCCACCTCCGAGCGCTGTGAGGCCTCCCTGCATCTTTTGGACCGTGCTTGATCCTGTCCCCGAGCCAAGGTGCACCTTGTGCTATCAACCGACCTGTCCTTCCCTGCCATCAATCCCTGTGTAAGTCAGTCTTGTTCCGTTTGTCTGTGGTCTGTCTGGGATAAGATAATACTGTAATTAAGTGCATATCACTTCTGTGTCTTTACCTCACTACCGTGTAATCTACCCCCTTTTCTCCACCACTAATTATATCCTCCTCCGGAGGTCTTGAGAACTGTACCCCTTGCGTCGTTTCATTTATCCCAGTCGTTGTGTCCTTTCCATCATTGATTTAGCGTAGCGCGATTTGGCCAACGTTCGAGTGGAATCGGGTGAGTTGGGGAAGAATCGGGTAAACTGTACGAACACGGCGGCCATTCCGCTCGGTCAAGCAACATCTTTAGCCGTGTCCGTAACAATATATATATATATATATATATATACATTAGGGTGGTCCTCAAATGTACACCAAAAAATTAAATTGGACTTTTTTCAGGTGCTTGTTGCTAACATTGTTCCTTACTAGGGCATTGCCCGTACTATATCTATCTATCTATAATTCCAGCAATCTCTGTGTGTCTGTCTGTGTGTCTGTGTGTCTGTGTGTTTGTCTGTGACCGCTGTTTCTCGACAACCACGGGTCCGATATACTTGAAACTTGCCAGGTATATTGCTGGGGACCCGAGGATGTGCCTTTTCAAGGTTTGTAATTAATCGGACAAGTACCTACCGAGCTATGTCCAAAAAACGCTTCAACCAATCAGAGAGCAGCGAGCTATCACGTGTGCCGAACGTGGCGATCAGACTCTGCCTCGGACGGCACATTTGACAGCGTATTCATTTATTTCACGTTGGAAAACTATGTTGCCGTTAAACTATGTTTTAAAACGAATTCAAACTGCGATTAAATTAAAACGATTCATCCTAACTGCGATTTGCGAACTTCCGGACAGTGAAGACTGTCCGGCAGCACGCTTTCCGGCAGCCAATCACAGAACGCTTTGTTGCGTAGGCGTGGCCGATGTGAGACGAGCGGAGCTGAGCGCGTTACGAGCTGACCGCCATTACGGTACGTAATTCGATTTCTTATGCGCATTATTTCTCCCAATTCAGTCAGAGCGAAGGGCGGAAGCGAAGAGCGTTGTATTTTTTGTTTACGGGCGTACGGGCGGGGTAGAGCGTACGGGTAGCGTTTTTTTTTTTTTTTGGCAAGGAACGGGCAACCACGCGTTTGTGCACGCGATGGCGATTGCTTTACCAAACTCCGGAAGCCGTTCGCTTTGGACCAAACCATTGCATGTAAATAGAGGGGGGGGTTCTGTGGTCGTTGCGAATGGACCAAACCATTCATGTAAATAGAGGGGGGGGGTTGTCACTGTACTCGCAAGCCGTTCGCCGTTCGCTTTGGCGTTGCGAATGAACCAAACCATTTCATGTAAATAGAGGGGGGGGATATAATTTTAGATAGATATATAGTACGGGCATATATATAGTACGGGCATGCCCTAGTATCTAAAATTATATCCCCCCCCCCTCTATTTACATGAAATGGTTTGGTCCAAAGCGAACGGCTTGCGAGTACGGTGACAACCCCCCCCCCCTCTATTTACATGCAATGGTTTGGTCCAAAGCGAACGGCTTCCGGAGTTTGGTAAAGAAATCGCCATCGCGTGCACAAACGCGCAGGAAAGCGAATGAATCGCAAATTCGGTTTTATTAGTTTTAAAACATAGTTTAACGCCAACATAGTTTGCAAACGTGAAATAAATGAATACGCTCTCAAATGTGCCATCCGAGGCAGAGTGTGTCCTCCACGTTCGGCACACGCGATCGTTCGCTGCTCTCTGATTGGTTGAATCGTTTTTTGGACATAGCTCGGTAAGTAATTGTCCGATTAATATGAAACCTTGAAAAGGCACATCCTCGGGTCCCCAGCAATATACCTGGCAAGTTAAAAGTATATCGGACCCGTGGTTGTCGAGAAACAGCGGTCACAGACAAACAGACGTACAGACGTACAGACGTACAAACGTACAAACGTACAGAGATTACTGGAATTATAGATAGATTGTGAAAAAATGAAATGTGCCAAAGATGGTTTCTATACGACTTTATTTGCTACTGTCACACATGGGTTGAAAATTGCAATGTTTCAGTATCGACACACAAAATTGTTTTTAATAAACTAACACTCAGATGTAATCCCAAATCAGCAAGAATGTATGACAATCATCATAAACACACAGAGTAAGAGTCCTCCAGACCATTGATTCCTCATTAATAAGTTCTGTGGTAAATTATTTCCTCCATATCTTCTTTGCGTCGGGGAACTGATGGCGATGCCACTCAACAACTTGCAACAGGTACTGGTGCTGCTGTTCATCCTTTGTCAAGACTTGATTGTAGTCCTGTATTAATGCTACACCACGTTCTGCAAAGTCGTTGACAGTGGCAATACCGCGCAAGACTTGCTGTGTTGACTGAAATGATGGGTCATCGGCCCACTCACCAGGGTCCTTTTCTAGGAAGTCAGTATTGACTTTGAATGCAGTAAAAATTCGCAGTGAGGCAGAAGTAACAAAATCTGCAACAGTCTTGGCAGCGATAGCTTATTTTGCTGTAAGATCCACATGTACCTGTGGTTGAGGATTCTCTTGGCATTCTTCTTCAAGAGCAGCTACTATCATTCGCTTGACATCAAGCTCAACACTATCGTCAAACAGAGCAAGTCCTGCCAGTTCTTCGCTGAGGTACCACAAGTGATTGGAAAGCTTTTTGCTGGTGGCTTCGGCAATCACTGAATCAGGATAGAAAATGAGTGCTTTTAAGAGAGCTAGGTCTCCAGCGGGAGCACCAATGGCAGATGGAGCGCTGAACCAGGCTTTGGTATACACTGCTCCAACAAATGCTGTAAAACGCTTTATGCCAGTGAGTTCCTTTGGGGTCAGTCAAAACTGATCACGGAACAAGTAGATCTTGATTCCATAAATCACACGGGCCATCCATCTTGCCCGATGCATGGCTCCTGGCTGCATGAACCTGAATCCTCTCGGAGGACGCTCACCAAACAGAATAATAGTCAACTCAAGAAGTTCACGGTAGTCATCTCGTAGTTGGCCCGATTCCAGTTTCTGGATGCAGAATGAAACGACATCTTCTTTGCAACTTAAAAATACACCTGAAACTACAGAGTCCAGGTCATCAGGCATCATTGGCTTAAACCTGCTTTGGTCAATGGAATTCCAGTTTGACTGGAAACGCTTGAAGACGGCTATCTCAGGTCCTTTTGATGGACCAAGAAATGGTTTGAATGCTGCCATTGCTGCCTCTACCACTAGTTCCAGAATGTGATGCCAGCATGCAAAATGTAATAGTGGTCGTCCAAGCTTTTGCTGCAAAATAGTGCACGCACCAAGTGCTGAACCAGTGTTGCTGGCTGTCGTGTCAAAGCTCATACCTGCCACCATGTCTTGCAAATGCCATTCTTCGAGGCATTGCATAACAGCAGCAGCTGTTGCTAGTCCAGTTCCTGCTGGCAGCTTTGGCACACCCAGAAGCTTTCCAGTTCCTTGTGGGTCACTGACAATGACAGGAAGGCGATCAACTTTTTTAGTCCCATCGTCTGGAAGGAGCTTGCCATCCCAATGAACCACCAGACTTGTGTTTGGAGCATAGGATGCCTGGATGTCACCTGCAATTGTCTTTCGTTGGATCCGCCTGGATTTCCTGATCGATGTGCGGTTGATGGCCAACTCTGAAGGGTCGTGTCCCAGAGCAGAGGCTGCTGCTGACAAGATGTGAACAGCTGATCGATCGCTAACCTTGGTGCGGTCGAGAGCTGCTGTTAGGTCCGGTGTAACAATGCTACTTGCACGCTTTCGGCTCTGCCTCTTTGAAGCAGATAGAACAGCAGAGTCGTCATGATCACTGGCTTCAGCACTGCTGTCTGTTGATGATGCTAGCTCAAGAGTCTCCTCTCGGGCTGCTTGCTTCTCTTTTTCATGTTGCTCTCTTTCAGTCAACACCTTGTCGCGTTGATGTGTCCGCTCCTCTTTTCCTGCTAGCACCTTGTCAACACCAACCATAAAGCCCCGTCGACCTGGCTCCCGTTGTGCCTTAAGGAATTCACGGTCCTCTGGTATTTTGATCAGATCAAGGACATCAACATGAGCAATGTCAAATAAGTCACGTAGACCGGTTTGAAACTGCTCTTCTTTCTTTATCTGAGGGACAGATCGCCGGCTCTTTCCTTTCAGGATGGATCTGTATTGTTCTACTTTTCTCTCTAGTTTTGCAATGATATTCCGCTCATCTGCAGTGGGGATCCGTGCTTTCTCCCACATGCATAATGTCTCACGAACAACAGTTGTTGCAGCACTGCTTATGTCCAATTTCTCAGCATGATGTAGCTTAAAGTATCGCTGCAGAATCTCTTGCCAAGATGGGAGCCGAGTTTCTGGTAGTTTTTCAAGATGGCAGCCTATCAGCCACACATGGTTCTTTTTTCTGGTTGCTCTTCTTGAAGTACTTGCACTCGCCATCATAACTGAAACAAACCGAAATAATTTCTGTATAGTGCTGATTAGCAGATTAGCAGGGGCCATGTGACAGTGGTAAAAGTTTTCAAAATGAAATGAAATTTTACCCAATTTGTTCTCTCTACAGGTGTAATAAAAAAATGGAAAAGCACTTTAGAAAAGTTAATGTTTACATTTGAGGACCACCCTAATATATATATACTATATATATATATATCCAAATATATGTGCAGTTCTCCAGCTTTCAATGAGCGCAAGTAATGACGTCACTGCCATGTACATACGCTCTGCCTGTCAAGCTCTCAAGAGAACCCTCTGACAGAGCAGAATTTTGATCTTAGTTCAGATACTGTCATAAGTGTATGTAAAACTCACAGTTACCGACCTGGTTTCGCCCTTTTTGGGGCTCATCAGGGCAACGCAGTGAGTACTGCATACACTTATGACTCTGAAAACCTTTCGGTTATATACCAGTTACTTTGCGATTTCATACCATCAGTGGTGAACCGCCATTAAGGTATCCCATCCAGCTATGCTGTACCTTAATGGGAGCGATAAGTGCCATCTGCCACATGGCACATTACCTCTGGTATCCACTCATTATATGGAATCCCCTGGATGCAGCCGGGAGCAAACCAATCCAAATATATGTGCAGTTCTCCAGCTTTCAATGAGCGCAAGTAATGACGTCACTGCCATGTACATACGCTCTGCCTGTCAAGCTCTCAAGAGAACCCTCTGACAGAGCAGAATTTTGATCTTAGTTCAGATACTGTCATAAGTGTATGTAAAACTCACAGTTACCGACCTGGTTTCGCCCTTTTTGGGGCTCATCAGGGCAACGCAGTGAGTACTGCATACACTTATGACTCTGAAAACCTTTCGGTTATATACCAGTTACTTTGCGATTTCATACCATCAGTGGTGAACCGCCATTAAGGTATCCCATCCAGCTATGCTGTACCTTAATGGGAGCGATAAGTGCCATCTGCCACATGGCACATTACCTCTGGTATCCACTCATTATATGGAATCCCCTGGATGCAGCCGGGAGCAAACCAATCCAAATATATGTGCAGTTCTCCAGCTTTCAATGAGCGCAAGTAATGACGTCACTGCCATGTACATACGCTCTGCCTGTCAAGCTCTCAAGAGAACCCTCTGACAGAGCAGAATTTTGATCTTAGTTCAGATACTGTCATAAGTGTATGTAAAACTCACAGTTACCGACCTGGTTTCGCCCTTTTTGGGGCTCATCAGGGCAACGCAGTGAGTACTGCATACACTTATGACTCTGAAAACCTTTCGGTTATATACCAGTTACTTTGCGATTTCATACCATCAGTGGTGAACCGCCATTAAGGTATCCCATCCAGCTATGCTGTACCTTAATGGGAGCGATAAGTGCCATCTGCCACATGGCACATTACCTCTGGTATCCACTCATTATATGGAATCCCCTGGATGCAGCCGGGAGCAAACCAATCCAAATATATGTGCAGTTCTCCAGCTTTCAATGAGCGCAAGGTACAGGCACTTATCGCTCCCATTAA